>NC_142092.1:57651443-57955763 GCF_054644295.1 Miniopterus natalensis | reverse complement strand
TGTTTATTTGCTAAATGACAATTTAAGGGAATAAATATAATCACCCATGCAACTAAAGTGGTTTTTGAAAATGACAAATCAGTTTACTTAATCAAGGAAAACTTGATGTTATTATGAGTTCCAGATATTTAATACTTTTTTAGGGCTTAATTGAATTAGAAAAAGTTTTTCTTTTATGTCTGAGATTAAGAAGTAAATTTTAATTTTGTCCGTGTAAAGGAACATTTCTAATTCCATGATTACTGATTGGTTTAGAAAAATCATAAATGCACTTTGTAACATGTTAATGGCAATAAACAAATACTCTATCACCATGGATTCCAAGCAAAATTAATATCACGTCCCAAATGAGTGCCAGCTGTTTAGAACATCATAGAGGGGGATGGGAGAATTCAAGCTTAATTAATTATTTCCTTGGTTAGAAAACAAAATCTTCAAACAAAGAGAACATTATATCTATGAGGCCTTAACTAGCATTTCTAAGATTCCACCCACAGTAAGGCCAGTGAACATAATGGCAAGCCTTTCATTGGACTTTGGGTTACTCATGTAAATTTGGAAAATTACAACAGAGTAACTGAGATTGTGTCTAGATATCTGGAGTCAAAAGACTAGTCTGCTTCCTTTCTAAGTCATCCCTCCCCTCCCCCCAATAGCATTACCAAGCAGGGTTCTTGTCTTATATCCCTTTGCATTCATAGTTTCATCCAACTCTATTTCCTTGCTGGCCTACTGGAATGTGAGACTATATTGGGAGCACTTGATTTGGTTCAATTTAATAAGGATTCGTTGGATATATGTGAGAGGTGCCAAAGGAGATACAGAAGATTAAAAACATAGGATTCCTGCCCTTATTGTGGCAACGATGTTGAATATTCATGACTTTAATATCAGAGAGGTAAGGTAAGTGCCATAAATTGATATCAATGAAGTGCTAAAGGGGCTAATAGCTGATATCTCACTTGTGGGAATCATTGAGTATTCATAATTCAGCATTTGAAGCTGGCTCTTTTTTTAAAAAAAAAAGTTTTTATTGATTTTAGAGAGAGGGATAGAGAGAGAGGAACATCGATGAGAGAGAAACATCGATCGGCTGTCTCCTGCACGCCCCCTACTGGGGATTGAGCCCGAAACCCCAGGCATGTGTCCTGACTGGGAATCGAACCGGTGACCTCTTGGTTCATGGGTCGTTGCTCAAGCACTGAGCCACCCTGGCCAGGCTGAGCTGGTTCTTGAAGATTGACTCCATTTTCATTTGGAAGGGTGCCAGCAGGCTTGTAGAATGACAGAACAACTTGATGTGTCCTATTTCCATAGCTCAGATGGTAGGTGCATATTTCCGCCTTGCTTCCAGATGAGGCAAGCTGGCATAGGCATTAATGGGACTTCAGTGATTTCCATTTTCTACTTGAATTCCTTGTTTAAACGACCTATTTACATTACTACTCTGGGTGACACCTATGCCTAGAGATGTATGCTGGCTGAAATGAACAAACAGCAGCCAGGTATTTCTTATCTCTAATGGATGTTCTGCAAATCCCTTAGCTTTCGCATTTTGTGTGCAGTGAATTTTTAGAAAATGAATAGAAGGAATAGAAAACGATGGACACACACATCTAGGTGCTTTGTGCAAACAGCACGTTAGTCCTCTGCCAAGGTGACTCTAAGCGCAGGATATGCAGTTTGAAATGGTTGACACAGAAGCGCGTGTGCCTTCTCACTTACTCGGTCTCTTTGTGGAAAATGGACCTGTGCTGAGGTTAAACCTTTAACCTCTGCTGTATTGATAGTCTTAAAGTGTTATTTTCATCGGGATAGTCCTCTATGCAAAAGGCTAAAATGAGTCTGAACTGCCTGCTGTAGCCATGTCTTCTCTTTTGATGCTCTGTGTCCTCAGGATCGTGTCTGTACTGGGTCACAGACATCTTTCTGTTTTTCCACCTCCCTCCAACAAATATTCATTCATTCATTCATTGAACAAATATTTATTAAGCAATTATATATACCAGCCACTATTCTATGGGCTTAGGATACTTTTATCAAGAAAACAGACAAAATCCATATTTGATTGGAGCTTACAGTCTAGCAGGGGGAAACAATAAATAATAAACTCAATAAACAAGGAAATTATACAGCATGTTAAAAGGTAACTCGTGTCTGGGGAAAATAGACTGAGGCAAGGGGTTGGGGGTGAGCACGTGAGTTACAACTGTAACTAGGTTTGCCGGGTGGGCCTTATTCAGAAGCGAGCTAGCCGCCGGTCGTCGGCGAGTGAGGGCCTTTTGGGCGGAGGCAGCCGCCAGCGGGCAGGCCCCAGGGTGGGAGCTTGTGCAGGGGTCCCTCGGAGCGGCCGGATCAGTGTGGTTGGAGCACAGGGAGCAAGGGGAGCAGAGCAGCGAGGCGGCGACGGCTCACGGGCGCAGACGGCGCGGGCGCCCGCGGGCTCTGTGAAGGCTGCCTGGGGGGCAGCCGCTGCGCGCTTCCGCAGAGGAGTCACCCTCTCCCTTTGCTTCTGCTGCTGTCATATATTTTCCTGCCACCAATATTATTGGTTTTGTTTTAGATATCAGTTAACTTTTGCGGAGGGGTACATTTTGGTTAATCTTTGCATCATATATCTTTTTCCATCCTTTTACTTTTGACATACCTACGCTCTTATATTTATAGTGAGTTTCTTGCAGGCCGTATATTAATGGATCATGCTGTGTGTGTGTGTGTGTGTGTGTGTGTGTGTGTGTGTGTGTGTGTGTGTGTTTAGACTACAGCGCCAGTCTCCATCTTTTAACTGATATATTTTGATTTTAAGGTAATTATTATGTTAGGGCTTAAGTGTGCATTTTTGTTTTCTATTTGTTTCCTCCAGCTCTCATGGCCCTGTTTTTCTTTTTTTCACCTTCCTGGAGGTTACTTGAACATTTTTTAGGATTCCATCCTGATTTATTTGTTATCAAGTTTTCGTGTATATCACTTTGAGTAGTTTTCCTAGTGCCTACTTAGAGGTAACTTTTATTTTGATGTAACTTCAAACTTAAAGAAAAGTTGCAAGAGCAGTACAAAGAACCCCCTTAGCCTCTGCGCGGTTCGCCACTGTTTTACACGCCGCCCTGTTTGCTTAGCGTTCCCTCTGCGGGGTATGTGTATATGTGGGTAAATATTTCTGAGCCACTTGAGGGTAAGTTGGAAACATCATGCTTCTTTATCTCCTAATACTTCGGTATATATTTCCCAAGATCGAGAACAATTATCCAAATCAGGGTGTTTAACATTGATGCAATACTATTATCTAATCCATAGTCCATATTCAAATTTTGTTAATGGTTCCAATTATGTCTTTTATGGCCGGTCTCTTCAGTCTCCTTTATTATGAAGCAATTTTTTTATTTTTTCCTTATGTTCCTTGACCTTGCTTGTTTTTTTTAAAGACTAAAGGCAATTATTTTCTTGAATGTCTTTCTGATGTTTCTTAATGAAACATTCACATTACTTATAATAGAGGACATTTGGAAGCAATCTAAGTCTGGCATCTTAGGGGTTTGTTTAAATAAATTAAGATATACCTATATTATGAGATATTATGCAGTCATCAAAATGATGGTCTAGATATTTAAATATTAACATAAACAGTGATTTTGAATATATTACAAACAAAAGATGAGGCACAAAGCAGTCTGTAAAAAATGATACTTTTTTTGTAAGTAAATATATAGTTATTTACATGGACAGATTTGCATAGGAAATAGTCTGGAAGGAAATACACCAAGTTATTATTTCTAGGTGTCATTACCTCTGGACGATGGCCCAGAGATTTTTTTCCTTCTCTTTTCCTTTTCAAGTTCTTCTTTTGCTTTTCTACAATAAAAATCTATTATTCATACAGTATTAAAAAAGGAGGAAAATTTTCCTGCAAACCCAACAACCTTTTCAATTTTTAAAATAGGAGCACCTTGATTTTTCTAGGAAAACAAAAAAGAGAGAGAGAGATGAAGAGGCATTATGATGTAATGGAAAATGAGATGAAGGCCACATATCACATTTGCTATTTATAAGATCTCGGTCAGGAGCTTCATGATTTGTGAGTCTCGGTTTTCTCATCTTTAAAATGGGCATCACAGTATAACTTTCCTGTCTGTTTTACAGAGTTGTTTGAGCATCACACAGAATAATTTATGTTGTTGCTCTTTGTAATCTTTAAAAACCAATACCAAGGAAAGGCATTCTCATTTCATTTTATAGAAAATATTTTATTGCATACCAGAGGTGAATTTTTCAGAAAATTATTTACAGTAAAAAAAACCCCAAACTACCAGGCATTTGAACTTCACCCTTGAAAGTTTCCAGTGTTACTAATCTTTCCATCTAGTGGAACAGACAGAGCAGTAAGAGGAACTGGATCAACCATTATAACATTTATAGCTTATCCATGTCCTCAATAATTTGCTTTTCCACTTCTGCTTCAATTTTTTCCCCCCACTTTTTATGTGATCAGTTATTTCTTAGCTTTGAAAGAATGTGGAAAGTTCTTTGTTTCTCTTTAGGAATTTCTGATATGCCACATCATAGGAAACAGAAATAAGAAAAAGCTATTAATAAACATGCAGTTACACCCAGGTGCTCTGAGGTCTCCGTTTCTGACAATAGCACAACCCATTTCTGTGATGAGAATGTTTTGTCTTTTGCTGCTCCTGCTGCCCAGGGCTGCAGGCCAGTGGGAGTAGCTGGGCTACGAGAGGCAGCAGCTGCGGCTGAACGAGACACCTGCATGGAGGTGCCTTGGCCATAGCAGGGAGACTTCTGGAGCCATCCAAGAATGTTGCTGGAAACCAAAAGAGCTGGGGAGGAGGAGGTGGGAAGAAGCAGGAATGAGGCTCCAGCAGCTGAAGTCTTATAAGGCCACAGGCACAGAGCATTGGCTTTGGTTGTACTTATTTCTTTCTATACAGTGGGTAGTCCTATCTCGGGCTGGTAGCCTGGCATGTCACACAACCATGTATATTGCCATTGTGAATGTTTAATAAATATTTAAGAAATAATGGTTGGTCCCATCTGGAGTTGGAAGAATGTAGGATGAATTGAAGAGCAGAAAGGAGTCCATGTGGCCATGGGTCAAGTGAGTCAGGGGACAAAGTTTCAGAGTGGCAGGAGATGAGAACAGAGAACTGGAGGGCATATGGACTTGGACTTTTTAGTGAGCTGGGAGCTTCCTAAAATATAAAACAGTCATTACAACTGAAAATATATCGCCCAGTTTGTTCTTTGCCCTTTGTTTCCCCTACTTGCCAAAGTTTCTAATTTTTATGTTATCAAATTTGTTAAATTTTTCCTTTAAGGATTTTTTCATTGTTTATATGCTTAGAAATTCCTTTCTCACCTCAATATCAATTAAATAACCAGTTGCAATTCTAATTTTTAATGGTTTCATATTTCCATTTAACTCTTTAATCTGGCTTCTTAATTAGGTGAGGCATTCACTTTATTATCTTCATGCTTCCCCTGCCCCCTCAATGGAAGCCCAGTTCCCAAATAGTATTTGTTAGACAGTTTATTATGTTCTCACCGGTGTGTGATACCACTTTATAATATATTAAATTTTTATACATACTAAAATCTGCCTTCTGGCTACAGATTCTGTTCCACCAATCTGTTTATCTGTTTGGACCAGGCCCTTTCTGTCTCTAGCAAAGTTCCTAGAAATATACATCAGTAAATATTTTTGGAACCGGCTAAAAGTTTGGACGTAAGAGGGAATTTGTTTGACTCATTTTAGAAACTAAAATCAATTGTTTATATTGTTAGAGTGTAGGGGGAAGGACGGGAGAATGTAATGGAAGGGGGCAATGTCTGGAAATGAGGCTGGAAACGTAGGTGGGACTTGTAATTCAAGCTGAGTAATTTATATTTTGTTATAAGGGCAATGGAAACTTATTGATTAAAACATTTTAAGGAGAGAAGTGGCAGGATCAGATATAGCATGACAAGGATCAGATATAGCATGACAAGGCAATTATATTCAAAATGAACTCAGTGGAGAGCTAACATTCAATGCCAAAGGTAACTATAAGATCTTAGGGGAGGGCACTGGACCTCACCAATGCCTTTTCAAGGGTGAGCCCAGTTGACATTTGTGTCACAGGGATTGATAAAATAAATGGTGACACATTCATAATTTCTTATTTCCCATATTGGAATAAATTCTAACTCCTAACCCAAACATTACAAATGATGATGTAGGAGAATTTTTAATGAGATGGACAACAATTTGTGTCATGCTGCTAAGTGAGACTGGTAGGCCATCTCTGGGTGGTAGATTCATGGGCAATGCTAACCTTTTCCATTACTTATTTGAATTTTTAAAAAATAATAAACTTGTTACACATTTTATAAATAAAAAGGGAAAATTGACTCTAGGAAAAAAAGACACTTGGATTCTGTACTTTTTAAAAAAGTTTTTTTAACACAGGAATAACTACTCATGTGGAAATAATATTCTTGTGTCATGACTTTCCCCTCAGAATGCCCTATTGATGTTTCTCTGATTTATTTATTTATTTATTTATTTATTTATTTATTTATTTATTTATTTCCATTGGAGAGAATTTTGAGGTCAGTAAATGTCTTTTGTTGTTGGTGGTGGTGGCTATGTTTTATTTTTTAATTTTTAAAATTTCCTTTGTAAGTACCATCCTTCTGCCCCTGAACATTTGTAGGATATTTTCTGTATCCTTGTAATTCAGAAATTTTGGCATGGGTCTCTTTTGGGAAATTTTACTTAGAACATGTTAATTGCTTTTGATATGAATATTCTAAACTCAGAAAAGTTATGACTGATAAATTTGTTTTTATTTTGTTGATGTCACCATTACTAATTCTTTGATTAGATTTTCATCTAAGTCCTCTATATTTATAATGTCTCACATAATTTTCAGCTCCTTATCTTTTGCAGATACATTTTAGGAATGCTCTTCAAGTTATTTTCCACAGTTGCTTGATTTTCCATCATTCCTTCTCTTTAATGTCTCTGTTGTGGATTTTAATTCTGCTGTTTCTCCAGTTATTGTCTTTGCATCTCATTTTGTTGCACTATCTTACCTGTTTCTCTTCTCCCTCTTTCATATTTGCTGTCTTCTTGTACCCTATTAAGGATGCCAAGTTTTCTAAAATTTTCCTTAGATTCTCACCAAATATCATTTTCAAAGATAGGTAAGTCTGTTTTACATCACTTGAGTGATATTATCTTTTCCTTGTGATGCTTTATATTTTTTATAGCGCCCATTTACAATTTTCCTCTGTTTTTAAAAAATTTGAAATTTAAATTAAATAACATTTAAATTAAAAAATTTAAAATACTTTGAAAAGTTAAAAATTTTAATTAACATTTTTTCTTTTTCTTTTCTAAAAAATAAAGCCAATTAAGTATATTATTATATAATTATCCCTTCAGCAAATTGGGTAAACACTATCATATTTACTTCTGTGCCAAGAATGAATGCGCTGCAACCCATGGAGGAGTTAATAATTTGATGTGTGTACTGTACTCCTGTTTTGAAGCAGCTCATGGCCATTTGCTGACTTTTCATTCATTTTGAAATAATCCCTGTGGAAGGAAGGAACGGCTTCTATCTCTGTAGACAGCTGGTTGTCAGGGGCTTACAGATGGACCCTTACGTTTTAGTATCCTTCTACCGCCTAACTTCTGTTACATATGCTGTCCAAACCTGGACACCTAACGTTCTAGGCTGTTGTTTATGGTGCTATATGCCAACGAGCAGTCAGTGCTTTCAGTGCCATCTGCTTCTTCTATAAAATAACAGTCTGGAATTATTCGATATTTCTTTCACCCATTCTTCCAACAATCACTTACTGAATAAATACCAGTTCTAGGTCTATGCTAGGTGTTAAAGTTGCATTATTTTTAAATACTTTTTTACTGTATACATAATAGAGTAATATATTCTTTTTGTTAGAAATCAGAACATTACAGATTAAGAACAAGTCCCCCTTGACCACCCCTATTCCTGTTCCTCTGCACACCTTTCTCACATATAACATTTCAAGTTTAGAGTGACTTTCTTAATACCTTTTTCTACATAAAAAAAACAAAAACAACAAACCAACTATGGAAAATAGAAAGCCACTCTATGTGTTCTGGGTGTAGGACGTTAATGAAGGTTTTAGGGATTTAAACCTTTGGACCAGAAGAAGACCTGGAGGAATGAAGGGCATGTTACTTCTAAATGGCTTTAGAGGAAGTAGTGGTAAGCAACAGAAATGGGCTCTGGATGATGGAAGCAGAGAAATTGCTCAGAATGATGAAGTAATGGGGGATCTTTTGGGTACCCTTTACTGAGCAAAGGACTGTTCAGAAATGTGCACTAAGCAGCTCAGGCCCCGGCAAGTCCATCCACATCAGAGAAACAGTATGTCCCTCTGCCTCAGGCACGTTACTTGCTCATCCTGGCAAATGGAGATGTACTACCTGCGTCGCTCCAGAGTCACCGTGGGGTTGGAGGCCTGCCACCTGTGGACTCCAGGTGCTTCTGCAAGGTCCCCCTCCCCATCCTTCAATATCCCTCATTCATTTCTTCCGCCAGAAGCTCATTCTCCATTTAGCGTTTCTGTGCCGGAGAGTGGAAAAATGACAGGAGGGAAACCCTGGAATCAAAATGATGCGTCGGGATACATGCGGGTTTGACACAACAGCCTAGAGACCTAGGGATATTGTATAATTAATATTTCTTATGGAATGTACAGTCTCTCCTGAATGCATTACGTAATCAGTGGACACTTGGGCCCATTGCCTAGGGAACTTTCTGATCTCTTCCACACGAATCCTATTGGCTCAGTCTTGTTTTGTTGTTTTAAGTGATATTGAAACATTGCTTCCGACTTTGAGTAACATAACGCTTAACAGTGACAACAGTGAAACAGGATCAGAACAAGAACTCTTGATAGCACCATTACCATACAGTATTATAGAGGGATTATTGCCAATCCAATAATATCCAAGCAGTCTGGGAGCCCTAAGAACTCTTTACCTTCATAGCGTCTTGATTGACTATAAAAGATTTATAAATAAGGCAACTGCTTGTCACAGTTTCACTAGCAATGTCCCGGTTTACAGTTGTTGTCCCAGTGTAATTATCAATAGCGTCCTAGTTTGAATGATAAATTATATTTAATCACCCTGTTTATAAAAGTCTCCCTCCCCATGGGCATCATTAGCCCAGTAAATCTCTATAGATGTTTAAATCCCTAACTAGTTTAACCCACATTCCCTAATGTTTGGGCAGATGTTTTCTGACTTGTTTGGTTGGTTGTTTTCCACTCATGCCTTTTGAAATAATACTTTGGGTTTCCCATTCCCTCTCGAGGACGGCCTCATCTGGGATGCTGACTCTGGTTACCTTTTCTGCTATGAACGTATTAGCAGGAAGGCCCTATGTTCTTTTAGTCTCTAGTCTGTGATTACAATCCCCGATGGCCCATACCCAGAATTACAAGCTTGGCACGTTGTGGAAATTTGTAATGGCCAGGGGAAAACTCATGATGTAATGCTGGGTAAAAGACGAAGGATATAAAACTGTTTCCATATGAGGTACTAATGGTGATTTTTAAAATAGCTATGACTGGACACATAGCAATTTGAACTGGTAACAGTTCTTATCACTTCATGAGATTATGAATCAAATATTTAGTTTTCTAGTCATACACAGTATTTTTATTCCATAATTCATACGAAGTGAAATCATATTTTACCATCAGAAAAATAATGTAAAAATAACGCAGTGATGCCCCGGCCAGTGTGGTTCAGTTGGCTGAGTGTCGTCCCCATAGGGGTGTGCAGGAGGCAGCCTGTTGCTTGATCTCTCTCATGGATGATTTTTCTCCCTCTCCCTTCCTTTCTCTCTCTCTAAAGGTCAATAAAAACATATTTTTAAAAATATAAAGCAGTGATGTTAGTTGTCCCTTTTGTCTTAAGGAGTTTGATATCCAGAAAGTTCTAGAGGTGCCCCATCAATCCTTTAGTAGATGGATTTTAGATTAGTGACAAATCCCTCCTTATTTACATATGAAAAGAGAAAGAAAGATTTTCCAGGCTTCTCTATAGCAACTTCAGTGTTTCTTCCAGAGAAGGAGAGTCCAGGTCTCCTGTGTTATTCAGAAAACCTCTCAATAGAGGCCTTCGGGAGCTCCTAAACTAGTCAGTGAGCCCAAGGCTTTGACTGGGGGCTTGGACATCACTGGAATAGAAGTCCGGTGCTAGGCCCACCTGATATTTCCTCTTCATATTCCAAACACGCCTATATTATCTAATCCAGACATAAAACAACCAGTTAAGCATTGTGGGTGACCTCTGAGGAACTTGACCTGACAGCGTATCCTTGTGAGAATTCTCATTTCTTCAGAGGCAGCCAACATGATGCTGTAAAAAACCCCATGATTTTCCAAGTCAGGTTGACCTGGCCTTAAATCTTTAATCCACCACTTACTAATCTTATATTTTTGGACAACCTTTTAAAAAAACACCAAAAAACAACAACCCTTGTTTTGTTTCCTTAGACTCTGTTTTCTTAGAATAATCACAGCTTCTCGTTGATGTTGGGAACATTTTTGAAGTTTCTTTTGTGGTACCAGGCATGTAACAGGTATTTGTTCGGAAAATGGTCTGCTCTAGGCAGCTAGACACAAGGATTGGCAAGTGTCTTAATTTTCAATTAATTTTCCAGGAATGCAGGGCCGTGTCCGGTCCAGAGGGTGTCAGTCTTACTTCCAAATGCCAGGTGGAGAGAGGGGACTGGCAGGCGAATCAGTCCATTGGTGCTGTTGCTCTGGCTTTCGCTGTGTGTGTGGCTGTGGCCAGGCTGGTCCTGCCGAGCCGGACGGGCGCCTGTCTGCAGCTGAGGAAATGCTCTTGAAGGCCTGGGTTCCTGTCAGCGCTGCAGTGGTTCCTGGCTGGGTGACCACACTCGGCGCTTGGTCGCTGTTCTTCAGTCACCTCGATACTATACTGGAGGGGCCCGTGCGGTCGGGCTTCCTACTTCGGCCACCTCTCTTGCCTCTCTCCCTCAAAGGGGCTTGTCTTGAGGCTGCACCACTTACTAAGAAAAGCTAACCTTTTATTTCTCAATGATTTCTTCTCTAGTGTATTGATGGTCCCTTTCTTCCAGCATCTCTTGCCCAGTGGCACCCTGGTCCTTCCCAGATTTCCCTGGCCTTGCACTTTGGGGGAATAGAGGCTGCAGTCTCCATCCCTCCCTCCTTAAAGATGCTGGGCTTCTGCAGTTGCTACACTCTCTACCTAGAGCTGTCGGGGAGGAGGGGCAGCCTTTCCCAGGTGAAAATATAAAAGCTGGCTTTCTATTTGCATGATCAGGAGCAGTCACAAAAGTGAACTTTTACAGAATACAGACCAGCTCCTAGCAGACTTCTTTCCAGGTCCCTTCCTCTTCTTTTGTTAAAAAATATATATTTTTATTGATTTTTTAGAGAGAGAGGAAGGGTGAGGGGGAGAGAGAGAGACAAATATCGATGTGAGAGTGAAACTTCGATCAGCTGCCTCCTGCATGCCCCCTGCTGGGGATTGAGCCCACAACCCAGGTATGTGCATGTGCCCTGACCGAGAACTGAGCCAGCAACCTTTTGGTGCCCAGGACAATGCCCATCCAACTCAGCCGCACCGGCTAGGGCATCTAAGTCTCTTCCTAAACCTAGATGTCACTCCAGAACAGAAACATAGCAAAGCAAACCAAAGCAAACGAAGTCTCTGTGCCTCATCAGTCACCCCTATTAGAGTTCTTATATTTTGTAAATTCTAAGACAACACTGACAGAGGGTGCAGCGCTATTTTATGTTCCACTAAGGAAAATACAAAAGCAAGCAAGCAAAAATCCTTTACCAATTAAGCTACGAAGCATTAGGGACTGTAACACCCATACCAATTTTAGAGATGTTAAAATATGAAAACCAAAGCAAACCAAAACCAGGAAAACCCAAACCTGAGTCTCAGAGCTGATGAAAAAACGATAGATGACTTTACCATGAGTCGGAAGTCAAGAACCTCCGCTCTCAGTTAGTGGTCAGGAGACTAACCAGGCCAGATGGCTGGCATCCTGCAGATTTAGAGGGAGCTTAAAAGGTTGGGGGCAAGGAGGCAAGAGGCAAGAATAATCAGGCGGCTTTCCTTGGTCTGCATTTAATGCGAGCATGTTACATTCATGAGTGAGAAGCCCCCTGCTTGAAGTCTTTGTTTCGAGCTTGGAATATATATATATTTCTCCCTTCTTTCCATCTGGACTTTGTTGAAAACATCAGGTCAAGCCAGCTTGAAAAAAAAACACAAAAAAACTACAGTGGAGCTACCTTCTACAGTATGACATCATGTCTCCTCTGTTTCTCATTACAGAGCTGAGTTTCAGATGTTAAAGTCATATCCTCCTGAACCCTCGGCCTTCTTCTTCCCCTCCCCCTCGACAGTCCCACCTTGGTGAAGTTTCATTGTTTTTACAGTTGAACCACAGTGCTAGACACACAAAATTATTAACATGGCAGAGGGAAAATACGTCTTATGACTAAGAATTAAGCTTTTATTATTTTTAACTTTCCAGTTTTGCCCTACATACAAAAGGTGATATTTTATAAAATGACAAACTATGGATCTGCTAAAAAACAGGATATAATTTCTTAGGGATATATGTGAATTATAACATACTTGATAACATAATTTATACCATTTTATTTTAAAAATTTATAAAATGAGTAATGACATAATTAAAATGATTTTAGAAATAGAAACATGTCACAATAATGGAATGATGCTTGTCTTTCCACTGGAAGGTATAGAGGGGCTGTATTAAAATTTGGATATAATGTAGTTTCCAACATCGTAATCTAAAAACATCTAAATTATATTACTGAAATTTAGTTAATTTTTTTATTTAGCAACAAGAATCTATAGTGAAACTATAACTTGAAATATACTCCAGTTCTTTATTAGTATTATTTGAGTAATTGTAGCTCCTAATATTTTTACTAAAGAGGCACATTTGTGCAAGATACTTATTAATGTCAGTGGAAAATAGCCAACAGCCATTTCTAAGATAAGTTACATTTTACAGAATTATATCAATGGGATATGTGAAGCATTGTCTACTACCAGTCTGTAATCTCTAAGCATCTACTCAGAGAGCAGTTGTAGAAAACTGGAAAGGGAGTAAAAGGGAACTAGGAGAAGTAGGGATCCTGGGGGGAATGTAGCTGGCAGATAAAGTGCTTTAGCTAAGAACAGACAGGAAGAATCAGGAGAGCTGGTTTATAAATAACCATGAAACTTCATACCCTACAAAGAAAACATTCTTTTTCAATATATATGGATATTTAAGAATTATATAGTTATGTATTAAGGTATACAAATTATCAATACATTTAAAAACTAGAAATAATTCAACTCCCATTGTCTGATCCACTGAAAACACACTAGAAACTAAAAATAAACAAATCAACTCACTAGAAATATGTTTAAAACTCTGTGGCAGATACTTGTCCTTGTTTATTTGTTTTTCCATTTTACGTGGTAATAGAATTTTTAATTGGGCATATGGCCAAGCAGGGAAAGACTACATTTCCCACAATCCCTTTTTTCTAGATGGGGCCTGCGACTAAATTCTAATGTGGGTGGCAGTGATAGGTACAACTCATACTTTACAAATCATTTCCATTCTTCTTGCGCTTTTGTGGGAACTGCTGGAATGATCTGAAATCATGATGTAGAAACTACCTACTGTGGAAACTGGTCTTATAGAAAGATAGAAAAAGACGAAGCCGCCCTTAGCCCTGGGCTGCCTGCAGGGACATTCACCTTATCTCAGCCACTGTCAATTAGGGCCTCTCACAGCAGCCAAACCCGGTTTCTGACTAATATGCCTCTTTTCATAGGTTACATAGGAAAAAATTTGAAGCTGAGAGTATTGAAAATGATCATGAGAACACTGGATATTAGATCTTACATAATGGGAGCTAAAAATATATCTAGAATGCATTCTTTCAGTGCAGTTCTATTAAGTCAGAACAAATGAAAAGAAGCTAACACTCATCAAAAAGTTGGATAACAACCAAATTAATCTAAGGGAAGCAAGAGAAAATAATTAAAGATCAAAGCAGAAATTAATCAAGACAGATACAACAGAGAAACTGCCAATCAAGTTCACCATGTATAAAACACAGCGTTATGAATTAAAATGGGATCTAATTCTAAAAGTTATAAAATTTGACAAGGGAATATATTTAATACTAACAAGTATGAAAACTGGCAGTTTTGTAGGAAAACATATGTTGCTCAAATTGAGTCAGGATTGAAAAAATGGAATAGGCCAATAACCTTTGAATTAACTGAAAATGTTGCAAAAAGAAACATCTCTAAGATGGATAAAGACCTAGATCATTTTTTATGTGTGGGTTTTTTTCAAGTCTTCTGATAACTGGTAATTGCCATGATACATGAAATATTTTAGAGGACATAAAAGGAAGGAAACTCACCTAATTCATTGTACACTGCTAGTTAAACACTGATACCAAAATCTGACAAAACATATAGACACAATTAAAACTCTACATTTATGATCATTGAGGCAAAACTTCCTAAAATGCTGTCTACAGGAAAAAACAACAACCCTTCTATAGTTACAATTAGAGAAGCAATAAAAGAAAAAAAAGCTACCTAAAATGCTTATGAAAGACAAAAATAAAATTAGGAGTAGAGCTGCTATAAACATTCTTGATCAAATCTTTTTGTGGCTCTATGCATTCATTTCTCTTTGGCATATACCTGGGAATAGGGTTGCTGGTTCATGGGGTTGGTGTATGTTTAACTTGACTGGAAACTGACAAACATCTTTCCAAAGTGATTTTCACTGTATTTCACTCCCATCAGCGTTTTGTGTGAAGCCCAGTTGGCTCCAAAGTCTCGTCAGCATTTGATATTGTCCGTCTTTTAGCGTTAGCCATTCTGGTGGTGTAAATGGTGCCTGACTGTCGTTTTCATGTTCATTTTCTTCATTGTCTTAGTCTTTGGGGCTGCTGTAACAAAAATACCATAGGCTGTATGACGTAAAAGCATTTCTTTCTTTTCTTTGTAATTTTTTACTGTATGATTTTATTTACATGACATGTTTAGATGAGGCAAATCCATACAGACAAAAAGCAGATTAGTGGTTGCCACAGGCTGGGGAAAACGGGGAGTGGGCAGTGACTACTGACAGGTACAAGGTTTCTTTTTGGGATGATGGAAATGTTTTGGAATTAGATAGTAGTGATGGTTGCATCACCTCATGCATATACTAAACTACACAGAATTATACACTTTTTAAAATGGTGAGTATTTTCTAATGAACAAAAAGGAAAAAAAAAAAAAAGAACCAAAAAAGAACAGAGAAAAAAGCCAGGCCTCTTGTTTCCTCTAATTTTTCTTTGCTACCCTGTTCTTCAGAGTCATTCTGAACACCATGGAGTCTTTCCCATGTAACTCTTTACTGATCAGGGCCTGGGTGGGGATTTCAGAGTCCCAGTGTGCCAGGGGTCAGTTCAGAGGCCCTAACCCCCTGCTGAGACTCTCATCCCCACATTTCCATTGACTGGGGACATCAGGAACCACAACAAAGTACACTGATGTGGCTAATACATCATGGAGAAATTTTTGCACCAGGCAGCTATCAAACATGGTCAGGGGCTCTGTATTGGAGGGTGTGAGGATCAGGGGTGGATGAAAAATATTTAGTGAATGTGTACCTGCCTAAGAGGCAGGAGGCTGGCTTTCAGCTCTGCCTCTGATGCTCTTTCCTAAGTGATTTTTGGCAAACCTTTCACTCCTTTAGATTCAGTTCCCCATCCTCACTCCAACCATTCCTTGAAGGACTAAGGACCTAGTCTCTCCAAGTCCCAGCTCTGCCAATGATTTCCTGTCTGACCTTAGATCAGCAGGTATTTTCAGGCTCTCAACTGATGATTTATACATTGAGAATACCTATCTCCTGACCTCCTCCAGGCCAGGTTTTATTTTTGTGTCCTGACTCCTCTGTCTGCAGACCTGGTTTTCAATCTATTGTGAAGTGTTCTTTGTTCATATTATCTCAGCTTCCTTGGATTCCTCAAGCTGAGTCTAGAGCAATGGTCCTTAAATTAGCCTGTATGTGTGTGAAAATGATTAATTACAGATATTATCTCATATCTCTTTTATTCTCTGCTTTTAGAAACATTCTTTTTTTCTGTGTCTTAATTTGTTTCTATTGACCTGTCTTCAAGTTTATTGATTATTTCTTCTACTACATCTAGTCTGATATTAAGCCTATCCAATGAATGCCCTTTTTGTTGCTCTTAGGGCTTTAATTTCCATGTTGAAATTATCCATGTTTTCATCCATTAGGTCTATTTTTGCTCCAATTTAGAAAATATTTTTTGTATTGATTTTATAGTTATTTTCAGCTGGTCTCACATTTGGGTCACCTGTAGTTCTCTTTTGATTGATTATACAAGCCACATTCCCATGTTCTTTTTATGGACTCTAACTTTTTGTTGTGTTTAAAGACCATAGAGACTGAAGTAAATATTATTTCCTCCCAGAAGGGGCATATCTTTTCTTCCTATAAGGCAGCTTGAAGGGGATTGGGGAAGCTTTGGCTTTAATTCTTTCAGGAATTTAATAGGATTCAGGCCAGTTTGCACTTTTAGTTAGTTTCAGGTTGCATTTGTTTTCCAATTTCTTGGGCATGAATCTTATCTATGTACGGTATAGAACAACCTCTTCTTTCTAGTGGACTTTGGGATCTATATTTCCTCTCAGCCTTGCTCCCAGATTCTCAGATGCTTTTGCCAGGCACTGAGCAGAAATCCAGTGGGAAGAATTGCTGGAAGGAGGACTAGCTCTGTATCTGGGGTTCTTGAGATTCTATTCCATTACATCAGTTCACATGGCATATTCATGTTGCCAGTCAAAAGTTTAACTGGTTTCTCCTTACCCTAGCAGATTCTTTCTGCATAAACTCAGCAAGAACTCCCAGGAGAAAAGCGGTCCAGGGTAGAGACCCAGGACCTCACCCAGGAAGGGCCTGTCTCTCTCTGGAAGGCTTTAGATTCTTTCCGTTCATAGTTCTCCAGTGTGTTAAAACATAGGAACTGAAATTTATCCACATTTTTCTAATTGTTCTGGTGAGAACAATGGTTTCTCACAACCTTCTACATCTTAACCTGAAGTAAAACTCAGCAATAAAATTGTGAAAAACAAAGAATTATGAGGTGACATTCGCATCATAGAATTTTAGAACATACTATAATTTAACATTGTGGTGTTGGCACAAGAGTAAACCAATGTAGTTTAGTAAAACAGAATAGAATGTCAAGAAACAAAAAAGGTTTTAGCTTGTGATAAAGAAAAAAATGCTTTTCCCCCAAATTTTATATGGTAGTATCTTTTTCAACATAAAGAAAAGAAGTACCTATTTGGGAAAAAAAATAAAAGTAAAGTTACAGCCTTTCCTCACCCATTACTCCAAACATCATTACATAAGAGTTAATTTGAAAAATTAAACTACAAAGGAAAAATTCTAAAAAATACAGATGAATAGATTCTGCTTACAAGGTAAACATAAAATTAAAGAAAAATAATAAAGGGGAATAAAAAACAATAATTTTTGACCTCAAAATTATTATAAATAAATTTAAATTTCTATTCTAAAACAGGTAAAATATATTTGTTCAATAAATGACACACAGTGTTATCATCCTTAAAATATAAAGAGCTTTCACAAATCAACAAGAAAAAAGACAAATAGAAAAATGTCTTAACAGGTAACTCATTAAAAAAACTGTACAAATGGTTTATAAATATATAAAAATATTTACATTATTCATAGTTGAAGGTCTCTCATACAATTTTTTCTCCCTCTGTTGGGGATGGGATATAACCTTAATAGGCTTTTAAATGATAATTTAAAAATGAATAAAAAATTAGTAAGGGAGTGAATTGCTTAAAACAGAGTTAACATGAAGTATTTAGAAACCTGCTTTGCTTCTACTCCGTCTACTTGACTAGTTAATTTTCCTGTGCCCCTTTTGTGGTACTAATTTGAATATGTGTCTTTGTGTAAATTGATTTCCCCAGAACTCACCAGACTAGAGGTATAGATAGGGTCGCTATTGTAATAAATTCTGCTGCCACTGCCCAAGGCTGATAAGGGATGTCAAGTCCTTTTAAGTCTCACTTGGTTATTTGTCTTTGGCTCACATTCTTCCACCACTTGCACCGTTTTGAATGTCTGACATTCATGAATCTTCAAGAGGACCATGACTCGACATCATCACTGCTGCTGGTGTCCACTATGACAACACTGATGACATTGCCAAAAGATGGTTTCCCGAATCCTCAGGCCCTTGGGGTGCCTAAGTGGCATTGCAATGTTTTCAGTCTTCACCAAACCAAAGCTATGCTGTACGTAGGCAGAAGGGAGGACCTTGCACCCTTCTTGACTCTCATATTTTGTCACCTGGGTAACACTGTGCTCTTTTTTATTCCTCAGGGAAACGGCTCCTTTACCTTTTTCCTACAATTCTTCTGTCTATTCCAAGGTGCCAGGCCCGGATGAAGACCAACTTATACCCATTTATTCCATCCCAGTTACACAGTGGTCTCCCAAACAAAGTTCATCGGGGCTTTCTCCTCACACAAATGAATGCAGACAGCTGGGCACCTAAGCTACCTCGCGCACTCCGTATCTGTCACATCCAGATAGGAGTGACTCTCTTTTAGACTCATCCACAATACACAAGAACACATTCCTAGGCCGAGTTGCAAACCAATGATGCTACATTCCCATATTTCTTTCTGAGCTATTCCTTTATATATGTCAAGAAGGAATAAGTGATGTTCCACTCTTTTATCAATTTTTGAATTTTTTTCATACAAAATGGAAACTTCAAACTGACTGTACTGCTAACGCTTGTTTGACGTCAGCTAACCCGTGTTGCTCAACAGCCCTCATTTTCTTTCTCCATGTGATAAGCCAACATCTCTACCCACATTCCAGGGACACGGTGAAGCACCAGTTACTGACTACAGCGAAACAAACGGCAGAGCAGCCCAGGGCAGGCAAAGGAAAGTCTGAAAACGAACTCAGTGAATCAGCTACAGAGGCAAACGCCTCCGTAAGAAGGAGGACTGACCTGCTGAGCTTTTGTCCCTCAGGGAATATTAGTTTTACCTTGCCTGCTAAAGTGATGGCAACCAGGCTGGGAACTTGGGATAGATTATTTATTCAATGTGACAGCCCCTCCTCCTCTTTCTGTCTCTCCAACCCTTTACTCATGACCTTTCCAGATTCTTCCAGTTTTTTTAAACGAACCTCATCAAAGAATGAGAATTAGGTGAATAGGCATTGATTACCTGAGTTACCTTTCTTCCCCTTGTCTCAGAACAAAGTTTAAACATTTCCCATATGATCTTTTTAAACACAGAGATATATTAGTTTCAGGTGTGCAATATAACAATTCGATATTTGTGTATATTGCGAAACGATCACCACAATGAGTCCAGTTAACATCCACCACCACCTGTAGTTACACATTTTATTTTATTTTTTGTGATGAGCACCTTTAAGATTTACTCTCTTACCGGATGATCTTTAACTATGGAAATGAATGGCAGCCACAGCAGCCCCTTAAAAATGTTAAATTTTCTCACCGATGCTCAGGAAAAGCATGCGCAAGCTCTGTAGTTCCAACCGCCTGTGTGGCAGAAAGAAAAATGAATTCTTGCAAAAGGCCTGTTGATTACAGCTTTCTCTTGTTAAAAGAGAGACTGCTCAATGGGAAATAGGAGATCACAAATCTTCCGCTGCGGGAACCGAAAGATAGAGTTATAATACCCTAACAAAAACAAAACCTCCTCCCTCAGCGAGCTACTCAAACACTGCTCTGCTTGAATAATGTGCTCAGTTAAGCAGGGAGGCCTGCGACGCAGTAATTACTCCAAGGAGGCTGCAGGGAAAGGAAAGTACATTCCAGACACCTAATCATTTACAATTGAGTTTAATGAGGTAATAATTTACAGCTTTGGGGGTGGAAGTATGGAAAGGTCCCTGCCAGGAATTGGGCAGACTCTTTAAAATCCCGGAGTTTAATGAAGGCATTGGAGGGTGGACGCATGCGGCCGAACTCGTGTAATTTCATCTGCGTGGTGCTTGGACAGGAAGCAAATGACAGGGCACTTGGGACCTACATCTGGAAACAACATGTTTCAAACGATTTTATAAATCCAGCAGTAAAAGAAGAAGAAAGAAGAAAAAAGCAGAGGTGAAAGGGCATAATTATGGGAGGGGTGGGGAAGCAGAAGAGGGGAGGGCCGTCGCAGGTTCTTTTTAGTTTGAAGAAATAACATTTTATAATGTCAAGGTCCGTCATTGATAATAGTCGACAACACACGCTTGTCAAGCCCAACATGAAAAACAGGGGACTGAAGTTTCCTTTCAGGACAGGATTTGGGGGGAAGACAACGGAGCCGTTCAGGATCCACTGAAGTTACCTTTTCCGTCTTCTAGGAGTGTTGCCTGGTTCATTGGCATCATTTCCAGGTTCATAATATACCGAGTTCATTTTACTTTCTGTTCACTGGTGCTTTTTAAATAGAGCCAGCACATGAAGGGGCTTGGGCTTAGAGCGATGGAAAAGATTCAAGGCACGGTCATGGAGCGTGGTGGCAAGGAGTAGCTGCTGGGCTGGCCTTCATGTGGTACCAGGGATGGGCTTGCCCATAAATCAGGATTTGTGTTCTTCTCACTTAGGCTGAACGTCCTTCATATCTCATTTTGTGTTACCCATGTCAACTCTCCCAAGGGTAAAGTTTGTGCTCCCCCATTTCCCAGTCCTCAACATTCTCTGTTTGTAACCGAGTTTGTGTTTTCTCTCTCTAGTTGTGTCTGGAAGCTGGTAAGAAAGTTGAAGGAACGATGAGAGTAGGTTAAATGGAGTAGAGAGGAGCAGTTACATTTCTTGACTTTGAGGAACATGGATCCCGATTATAACTCATCCCATCATCAGGCTATTACTAAACATGTAAGAAGGAAATATTACAATCCCATCATCAGGCAAGTGATGCTGTGAAGGGAAATTGGACTCACAGCAGACTACACTACTTATCATAACACAGTCACAATCACGACCCCTGATCACAGTGCTTGAGCATTTACTCTGGGCTAAGTGGTTTACATGTACTATTTCTTTAATTTTTTCAGTAACCCTGAAAGTATGAAAAAGGTCATACTTTTATCCCATTTTGCAGATGAAAATACTGAGGCTTATGGAAGTTAATAGCTCAAGGTCGCTAGGACAATAGATAGAAAGGAAAATTCAAACTTAAGCTCTGTCTGATTTGAGAGCCTACAGTCTTAAATCCTATGTTATATTGCCTTAAATTTTATGTGTTTGGGTATCAGATTGTAGGGACTTTAAAAAGATTTGGCTCACCCGGCTGGCATGGTTGAGCACCAACCTGTGATCCAGGAGATCCGGGTTCAATTCTCAGTCAGGGCACATGCCCAGGTTGTGGGCTTGATCCCCAGTCGGGGGGTGTGCAGGAGGCAGCTGATCAATGACTCTCATCATTGATGTTTCTATCTCTCTCCCTCTCCCTTCCTCTCTCTGAAATCAATAAAGACTTTAAAAAAAAAAAAAAAAAAGATTTGGCTAGAAAAATAGAGTGATGGTCCTACATCTAGAAAACCATTCTATTTCCCCAAAAGCAAAAAACTATATCTTTAAGGTATCTTATCTGACATTTGGACTACTGAATATGGGAAAGAAAGGAGTGTTTTGTTTCCTCATGTAATACCTTTTCCCATGGATCTTAGAAGCTGGCTCAAAGAAAAGGGGAAATTGGTTTCAAAAGCTTTATTTTTCTATTTTCCATGTCTTACTTTTGAACACAGTCTTTTGCTGATTAAAAATCAAACAAGTGTTTTTTAGTTTTTCAAGATCTAGAGCCACCTTTTGAAAGTCTGGGCAAAGTCTGTGCACTGGAATAATAATTATTCTTTGGAAAGCTATGTATGCCTATCCACAATAAGAAACATGTGACAAGGTATTTAGTTATGGTTTTAATCCACGTGAACTGGGAATGGCTTTCAAGTTAAATAAATCTTCACTGTGTGACAAAAACAAGCTTCAGTGCACTATTGCTAATGCCAGCAGTGAAACCTGAGACCAGAAGTGCTAATGAGGGTGGAAAAAATTAGAAAATTTTAACGTTAACCTCTTATTTCTCTATCTTTCTGGTCTGCAGAGTTACAGTCTGATTATTGGAATTTCCTTCAGTACTGCTAACTTTATTTCCAGTTTTAAGAACGTTATATTGCTAATCTTAGAAAAACCAATCTCTTACTTGGTAAAAGTATACTAGTTACCCACAAATAAGTCTATTTTCTCTCTTTAGAAGATCACCAAACGACTAAGGTAAGAAATCTCCCATTTCCTGGACCAGTTAATACCAAGTTGTGTTGGATTGTTGATATCAGATGTTACTTCCATGATGGCAGAGTTGTGGAATATTTATTACCTCTTAAATAACTTTGGCATGAGTCAAACATAAATTAAAAATAAAAATCAAGTACACTTACTGATTCTGTTTTTTATCCTTTGGAGAAGTACATTAATGTCCCATTTACCCATCATGACTGGGGTTGGCCTCTTCGAATAAACAGATCCCCCCCCCCAAAAAAAAATTTTACCTCTTTAAATGCAGGATTTAAAAACTTGCAACCAGATTTCATGGCTATCTTTTCCAAAATACATGATTTATCTGTTGCCTTCTTAAAAAGAAGGCCCTGAATGCAACCGAGCCTTGCGTTCACAGTCTCATGTCGCTGATTTAAACAATGACTGCCTTATGATACCCTGTGCTCCACTGTGTTGCGGGACAGTCACTGCTGCAGGCTGAAGGGCTGTGCTAAGGCTGAATGAGACCACAGCAGGTCATTCCAGCTCTTGCAAAGGCTTCTGGGAATTGTGTGTGTAAAGGTGTGTGTGTGTGGGGGGGTGTCCCTTCTAGTACCATCCTCATAGCCAGTTGCTTTTCGTCTTCTGTGGATGGAATAGCTAACCCTAAATTTGTGGCTCTGAGACAACCTGCCAAGCTCCTTGTGTGTAAGCTGGGGCTTTGTGACATCTGCTTAGGTCACTTATAGGCCGTGGTTGTGCCTGTTGCAGATACCCGAGCCGGCCTGGTTACTCACCTCTGAGTAAGCAGGCGGCTTCTCTGATGTTACGCTTATTTTGCAAACTGTGAAGTGATTTCCCAACTCTCCGTCTCACATCTTCCTTGTGTTACAGACCCCACGTCACTGATGATACAGTCCCCTATTCCAGTCACCCCTGTCACAGACCTGGGTTGTAGCATGAAGTTTGGGGGCACGTGATTTTAAAGTCAGGCACCTCTGGGTTTGACCCTGCTCCCCAGCGTGATAACTGCATGATCGCAGGCATGGTAGTTCATGCCTCTCACCCATCCACTCAGCCAATATTTATTGAGCACCGGAGAGGTGCCAGGCGATGTTCTGGGCCCTTGGGATAGAGTCCTTGGAGATGACGGCTTAGCTGGGGAGTTAGGCAACAGACAAGCAAGTAAATCTATGGCATGGCAAGTGGTGGTGCAAGGCATGCAGAGGATGGTGAGTGCTGCAGGGGGGTGGGGATGTTTAGGAAACCTCTTTGGGTGCTTGCGAGGAAAGCCTGATAGGAATGCATTCAGGAGGGAACGGAAAGAGTGGGACTTGCGACACCGCCTACGGTCCAGCTTTTAGAGACGGTTTGCCCCAGAGGAAGGCAGACACGGGTTCTGGTAGCTGGGAGGGTCAAGGGAGGGTTTTCTTTTAAGACCCAGCCTTTGTGTCTGCTGAGTGCATGGCCCAGAGAGGGAACCTGAAGGTGCAGGGCAGAGGGGGCGCAATGGTTGAGGGAAGCGTTGCTCTGCAGTTGGCAGGAGGGACGAGACCTTCCCCCAGGTGAAGAGCGAGGCCTCCCCGGGAGGGATGCGGGCGATAAGGGCTCACTTACCCACCTTCCTTTTCCTGTTGCTCCCGTTTTCTCAGTGAGAAAGAAAGCAGACTCATCAGCTGAGAGGGAAGATGGGGAGGAAATGTTGGAGGTTTGAGGACAGAAAATGGTACAGAGTAGTCATTTTAGAGAACAGACTGCAGAATGAATGAGCTACAGGAGGACGGTTGAATCGCCTGGAGGCCCTAGGGACCAGTGGAGAGGAGTGATCATCAGCATAAAGCTCCATCAGTTGCTTTCCTTTTATGCAACACGCTTCCCCTGTTTTTCTGCCGTTTTTATTTTCAAAGGTGTGACACTGCTGTGGCTCAGAGAAGCACTGGGTGTTTCTGCCCCAGCCTGCCCCGCACCCCCCTTCATAATGTCTTTCCCTTGTTGCTCCTCTCCCGGGAAGTAAGTTGGTGGTTTTCTCTTTTGAATTTCCAGAGCAGCTGGCACACACCTTTATTGCAGGACTCTCCAAGAAACTGCAGCCATTTCTTTAGGTTTCTGCTTCCATTTCATCCCTACTGTGCATGAATTTCTATCCCCAGGCCCTAGTTCCAATACCTTCATATTACAGATTTTTAGGTGAATGTTTACTGCATGGAGGAAGGAAGGAAAAATAAAAATTCTGCATCTTATTTCCATATTTACAGTCCTTCTAGATGTCCTATTTCTGGTATTCAAAGATTACAAAGCAGATAAATAACCCTTTACTTCATGCATCTAGAGATGCAGCAACAGTGATTCTACTTGGGATTTATTCTGGAGATTCCATTTATTTCCTGAATATTTGTTATTTTTCTTCTGGTATGTCTTCATGATGAGTATTTCTTGGCACCCTTTTAACAAGACAAAGTCAAAAAAGATTTATTTCCTAACAACTGTTTTCCTTCCAGATAATGGCAAATTACACAAAACATTTCTAGGTTAACCAAGGCAACTGAGAAATTTTTCCTTTGACCACGGCTGAGGCAATTTGCTGTGGAGATGGCTGGAGGCGCACAGAGGTTCCTGCAGCCAGTGGGGGGCTGTAATTGACTTCAGATGTGCTCTGAATAACACTGGCCATCAGCGTCCCAGAGGTAGATTATTGGAGAGCTCGTTAGCTGTTTCTAATAAAATTTTCTTCAAAATTCCAAGATTTTTTTTTTTCAACAGATGCATATAATAATTCTAGCATGAAGTAGTGGTTCTGAATGAAAACTACGCATTTGTTAATAATTTCTCATTTCCTCCTAATTATGAAAGCACTTCATGGTCTTGGTAGAAAAATTGAAAATTACAGATCACTATAAAGAACAAAATAAAAAGAATCACTGGATATTTACATACATATATTTATCTAGTTGAGATCATACAGAATGTAGTTTTGTATATTAATTTTTATGTGATATTATATCCTGAGCTTTTCTCTTATCACTACAATTTTTTCAAAGAATGAATTCAATATTCTCACAATATTGTATAGCAGTAACACATTACCATTATTATGTTGAAGCTAAGCTTTTATTCAGTGAATTATTTTTGCTAAGATTTCTATTGGAGCACTAGTATTTTTTCAATAGATTTTAAGATTTGTAAGTATGCTTTATACATTAAGGGTATTAACCTTTGTCTTATTTGTGGCTATTCTTCCAGTTTGTCACTTAAGTGTTATGACATTTTAAAAATATTTAACATGTTTTATGGAGTCTACTTTATTAATTATTTGCTTTATGACTCTTTCCCCAGCTTTTACACTCGGAAAATTCTCTTTCCATTTACTTAGACATTCACCTATAATTTCTGTTAGTCCAATAGTTTCAGTTTAAAAAATCACCGTTAATTCACAATAGTTTATTTTGGGATTAAGACATGTTTTGTTTAATATTTATATTAGCTAATTTTTATGTTATTTTCAGTAATCCATGCCAGCCTTATTGGATTACTAATGTTTGAGAGTGCAATTTTATTTATATATTCACCTTTTATATGACAACTTAGCTAAGCTATATTGTTTGCTCTGATAGTTTATTTGAAGAGTTTCTCGGAGTTTCTAAGTGGAAAAAAAATACCACGAGGAAACGATTGTTGTTTTGTTCCTTCCTGTCCGGCCTGCATCCCACTTACCTCTCTCTGCTTCCCCCTGGCTGGGCGGCTGGTGGGAGCGGGAGTAGTGATTGCGGGCGCCCTTGTCACACTCCAGCCTTCCCAAGGCAGGCTCCAGCTTCTCACCACTTGGGGCGATTGTTGTAGACTTTCCGTAGAGTCTGTTTACCAGGTTAAAGAAGTTCACTTTAATTTCTATTTACTAAGAGTTCTTTAAAATCATGAATGATCTTTGAATAAAAAGTTTCCTCCTCCATTGAAATGTTTTTATTTCTTTCCTCATTTATTTTGTTAAAGGTGATTGAATTACAGTAAGATTTCAGATGTAAATCCATCCAAAACTGGACACCGTGTTTATTTTATATATTGCTGGATTCCATTTGATAATATTTTATTCAGGTACTTTTTAATTTATATTTTTAAATAAGACTGGCTTATTTTCCTTTCTTACAGTACTTCAGTATGCTTTTGGAATCAAGGTTATATAAGCATTATAAAATGAGTTGGGAAATAGTTCTTATTTTTCTATTCTCTGGAAGAGAGTGTTTGGTAGAATTAATCTGCAAAACCAATTGGGCCTCTGTGTGTGGGTGTGTGTGTGTGCATATGTGTATTATAATAATAACAAACTTTATTCTGGTAGGTGGTTTGCAGAGGTGGATATAGCAATGGGATGAGATGATTCCATGCCTATATACACCTGAAAATCCTCCATTCAAGAATGACAGTCTATTTATCTTTTTTTTAAATCTGGGCTCATGTACCTTTCTTTGGCCAATAGAATGCAGCTATAGTTGTGCTGTGCTATTTGTGGGCCTGAAAGACTGGGCAGCTTCTGTTTTGGTTCTCTTGAGATCAGACACCATGTAAAGAAACTCATGCTAGATTACTGAGAGGTGAGGGGAGAGAGAGAGAGAGAGAGATCTATTTCCAGCTAGTCCAAGTCCAATCCTGCCACCCCAGATGAAACACCAGACACAGATCAAAGCCATCTTGGAACCCTCAGCCCCAGATGAGCTGCTGTAACCAACAAAGTGAGAACTAGAAATAAGCTGTCTATTCTGAGCCCTACCAAAATTTCAGAATCATGAAAAGCAATGAATGATATTTGTACTAAATTCTCATATTATACTTGGATCTGTTTCTGTCTCTTATTTAGTGTGATTGATATCATCAGGTTTCTTTTTTGCCCATCTCACATTGTTTTCAATATTGTTTCATTACATATTTCAGCCTGCAGAGCAATTCCCCTTTCTCAGACTTGTTTTTCAAAATAGTGTAGCTATTCCTGTCTGTTTTTTAGTTCAGGTGAACTTCAGAGTATTTTTGTCAATTTTTTAAACCCTTTGGAATTTTCGTTAGCGTTGCATTAAATTTATGAATTACTTTGAGAAGATTATTTTTATGATTATCTTTACAACCTAAGTCATGACTTGTCTTTGCATCAATACCTTCCGATATCTCTACATTCCTCAGTGATTTTTGTTGTCTTTACATCTTTTATTTAACCCTCCATTCACTCATTCATTCACTACTAATTCAAGGGACACCTTTCTTATTTTGCAGCTCACATTATAGAATGGCTTTGCATATGAATTCTGTCACTGATATTATTTTTTCTCTACTTCACACTCTTTTCCCGTTGATTTTGATATTATTGTGGTTCTGATGTATTAGGGCCCCCTGGAGTCATCCTCTGCACAGTATGACCCCAGCTCGCTTGGTCCTTGGGCGTCGGCTGCCCAGAGGCGGGTCGGAGGTGGGCCAAGCAGTCCTAGGCCGATGAGCCTGACCCTGAGGCTTCTGTCAGCTGGAGGTTCCTTTCTGACCACATTCCTCTTAGCTGAGCAGCAAGTTCAGTCTTGAAGGGGGCCCTTGGCGGTGTGTGGCTGCGTTCCCCGCAGCCTGGCTCTGAGAAACTTGGGGAAGTCGTGTCCTTGGCCCTGCCAAGTGGGGTGTCTGAGGTGGTTCTTGTAATATCTGCTGCTTTCTCCCTGTTCTGAATTCTCTGTGTTTTTCTCAGCCACAGCTTTCCCTCTTTTCCCTGATGGGTGTTTATTTAACTTGCTTTAAAGTCGCTGGAGAAGGTTGACTTCCAGCTTTGATGTAAAGAGTGACGGCAGGCCCCTCAGCATGGAGCTGTTCTCACATAAGCCGCAGCAAGGCGCAGCCCTCGCAGAGCCAGAGGCCTCATTTCGGGCCCTGGAAGGAGGCCCCAATTTAATTGCATTCGTAGCTTGGAGGCCCCAGTTTAATTGCATTCATGGCTTTCCATTTAATTGAAACCTCTTGGTAAGCCACTACTCCTGCTTTCTCTTTCTACATTGTTTCTGTGGCTTGCAGATTTACATGCAGCTCTTACTCCCAGGCTTTCTGTAAGTAAACAGATATAAAATTTCCTTAGTGCATAGTTGGCTGCGCTTTCCACTTCTCTGCATCCAGAAGATGATGTCTCTGATATTTTCAATGGACACTTTTGTCCTTGGAGCAATTTAATCAAGTCCAGCTGATGCCATCATTTGAAAAAAGCCCATAAGCAAAACAGAATTATTTTTCTCTTTTTATATTACCTGTTTCTCCAATCATCTCAATTAAGTTCTCCTTAGGACCATTATCTAATGAAAGGAAGACAAATTTATAAATGGATATCAGAGTAGCACAACCCCAAATAGGTTTTCATGAAGAGAAATTATGTAATTAAACAAAGTTATATACATTGAATTTCCAAAGATATATCTATTTAAATCCAAACATCTATTTACAGCTAGATACTCTGAGCAACTAATTTAAAACAGTAGTCTGTGATCAAGAGGTTTTAAACACTCCTAGGTAATGGCAACTGTTCATTTTAACAATGCCTACTTAGATTTGGTGCCGCCAAGTTTGCTTTAAAAACAGTGTATGACCTGTCCTTTCCCAGTATTCCATTAGGGCAGTGGTTTTCAACAGGTGTGCCACAAGAATTTGTAAAACATGCAATACCTGACTATTTAGTCAGGGGCACTGACCTCTTTTCCCTTACGTTGTCAAATTAAAAAATTACAACAGCCAACACAATAGCCATCCAGTGTGAGTGAATCAAAATTATACCAATTTTTTTTGTCAGATCGGCAAAAAATATAGTTTTTGGTGTGCTGAAGAATTGTAGTTTAGTTATGTGTGCCATGAGATGAAAAAGGTTGAAAATCACTGCATTAGGATATTACTGGTATATAAAACTAAATCAATAAAGACCCTACAAGCTATGGATAACAGGAGACCATGTTCCAGAAAACAAAAGGAAATTGCACCAGCTGTGGTGACCTAGAAGTTGTGTTGAAACTAAGAGATTATGATGTACACGCGCTCCCCAAATAATGCCACAGAGCATGGCAGGTGGGAAAATAAGGCAGAAAGAGATTTTGACTCACCTCCGCTCTCTGGCCTTACCTCCGAGAGACGGAAGATTCATTGACCAGAGGAGATCAGCCTCCCCCCTCACTTCATATATATGAATTTTTTTATAAGGGTGCCACATATACCCCCCTCAAATTCCGAGCCCCCATCAGATACCCTCTTTTTTCACTCATGGCAGCTACCTGACAGTTGCAGGGACGAAAGGAGAGGAATACGGAGATGTGTGCTTTCTCAGGATGTGTGTATGCTTCAGCTAAAGAGGGTGTACGTCAGGGAGGAAATGGAAAGAATGTGGCGTGTGCAAGGCAGGCTTTCAGGGCTGTGTGCCTGCAGAGTGACACCTCAGGCTGCGCCTGCTCTTCTCTTACAGCCAGACACCTGGATTCACACCAGAAGGCTCTGCACATCAGTGTGTTTGAGACGGAGATCCGGTCAGGATGCAAATGAATGGAAGGAATCTGGAGATAATCTACCCATTCTGGCTGCAGGCAAAAGTAAGGTTTAAATAGATGTCTCCTTGTTTAGGCATGAAAAACGAAACAACGTGAGGCCTATGAAATATTCTCAAATTTCACTTTTCATCCCATTATAACATAAGCATTATTAAATGTTATGTTATTAGAAATTTACTTTAAACTTATTTTAATGGCTATGTATTAAGGTAGGTAAATATTCTAATATTTTCTCAGTTATTCCCTCTTCTCAGATATTTGTATTATTTTCACTAACATGAACTAAGATATGACAACCGAATCTGTGATTAAAATTGTTTCTTAGAAGAAAATCCTAGAACTGGGATTATTGGTAAATGATTCCTCCTTTTTAAGCTATCTTGCTATATACTATCTAGTTACTTTCTAAAATACTATAGCACTGCCCTGCGGGGAATGGCTCAGCGGTTGAGCGTTGACCTAGGATCCAGTAGATCAGGGTTCGATTCCCAGTCAGGGCACATGCCCGGGTTGCGGGCTCGATCCCCAGTCGGGGGCGTGCAGGAGGCAGGCGATCAATGACTCTCTCATCACTGATGTTTCTCTCTCTCTCTCTCTCCCTTCCTCTCTCTGAAATCAATAAAGACATATTTAAAGTAATAATAATAGTAAAGTACTGTAGTACTTTCTGCCACTACCACCCATGTATGAGAAGGCTTATTTTAGTGGACAGTTGCCAGCAATGGGCTTCTTGTGTTTGTACTCTGTTTATAACATAATAGCTGAAAATTTATATCTTATTGTTGTAACCATTTCCTTAATTAGTAGGAAGTTTGAACATTTGCAATTATTGGAAGCAATGATTATTATGTTTTCTCTTTTGGTGAAATTCCTGATCATGTCTTTCCATTTATTCTGTAGTAAGATGGTACTAGGAAAGATTTTAATGGTTCAATTTTTCTCTCCAGGTAAAGGGGGATGACAATTTTGTGGCAGTTGAATGATAGGTTATATCCCTAAATTTAACTATGAAAGCCATAGCATCCTCAGTATTTTTTAAAGAAATATTTTTATTGCCTTTTTTTCTTTTTCTTTTTAGAGAAGGAAGAGGGAGAGAAACATCTATGTGAGAGTGCAGCACCATCGGCTGCCTCCTGCACACCCCCTACTGGGGATCGAGCCCAAAACCCAGGCATGTGCCCTGACCGGGAATCTAACCCGCAACCTTTCAGTGCACAGGGTGATGCCAATCAACTGAGCCACACCAGCCAGGGCCATCCTTAGTATTTTTCAAGGCCTATTTTTATAACAAGTGTCTATGATTGAATATTAATAATTGTAATATTATCAACAGGCACTATTTATTATTTTCTCTATGTGTTTTCATTATTAAATAAAAATATTGTTTTAAGGTAGAACTATATCTTGTTTTGTTAATAGGCAGAAAGAGCGAGACTTAAAGGGACAGAGCTAGAAATCAAATCCAATATATATGACTCCGAACCCCGGGCTTCCATTCTTCTGGTGTGGCGCTTTATCTCATTCACATGTGCAAGTCTCTTTCAGAGGCACTGTGGTCTTTTTTTAGCTGTCAGCATCCTATAAATTTTAGCTGGTTTTCTTTTAAAAATAATAGTAATTTTTAAGAATGGAAGCATAATCTTAAAATTAATCACTGTCCTGGGAAAACTAATAATTTTGGCTGGGTCAATAGTGAAAATAATTATTATAATGACAGTAATAAGGAATGTTTGCAAGGTATTTAATTTCTTAAAAACTGTTTTCACATATCCATATTTGCAACATGTTATGAAATTGAAGTTTACAAAACAGCATGTATGTCTGATCCTACTTTTGTTATAAAATATGTATGTCTTCACTAATATATGGATAGTCAAAAGGTAAGTATATAGCCCTGGCTAGTGTAGCCTGTTTTCGGTAGGGCGTCATCCCATGCACAGAAAGGTTGCTGGTTTGATTCTTGGTCAGGGCACATGCCTGGGCTGTGGGCTCGATCCCTGATAGGGGACTTGCAGGAGGCAGCGGATCATGTTACGCTCTCACATCGATATTTCACTCTCTCTCTCCCTCTCCCTTCCTCTCTCCTAAAAATCAATAAAATACCTTTAGAAAAAGATAAATATATATTCCCAAATGCACACTGGTGAGTTTATGGGTAATTTGAATTTTTTTGGACTCTTTATTTAAAAATACAACATTTATGTATAATTTTTATAATCACTACACTTAATATTTTTATATGTTTTTAAAGCAACTTAAAGAGAATTAAAGGCAAAGACTAGACTTAAACATTTTTAAGTGGTTAATACATTTACTATATAAAGAACCTATGTAATTTTATCAGGAACACATAGGCAACTTGTAGTGGAATAGTAAAAAATTATGACATTGACCCTCACAATAATCTAAAGTAGATATAACAGATTTAATTTTTTTTTTTTACAGATGGAGAAACTAGAGAAGTTTGAGTGATTTTTCCCAAACTCAAACAATTAATACCTTATGAAGCCAGAACTAGAATTAGCATTTTCCGAATGTGAACAGGCAGCTATAAACGTCCATTTCTAAGGACAAACAGCCAAATAAAGCAGCTGCAGTCCCTTGTGACCAGAAACATGAGAAAATGCCCCAGAGAGAATGGAGTCAGAACTTGGAAAACCAAGTGGAGATGGGACCCCCCCCACCAGGTTGCTGTCTGCCGATGGAGCCAGGGCTGTGAGGACACCCTGAAAATCCAGGGGCGCGGTCCTATGGAGAGAGCACTGCAGCTGGCCCGGGGCCTGCCTTTGCCGGGGGTGCTGCAAATTACCCCGAGAGGCACCAGCCACAGCCGTGAGAGCGCGGCTTCGGGGCCAGGCTTTCTCCTGGCTCACATAAACGCGGCCCAAACGTGCGGCCCCAGAGCCAAGCCTCCATCCCCCACTCCCACATTTCTGTGGAAATTGTTAGTTACTTCAAATGCAGTGGCTTAAAATAGCTCACTCTGCTCTCCAGCCTTTCCTCACTCTCTTGTGCTTAGGTAGCAGCTCCCCTGAGAAGTCATCGCCCTGAGCTCTCCTGTCCGCAGGGGGCAGCGCTCAGGGACCGGTCAAGAGTCCCTTGGGCTCCCTGGATCTGGGACAAGCGACGGCACCGGACTCCTGTCCTCACCAGTCACAGGACAGATGCGGATGCACCAGGTGATCCAGGCCCAGATGTGCTCGCTCGTGTGGGATCCCAGAGGCGAACCAGGGAAGTCTCAAGTCCCAGCCAGCATGGTCTAGGGTGTAACTTTTTAATGCAAGTTTGGATCTGGGCCGAGAAGGAGAGCGAAATTACAAGCTAGGAAATTTGGGTGGAGATTCGAAGATCATTACAGTCAGAGTCGGTCACAGGGGAGATAGAGGGAAAAGGAAAAATAGAGGCATTTTCAAATAAAGAATGCAGTGTCTAGTGTCTTGTTAAGGGTGACAGGAAAACTTACGTACACTTTGGAGTTTGTTTTGTTTATGGGCTGTTCAGCATCCATTTCAGTTTCTTTTGGTAACAGCATCTGAATTTCTGCTTGGAAATGATATCCCCCAAATACAGTCTAATGGTCAAGGAAGGCCACTTGGAAATTCTCTGCCTGAAATTTGACTTATGAGCAGAATGATGAAAGGCTGTTCATTATTGGAGTTGACTCATTATAGCATCAGTCCCTGGGGCAACCCTATATTCCTGCTGCTTACACTCCCTGGAGCAGCACGGTAGTTTATGGTCCGTGCTCTGATTCCATCCTTGCTTCAATCCTGTGAGCTGTTGTTGTTTTTTAATCTTTCCAATGAATTCCCTGTTTGCTTAAATTAGTCAGTCTATGGTGATCACAACCAAAGGACCTAATGCACTCCTACTTCAGATTAGGAAAAATAATTCAAGTTGAGCTTGTGATGTTCACAGAACTAGCACTATACTGAAACTATCTGGCAATTCTATTTTTGAGAGGAGAATGAAGCTGTAACTCCAAAAAATTAAGACGATCAGGAGCGGAGGGGGTCATTGGAGGCAGGAAAGTAATATACTTACTTCATAATTTATTTAGAGCTGGGCCTGAGAGTGTGAGTTGATTCCCCCCCTCTCCAGTATTTTGTTATGAAAATATTTTCAAACATATAGCTACATTGTGCAAATTTTACAGTGGACATGCCTATCTATTCTGTTAGACGTGCTTTGTCACAGATTTGCCCGTCCCTCCACTCACCTGTTTATCCATCTTATTTTTGAAGATGCATTTCAAAGTAAATTGCAGACCTCAGTATACTGACATTAGTGTACCGTAGCATGTATACATCATATATAGATAATTATGTACACATGTCATTAACAAGAACTGAATGTGAGTTTATAGTCTTTTGATGTAACACTTACATACAATGAAACACACTGGCCTTAAGTGTTAATTTCCTGAGTTTTAACACTTGCATACATTTGTATGGTCCAAACCCCTGTGGAGATATAGAACATTACTTTCACCCCAGAAATTTCCCCTGTGTTTCTTCCTAGGCAATCCATGCCCCTACTACCCTCCCCCGCTAAAGTCAGCCACTCTGATTTTTTATCATGGAGCTGATTTCCTATCTTTGGAAAACAGGTGAGCCAACAAGACAGCAGCCTGGGTTGTAGAGGTACTAAAATATTACTGGAAATGGTAGCTATATGGAGAAAATTGTATTTAGTACACTACTCTTGGGTAGAGTTCTGTAGGTGGTTGAAGAGTGTTTTGCTTAGATAAGCACTTGGAGTGGGAGAAATTGGCTTCTAGGAAGCACGCTCTAGTTATAGCCAGTGGGTCTCTGGTTCTAGGAGAATGCAAGAGAAGCTGAGGCCTGGGACCCAGCATTCGGTGGGTCTTTCCTTTAGGTAAAGGCTGCACACATACCTAAATAACATCAGCTTGAAGGTACACAAATGATTAGCTACTTGTGGTGTCTAATGATCTGTAAGCGTCTTCGGCTGTCGCTGGGCCTGACATGAAAGGGAAACATGCTGAATAAGTGTAGGGCAATTCTGCTTGTTACTTTAGTTCCTAACAGGGAGATACATACTAGATCTTACTCTTGTCCATTTCTACAGAACTCTTGACTGAGAAGATTGGAAAGAGGGAGGAGGAGAGGGTGGAGTTTTAAATTCACAGATGGTAGGTAGGCTCTGGACAGTAGAAGGGTGACCAGGAGTGAAGACACAATATCCTCCCTTATCTCTATTCCTTTTTCTCAGGGAAGGTTCCATGATGGTCTGTGATTGTCACAGATTGATGACGCTCCAGATTCTGATGTTTTCTGTCTACTTTTCTGCTAATATTTCCTGCCATTTAAAAAATATATATATCTTTATTGATTCCAGAGAGAGGAAGGGAGAGGGAGAGAGAGAAACATCAATGATGAGAGTCATTGATCGGCTGCCTCCTGCACGCCCCCGACTGGGGATCAAGCCCGCAACCCGGGCATGTGCCCTGACCAGGAATCGAACCCCGATCTCCTGGATCATAGGTTGACGCTCAACCGCTGAGCCACGCCAGCCAGGCTTTCCTGGCATTTTGTACTCATATTGCTGCCTATTTTACTTCTTTAATTTTATATGTGATTCCAAAAATTTTGTGCTATGTTAATGGTATAAGTAATACATATTTCTCCTTATCTTTATGCATATTACCACTTATGAAGATGCCATATTTACTATACGTTTATCTGTATTCAGTGTTTTTTTAACACAAAGTTATTGATGTCACATATTTTGAATCAGGGCGTTAGAACAGTGATCATAGTACCATGAAGACCCCAAAGCATCTGGAAAAGTAGTTTCTGTCTCACTGATTGCCTATTAAAAGAATTTATTGGTTTGTAACCCAGAGGTTACTGACCTCTGCAGTTGTCAGAAGGAGCACTTCCCTTTAATTCTAAATGAAAGAATCTGAGCCCTCATTATGTTTGACCACAGGAAAGCGAGGCCTTTCCCATTTTCTCCCCAAGGACTCCAGGACTCCCTGTAGAATACGCGAGTATTTCCCAGATCATTCCTAGATTTCACTGTGGTTGGGCCAATGAGCTCCCTCTGGCCTGCATCTCTGATCTTGGGATAATAACTTATTCTTATTTCTTAATAGGCTTCCTCTCCCTCTACAGCTTCAACCTAAATATGGACATAGGCCCACTTATTAATGCCCAAGCCGCAACAATTAACCAAACACAACTAGCAGTACTAGAAAGGTGAGATTCAACATAAAAAATACTGGATATTAGATATCAGTATTTCCAAGATTTGTAAACTAAAACTTATTTTCAATCCCAGACCCTCCAGGACCTCTATCCTGTTACCACCACCTTATTACCAAGTTGCGGAGCCCCCTAAATGGGGTCTCTTTGACCTTGTGCTCTGCAAAGCAGACTAGGCCTGTCAATTCTTCTATAGCCCAGCGAAGAAAAAAACCCTCCCTTTCCTCACTCCACCACTTAGTTTTAGCCCAACATCCCAATCACAAAACAAACAAACAAAAATGTGTAGGTAAACACCTTTGCATATAATGAAGGCTTCATAAATTTTAAAGAGCGGATACTAAAAGACAAAGCTTGATTTTTAAAAATATGTTAAGCAAAATACCCATCAATAAGGAAATTTTAAAAAATACTCTATGAAATAACTATTGATTCAAAGTTGAAATGTAAATACTAAAGTAAATATGAGAATAATATAATATATGATAAAACATAACAGTGTTACTCAACGTCTCATAAGTCACAATCATAAGTCATTGTGATTTGGAGAAAACTCCAAAGAATAAATCTAAAAATTACTAGAATTAATAAAATAGCTAAGTAAAAGGCCTGAACTAAGGAAAAATATGTCCAGAATTAAATGTTTTAAGCTACTTGGGAGTATATAGACTAGCATAATTTTTGCCATATACTTGACTCCCCAAATATTTGTCAATTAAATAAAAATGCATGAAAGTAAGCTTCTAGGACTGGTTATTTAAAAGTGGTTTGTGAGTAACATTTTTCATAAGAAGGTGACATTGTACATAGGAAGGTAATTGGCGTTTGTGTCAGATTAACCGCGTTCCCTTCCCTGACAGGGAGCCAGGTTGGTGGGTGGAGTAAATTGAGAAGATGTGGCATCTCCTCTCCTTCAGTGAGGTGCATGACATTGCCTCTCCCACATACCTATACCAACAGAGAGGAATGCAGCCTTCTGCAGATCTCAAACAGAGCCCCGTGGAAGCTAGCTTTGACTGCCAGTTGTTGGGTCTGTTCTAGACCCATTCCATCAGAGTCTCTAGAGGCGAGTCCAGGGAATCTTCAAGCTACCAGGGCGATTCTTGAATGCCCAAAGCTCTGAGCACCTGTGGGCTAGAGGCCAGAAACATGATGGGAACTAATTAATGCATAAGGAGATGTTCATATTACTTGTATTCTGGGTCCCCCAAGACGTCCTGATAATAATGTTCATCAGTGACTTGCATCACGATCTAAGGATTTTTCCTTACAAATTTTCAGATATCCAGAGCCAGCCAAGTTAGTGAGTGTATCAAATACAAAGACTGGGACAACTTGATTGAGATGAGAGCTGATGGAAACAAAGGTAAGGCCATATACTTCATTCTAAATGGGAACTGCACAAGGCATAAGACAGAGATAATTTGGCTTAGTAGTACTGGTTGTTAATAGGTCATGAGGACTTTAGTCAGTAGCTTTGATTCAGTGCGAGTCAACATTGTGAATTAGCTGCCCCAAGGGATACATGAATGCAAACAAAGTAACCAGAATAAAAGGACAGAGACCTTTATCTTGTGCCAGTCAGTCAACATCGTATGTATTCAGGGTAGGTGCCAAACTCTATAAATTTACCTATATTCAGAGAAGAAAATCATCCAGGCTGTGTATATATAGCCCAGCCTTTGTCCAGTAACCCACTGTGCACCCCATTAAGACTTCGGGACCCCTCCTCTGTGCAGTTGCTTCTTCTCACACAATAGGTCACAGTGGCTCAGCTACAAAACTGTCATTTACTCACCCATTTTCCACACTGGCTACATCAAGCCTCCTTCTTGCTTTCCTCCCACCCTGAAGTCTTGTACAACTAGCACGGTGAAATGTGGGCCCTGCTTTATGGGAGGTACAGGCTGGGCTTCTGGTCCGAGGCGAGGGGCACGGACCTGGCTTCTGTTAATAAACTTGGGCCAGTGTGTGAAGATTCTCCAGGCCCAGTTCATACATGAGCAACATGTTCCCGGTGCTTAGTCTTACAGCGTGAACCCAGTGCTGGCTCGGCACAGCGCTAGAGTCTTATGGTTTCAGCTCCTTCCACCATCAGGCACAGAAATCCCAGCCCCAAGGGCCTGTGTCTCCTCTGGGTCCTCTCTGCACCTCCTGACTTCAACTCCCACCAAACACTGTGAGGTCCTCCTCTGTTTCTCATTCCTAAGGCCTCTCTCTTTCTCTCTCTCTCTGGCTCTGTGTTTTAACATTTTTATTTACAATTGAATATAGCATTCACAGTGACGAGGAACTGGAGAGGATGATTTGTTGTGCCTGCATTCTTCCATCTTGACCTAGAAATCTAAACCTCTCTTTTGGAGCAGATGCACTTTATTTGTAACAGATGTAAATTTATATTTGTTTGTGTGATTATTTGATTCGATTAATGTCTATATCCCCCATTAGATTCAAAGCTTCGCTGGGGCAGAGACCCTGTCTACTTTTGTTTACCCTGTTCCTCAGCACAGGGCACAATTCTCACATTTTATAGGCATTCAGTAGTTAATGAAATGAATAGTTCATTTTACTATTATATATGTAACAATGTCTTTTAGCAACCTAAACCAGTGCCGTTCTCAGAACATTTCTCTTACCTCATCCACCTAAAATTTTCCCTCCCCTAAGACTCATGCTGTTTGGATCAGGCCAGTCTCATCTTCTGCTGCTTGTCAGCTTCAGAATGAGTCACTTACAATTGGAAAAATATACCGTCGTCATCGGAAACCACCCTTGAAAATCCTTTAGGATGCCTTGGGCTACAACGCACAGAAAACCCCAGTTTAATTGGCCTTAAAAGATAAAGGAGTTTATAATCCACATAATAAAAGTGAAACCCTAGGGTAGCTTCAGCCAGACCCATCAGGGCTGATTCTGTTTTTCTGTAATTCCCTTGGGCTCTGCCCTCCTCTCGGTATTGAGGTCATCCTTAAGCTGGTAGCAAGACACCAGGACATGACAGCGTGCAAGGGAGGAAGAGGGACTGAGTATTTTGCCCTGTGTCTCTCTTGTGTCGTAACAAGAAACACTCCCAGAGGCCCCCAGCGGGCTCTCATGGCATCAGGACCAGCCTGCGGCCTGGCCCCAAACCTGCTCTGAGAGAGGCCGAGATTCCCGGGTTCAGCTCGGTTAGCCTGAGCCTTTCGGACGGGCTGGCAGTGGGCCCAACCATTCTCGCTTCATAACTACGTTCCGAGTGGAATCTGGAATTCCGATTCTGATTGCACGCCCCTTCTTTCACCTTTTGCACGTCTTGGCCCCCGTGCGGCCTCTCCGTGTCCTCACTGACTCCTTTGCCTGTCGATACGGCCCCGAGCAGGCAGCTGGGCCCCCGCCCCGCGCAGCGCCCGCGCCCGCGCCCGCGGGACTCCTCGGCTCGCGCTGTCCCTCCCCGCAGCTGGGCTTCAGCCCGACGGCCAGGGTCCTCGGTGGGGCCTCGGTGACTCTAAGGACTTGCTGTCTTCATTCCTTTTCTCAAGGCGCCAGCTGTGCTGGGAGGAACGGCGTGAGTCTAGGAGTTTGTATTATTGTGATTTCATAGACGTGAAACCGAACATGGTTCTGACTGCCAAGCGGCAGGTTCTTGCTTCTTTCAGGCCAATTCCTTTTACAGATAGTGGATTGCATCCTGACTCACTAAGCTGAGTGACCTTGGGCAAGTCTTTTAACCTCTCTGAATCTCAGTTTACTTCCTCTCTAAAACAAGAACAATAGTACTTATGAGATTGTTTTAGGATTACAAAGGTAATGTGTGTATGCAAAGCAATTTGAATACTGCCGGACACATAATACTCAATGCTGACATCGTCTTAATGGCAAATCCTAAACTGCTCCTCTTCTTATGTCCTCTACTGTGAATCTTCTTCCCTCCTCAATTGCCGTTTACTCTTAACAATTGTTTTGATTTTTAGAGGCCAATATTTGTGGATCCCCTGGTTTCCTTTCATCTCCAAATAGACCGGGGACTATATTTATTTTTTATACCCTGAATGGCTAGCACACTCATGGCACATGAACATATCCAGTGTTTGTTCCATTGGATTGAAAATGTTCTTATTTTTTATGTTGATTCCATGAGATTAAGAAAAAATAAGGGGGCAGGAATCACAATGCAGTAACTGAAAATTAAGCTAAATATTTGCTTCTGGTAGTTGCTGGGGAAAAAATCCTTTGGTATTCAAAATCTGCCCGCAGGAGACTTGGGAATCAGATGTCTAAACGAAGAGATTCATTTAGCTCTGATAATTAGCAACATAAACAAAAACCAGATGAATAAGCTGGCTTTATTTGTAAATAACATTTATGGTCCAAATAATTTCCTCTCCGTGACAGAGACTCCCCTACTCAATATTGCAACATCTCTCAACATCTCTCAATATTGTTTGGTTTATAAACAATAAAACCAAATGACTACAGACAATGGTCAGTGGTGTTTTATGATAGCGATACGGAGGGAGAGCAAACATTCCCTTACTAACTAAACACAACCAAACAGGCAAAGTCATTTTAACCTTTCTTGGGGCAGAATAGGAGTGTAATAAATGTGTTTTTTAACATATACCCAAATTGAATTTCTATGGCCATTTCTGACAGTAAATTAAATTTCTTTTCATGAAATAAGCTTGGATTTAGGAGAGAACATTAGAATGATGTTATTTTTTTGAGGATATTTATTCTGCTAGATGTGTTTTAAGCTAAGATCTTGGTATGGAAATTGAGATTGGGATTTTAGTAAGGGAAGCTTGTGGATTCAAACTCCTCTGAAAAGTCATTTTCTCAACAACCTCCCTGCCCCTCCCCCCCCCGAAGAATGTCTGTTTTATCTGTGTTCCCTCAGAGGCGAATATATACACTTTTATAAGCCACTGATCTTCATGAGATTTTTTAGGAAGGAAACAGGACTCTGGTAATTTCTCAAAGGTATGTGTATTGGCAAAGTAAAATCAAACTGGTTATGAGCCAAACATCATACCTTTTTTTAAAAAAAACTCTTCAAGAGATTATCTACCTTCTATATGAAAATTCATGTACATATTACAGTGACCCATTTTTAGCAATTTATCTTTAAAGAAATACATACAAATGCCTGGCACAGATGTGCCTCACCCTGACAGCTCTACTCTCTGTGGGTCTATGGACTACCCTGTCCATTGTCATGGTATTCCATGCAATATCTCTTCTGATGAAGAAATGGTGAAAGAAACATGTCCAAGGGTATGTGCCCAAGAAATTCACTAGTATTACCATGTACCTCATACCTAGAAGTGGTGAAGGACCCTTTAAAGGGAACTAGAAGACAAAATCCTGAAAATTAGGATATTATCCTGCAGGATGAAGCGTATGCTTTAAATCAGCCTTAATATCTCATCACATAATTCTTTAGGCTTTTAAAACATCTGGTCACCCTTTCTCTCAGAACTATAAGATTTAGCTCCTTCTAGCCACCCCTTAATCTCCTTGAGCATTCTTCAGTAACTCTCATTCATGTAGAAACAAAAATCATATATTCAAAGTACCTCAAATACCATATATTGGTCACAATCAATAACAAAAACTTATTAAAAGTCTTTGGTGGTTTGACCAAAACAATACTAACATGTCTCAATACTGTTGTGCTATTATTATGTTTCATCAAAATGTATATAAACTCATGAATATTATTCATTCATTTAAAAATAAACATTATATTAATGTGAATTTTCTTCTTAGGCCCAATTCATGCTTTTTTGGCGCCTTAATTCAAATTTGTCTGACATTAATATTGCAACCATTGCTTTATTTTTGCTTGTATTAGCTTGATATCTTTGACCATATCTTTATTGTAGCCACTTTGTATTAATTTTACTGTGAATTTATTTCATATAGATGGAATATAATGGACTTTGTTTTCTGACACATCTGAGAGACTATTTCTTAGGGAAAGTGATTCAATCTACCTTTATTACAGTTGATTTATTTTTTCTTATTTCTGGCATTTTTGATATTTTTCTATCTGTTCTTTTTCATTTTCTATTTTTTCTGTCATTTGCTCTATGGACTGTGTTGGCTTTTATTTCTGCAGTGCTTTGGAATTTTATTAGTGATTGCTTTGATATTTTTCAAAAGCATCCTTTACCTTCTGTTTCTCTGGCTATCAGAGATTTAGGTATGAAGCAGTATCTTCCCCCCTCACACATACTGTTTTATTTTACTTTTTATCCTTCATGTTAGCTGCTCCCTTGTATAAAAATAATAGAGAGGCATTAACCTGAATTTTTCTAAAAAGTGCACATAGATGCTACATTATATATTTGCAAGTATGAATTTCCTGCCTTTGCTCCTGACAGGCAGTTTGGCTACAATCAATTGGATGTAATCACTGGTTGTCTTCTGGCATTTTGTGGTCAGCAGGCATATATGAAGTTATCAGATAAGATAAAGAATGACTACAAAGAATCTAAAAACGTGGTACTTAAATTCTACATATGAGGAGAAAAGGGGAGAATTGGGAGTGTGGAAAATCTAATTAATAGAGTAGAATAAAAAATGGATGTGTTCCTGCAGAATGCACCAGAAAAAGGTGAAGATAAAAAAGAAAGTGATTATGTGGAAGACAGAACCAAAGATTACTCGCAGCAAAGCTGGTGATCCCATTTACGAGACTCAGAACAAGTAGGGACAATTAAATTGCAAGAGAGCAAAATGTTCCCAAGCAAAATTAATTTAAAAAAAATCTATAATCAATCAGACATATCTAGGAAACAGTTTTTAATGAAAATAATGAAGACAAAACCCCTGCATGTTTCTAGGCATCTCCATTGGAAGCTGCTTATCTGATTTAGTTTTGATTTGGGATCACATTTCATCTTTCCCCCCAGTGCCTTCATAGTCTTTTTAGTAAGAAATGGACAAGCTAACCGGGGAACTGTAGCCAGATGTCATTATAATCTGGAAGTGTTTTACCAAGTTTTTAAAAATTCAGGCAAGGTTTGGTTATTTTGAACTCTGTTAACTGTCCAAGACGCAGCCATTACTCCTTGAAATTGGACATTATTGACCAACAGGTGACGTTGGTGCCCTTTGACTGTCTCAAGCTCTCCTGCGGCTTCTACTTGTTTCATTACAGAGATTCCAGGTTCAAATGAGATGCGTAGGGTACTGAACTCCAATAGGATGAGACTCAAGCTCTATTTGCAACATTGAACAATCATCTATAAGCAAAGGGAATGGAAAAAAAATCTGCCATTTATATAATTTCCCTAATTCTTGCATGCCCTCAGATACACCAGCCTGGACTGGTGTTATGCATCTTGTTCAAGCTGTTGCCTTAAGGATTTTGTATTTAGGGCAGTTTGGCATACGAGTCATAGTTAATGGTCTGAAACTCTCAGGCTTCACGGGCCTGGGGTTCTGGGCATCTCCAGGGAACAGCCACGTTCTCCCAAGACTCGGACTGTTGTTCATGGGAGGGGAGCTGTGTGCTGACCGGGGCCCGGTGTGCCCCCGGGGACTCGGCTGCAGCAGCTACTACTCATCACCGGGGACTTGGAGAAGACGGCCTCCTTCCAGCAAAAGCAAGCAACCCAATAAAACATCTCAGCCCTCTAGGCGATCCCCTCTGTGCACGTTAGCAAACGGGTCACGCGGAGGGGCGGCAGGGGGCACACTGCTGGTGGCGGGAGGCCTACCCTACCATTCTTTCTTACAAAGCTTCGATACCGGGACGCACTTTGCAGTCGCAGTCAGCGTGGCATAACCTGGGGGAGACAGGAATCCCTTGCAAGCCTGCTGGGATGCTGTCCCCGGGAAGGAACTGCGGCGCACGGGCACTGAGCTGGGGAACGCACTCTGTCCTGGGACCAGAGCACGTGGGCCCAACCTTGGCCCTAAGTAGCTGCATGTACCCATTCACTTCTTTCCTCGCCTGTTTCCTCAGCTCCGAAGCATAATGGCTGAGCTGGATTACTATGATTAATCGCCATACGGGTAAAGCATTTACAGTGCCGAGCCTAACGGGGCTCAATAAATGTAATTAGAACTCTTTCCTTGCTTCAGCCTCGGAGGAGACACTCAGGGTGAGGGTGCTCTTAGCTGAGTCTGGGAGCAATTGGGAAATTGCCTCCAATAGATCAGACTTTCCCATCTGTTTGTTTATGGAAATGCACGTGGCTGCCCTCTGTGTGTTTGTTCTGATTCAATGATTAATTGCTGGGCATTCTGAAGAAGAAAGACAGATGTCTGTAACTAGTGTGGGTAAGGCGATCTTCAAGGGGGATTGTGTCCTAATTGCCTCAGATATATTTTTTCTATTAAAGAAGTAAAATATTACTGATACAGTCGAAGGCCACATCTTCTTTCCCTTCCCTCTTAGGCGAGCCAGTATCTTGAAGGTCTCATGCATGTCTTAAATCTTTTATCACAAATGTGTATATCCATAAACATAGTATTATAAATATGAATAACAGCCATTTCCTCATGTTTCATATTTAAAAGAATCAGACATCATTTCAAGATGAACCAATTCAGGATGAACCAATAAGCCGATGTATCACTTAACAAAAATGTGGGAGGAAAATATACCAAATGCATTATATTTAAAACAGATGCTCTAGTATCTGAAGTGATTCAAATAAAAGAAAATTTTAAATCACAGAAAGAAAAAAAAAAACACAGGAAAAGTGGTCACCTTTAAAAAACATTTGTGTTACTTTATATTTCAGGAGGGAGACATGTTAAAATATTTACTTTGGTTAAAACTAATCAAGTATGGAAAAATTGATACTAAAGAAGGAAACGGAGTAAGAGGAAACCCAATGAGGCTTTTTTACACTTTGCATCCTGAGGACTATATTTCCCGGCATATGAGTGAAAGGCTGTAATAGCAGAGATCGCTGATGGAACAGATCAGTACAGGACATTTCTCCTTTGTCTAATTAAACTTCCTGAGTCATGGAATTTAAATTGTACATGGAGATGCTCTGTCAAAACAGACTCTCCTGCTTCTCAAGTAATTGAAAGCAACTGAGGTTTGCCCCTGGCCCACAACATCTGGGAAACTTCCATCTCCCTCCCCACTCCCCAAGTGTATATACACGTAAAAACAAATATCTCCAGTCTCCCGGGTAGATTTCAAATTTTCCCTTATTCAACATTTTGTCAAATTTTAATTTGTTGCCAAAATTATGTCACAGACATAGGAAAATAAAATCGAGGTGAGGGGAGACAAAGTTGAAGCTTGCCTACAATTCCTGTTTGTTTCCCTGGGCCACATGTTTACTCTGGCCTCCCGTCTATGCTAAGTGCATGGAATTTTGGGGCTATTTCACTTAGGTTTAGGATTCTTTTGTGGAATGCAGCCTCTGAGTTATAGCCCCGGGGAGCCAGGACATGTAAGGCTGGAACTCGGATGAGTTATGTCCCAGGGGATGAGGGAGCCCTGGGCTAGTAGTATTCTGAGGCTGAGCGAGTGCTTCTCAAACCCCTGCACTGTGTCTCCACGGTGGGCTCCAGTCTTCTCTTCACTTTGTTTTGAAATGAGGTGGAAGCTATTACTACAATTACAAGATACAAGGGATCTTAAAATTTACAGGTCTGTAAATATAGTATTTTGATTTTCCATTAAAAACATCCATAAAATTTGTACTAGAAATAACTCTCTATACTTAAGCCATCCTGCACTGATTTTCAAATATCTCATTGTGTTTGAAACAATTTAGAGCAACCCTAGAACCATTTTGGAATACTTAGGCAAAAAGAAAAGCAAATCACTGGTTAAATTCTTAATTAATCAATAGTTAAATTGGGATATGTGCAGCAGATATGTTTGAAATTGCTGTTGATAAAATAAGATTTTAGGAATTGTTTCTAAAGAGATTAATTTTAAAAAATGGCACCAAATAACAAAAAGAATAGTTAAAAAATTCTCCATGTCCTGGCAGGTGTGGCTCAGTTGGTTGGACCATTATCCCATGCAATGGGAAGTTCTGGTTTCGAGTCCCGTTCAGGTCACATGCCTGGGTTGCAGGTTTGGTCCCCAGTGGGGTGTGTGCGGGAGGCAGCCGATTGATGTTTCTCTCATACATCCATGTTTCTCTCTCTCTTTCTCCCTTCTCCCCTCTCTAGAATCAGTAAAACATATCCTTGGGTGAGGTTTAAAAAAAAATTCTCCCTGCACAATTGGTAGACCTTTTAATAATATAAACTTCAGAACTCAAGCTTTGAAATCAAACATAAAAACTAAAAGTACATCAGAAAAAGAATTACTGATTTTCAAGTTCTGTATCAGGAAAGACAAAGAAAGGAAGAAAAAACATCATGAGAGGAAGAATTTTAAACACAATTTTTAAAAATCCAACTTTACAAATAATTTTTGTTTTTATCCTGAATATTAGTCCCTCAAGGAATGTTTGCATATTAGAAATAGGAGTTACCTACAGAGATGGAACATTCAAGTGTCTCCTTAAAAATCATCTCCTTCATTGGTCTGCCATTGTCATAATCATCCTCCCAGCTCTATTAAACTTCCTGCCTGAAATGATCATCATTTAAAAACTCTTTGGTGAATTAGGCAATTGATGAGAAAACAAAAAGAAGGCCTTTGTTTTGTGTGAATATAGGGAGGAGTATCTGATAAGCCAGACACCAAAACACAGCCAGCAAGCACCAAGCGTCCACTGGGGAGACCATGAGAGCGAGAGCAAATGTGGCTTTGCTCTCATTGCAACCAGATGACCCTGGCTGTGACAAGGTCATGCACAGTCCTGGCAGACTACTTCTGCTGCTACTACAGTTCCTGTCGGTCAACCCTTCCTCCAGAGCTGCAGCACGATAGCAGATCTGATACAGAGATTTCTTTCCTCTGTCCGGCCTCTTACATCAAAGGGAGCTGTTAGCCTTCTGCACTTGCTAGTCTTGAGGTGCCCCAAACCTCGGGGTTCCTTTCATCATGGCTTATGTAACTAGTTCTTGTATTAAAAAGTCTTTAAAAATTCTACCTGGGAGTACGGTCAGTTTCCTGCCCCTGGCTGGCACTCATATCGTCGTGAAATTACGGAACCCTGGCGACAGAGAGAAAATCCTAGAAGCTTGGAGGTAGAGGTGGGCAGCTGGGGGAAAATGTTGGCAGAGAATGACTGGATTTTTCAACAGCAACAGCAGAAGTGAGAAATCAGTGGAATAATTTCATACAAGTTCTGAATGAAAATTATATTCAAACTAGAATTCTATTCCCAGTCAGAGTATCAGTTAAATATGAAAGAGACTGGAGATATTTTCAGACTTTCACGGCCTCTAGGAGTTTACCACCCAGGTGGCCTTTCTCAGGAAGCACTGGAGGGGATGCTGCGCCGCAGTGAGAGTGTAAACAGGTACAAAGGAGGACATGGGACCTGGGAAACAGGAGATCCCATGGGAGACAGAGGTGGAAGGGAATCCTCAAGGTGAGGGCCAAGGGGGACCCCAGGACGGCAGCTGTGTAGCAGGCAGACCAGTGCAAGCAGGTCAGCTAGCTCCAGGAGACAGGGCTCCAATAAAAGAAATAAATGGAATACTGAAAGGACACTGAGACAATGGAGAAGAATTTAAAAATGCATTAGTGACAAATATATAGAAAACAAAGCAAAAATGGCACACTTTCTGGCCCAGCTGTGGATAATGTGGACACTGACTGTTGAGCTAATGAAAATGAGTATACAAACATGTCAAGAGTATAAGGGGTGGGAAGTGTGCGATTGTGTATGTGTGTACTTGTGTGTGTGTAGTAGTGGTGGTGGTGGTGGTAATGGTGGAGGGGACTCGGGGAGAGAAGAGCTGCCTAAGCAGGGGTGCCAGCCAGCTAATAAACAACATCTCAAACTGAGAAATCAAGAACTATTACTATAAGCCTGGGCCTGAGATTTGTGGAAGTAAACACTTAAAGAAGCAGCTGAAAGATTTGAAAGGGGTTGTCCTTGGGCAGCTGGAAATGGGAGGGAGCTCTGGTGCAAAGGATAGATGCTTTTGTATTTTTGCTTTTTGTGTGATTTCTTTTTCTTTTTCCAACAGACCTTATAAAGGTTAAGTTATGTACAGGTTTAATTTTGAATTATCCATTAAAAAAACTAAAAGATGAGAAAAAAAATGTGAGGATGATGGGATTTATGTAATTAAAAAATTTTTTCTCTAATTTGCCTTATTAATAAATCATCTTTCATAGGACAAAAACAAAAACCACTAACAAGTGGATCTGAAACAAAACAGCTGGGTAGAAAACATTGTTCCCCTGCTGCCCTGGGCTGGCTGGCTCAGTGCCTCTGGTGAGATGGCATGCTCAGCTCCCACATAACTTTGATCTCTGAGCTGCCAACGAAAATCCCATTTCCTTCCTGAGGATGGCCAGAGCTCTCGATTTCTAATCACTTCTCACCCCTGACCTCCTGTGCTCGTCATAGTTGCAGTGGGCTGAATTGTGTTTACCATGTTCAAGTCGTAACCCCAGTTACTTGTGAATGTGACTTTATTCGGAAATAGGGACTTTGCAGATACTATAAAGTTAAGAATCTCAAGATGAGGTCATCTTGGATTTAGAGTGGGTCCTAAATTCAATGACTGGTGTCTTTATCAGAGAAAAGAGAGGGGCATTTGAGACACAGAGACACAGAAGAGACACAGGGGACAAGGCCACATGGAGATGGAGGCAGAGAGTGGAGTTACATGCGGCCACAAGCCAAGGAACACCAGGAGCCACCAGAGGCTGGAAGAGGCAGGAAGGCTTCTCCCCTAGAGCATTTAGAGGGAGCATGTCTGCCAACACCTTGATCTGAGACTTCTGGGCTTCAAATCTGTGAGATCTGTTGTTTTAAGTCTCAAAATTCATGGTAATTTGTTACGGCAGCCCTAGGAAACTAAAATGTGCTGATGCTGATGGAGGAGGAGCCTGCGTGTGTTTTCCAGGTACTCTGCTCGTTAAACAGACATTTGCTGAGCGCCTGCTAACCGTTCGGCCCTGTGCTGGCCTTCATGCTGGGGGTCAGAAGGCGGAGGCTTGACGAGGGCACTGCGGGCCATGTGAAAACATCAGGCTTCCTCTAGGGAACCAGAATAGGCCATTGAAATATTGTAAAGATGAATTCTGTGCTTTAGAAAAAGAAGTGGGGAGCTTGGGGTAGTAGGGAAAATGGATTATAATGGGGTCTTGAGAAATGTCAGTTAGGTCCAGGATTTTCAACCTGGGAGCATTGGCCCCTTCATTGAGGAGACTGTCGTGTTTGAAACAGAAAACTCAACCATCTATTGTTTTCCTAATATAAATTACAAGAAATATAAGTGTGAGAAAATGTTGGTTGGTGGAATTATGCAAGAAGCATGACAAAATATTGTAGGGTGATGAATGAAAAAAGGTTAATAGTAGTCCACCTAATACTTTCTGAGTATTTCACTAGGTACTTTGCCAAATGCCTTCTACTTATTTCACTTAACTGTCCAACAGTTCTATGGGGAAAGTACTGTTATTACTTTTATTTTAATCATGAAAATTTGTGGCCCAGATTTGGGTAAGGTCACACAATTAGTAAGTGGCAGAGCTAAGACTCTAACTCAAATGAATGTGCTCCTTAATCATTACACAGTATTGCATTCCCTCCAAAAGGTCCGGTTAGGTGGATAGTAGAATGGCCCAGAAACTGTAAGGGTTGGCATGAAGGCAGAGGCAGTCAGCGTGGGTGGGGAGACAGATGTGAGTACCATTTCAAAAGACAGTGAGAAGCTGTATGGGCAGAGAAGAGGGAAGCTGTGACTTGGGCAGAAGTGAAGGCATTATCCACAATTTTTTTCTTTCTACTTTTGAAATGTTATTTAGAATTTGGTGTTTCAAATATTAAGAGTTTTACATAATCAAGTCAATACAACCTGCTTAAAGCAGTTCACTTATATATTGAGATACAAGAGGTGAGGGCCAAATCCCATCTGAGCCACAGAATGGATGTAACTCCATAAAACCCTGTTCATAGGTCATTTATGTAGCAAAGATTTTATAAAACTCAAGTAACCACGCATTTGCTTCCCTTTGGAGGATTAAACTTCTATAGCACTTGCAGATAGATGAACACATTTTACACAATACGGTTGTGCATCATCAATACCCTTAATTGCAAAATAAGCCTTATTTTTTTCTATTTAAATTCACATTTTGCCTGTATTGGTTTGCTAAGTATGCATAATAAAGTACCATAGACTAGGTGACTTGAGCAGCAGAAATTTATTTTCTCACATTTCTGGAGGCTGGAAGTCCAAGATCAAGGTGCCAGCAGGTTTGGTTTCCCCTGAGGCCCCTCTCCTTAGCATACAGATGATAACTTTCCTGCTGTGTCTTTACATGGTCTTTCCTCTGTGTCCAAGTCTCCTCTTCTTATAAGGACGCCCATCATATTGGAATATAGCCCACCCTAAAGACCTCTTTTTTTTTTTTTTCATTTAATATATCTTTATTGATTTCAGAGAGAGGAAGGGAGCGGGAGAGAGAGAGACAGAAACGTCAATAATGAGAGAGTCATCATCGATCAGCTGCCTCCTGCACGCCCCCAACTAGGGATCGAGCCCCCAACCTGGGCATGTGCCCTGACCAGGAATCTAACTGTGATCTCCTGAATCCTATATTGACGCTCAACCCCTGAGCCACGCCCGGCTGGGCAAGACCTATTTAACTTAATTACTCCTTTAAAGACCTTCTCTCTAAATATGACCACATTCTGAGGTACTGGGGGTTAGGACTTCAACAGATGAATTGGGAGTGGGGTGCAATTCAGACCATAACATGGCCCAAGGTCACAAAGGTCAGAGCCATATTCACACTGTGGTAAGCCACTTCTTGAGATGATGGGAGCCAACTGCTTAAGCAATTTGTACACTCAGAACAGTGCCAACAGCGACTTCACTGCTGGACACTTAGGGAAGTTACCTCCCTCTTTCTTATTACGGGCCTGTTTCCCCAGGCTACATGGAAATTTCAGTCATTCTTGGCTTTATTGCTGGCGGTGGGACATCTACATCTCATGTTTGAAAGGGAGGAGAACATGAGTGGGTGGAAGTTGAAGCTATTTGTTTAGATACAAGTAAATGGAGAGCCTGAATGAAATGGTGTGATCTCAGAGGGCGTATTGAAACTGGCAGGAAACTCTGAAGGTCAGTCCTATGGGGCTCCTAGAACTGTGCCCCTTTTTCCCTAGTGCAGACCTGCCCATGAAAGGTCACCACACATTCATCAATTTGACCATCACAGGAGAAAATTTCCCTTCAATCTTGTTTTTCCTTATATATGATTCAAAAATCTATTTATTAGGGGGAAAATACTGTTGTGGTACATGTATAATTCCTAATTAAACAAAGTAAGGGCAAACATTATTTGTTATATTTTGTCTGATTAGAACACATATTTCCAACTAATTAGATTTCTAATAAAACAAAATACTATAAAACCTTCTACTGTTTAAAAGATTTCGCCCTCTCTCCAGTGGAAGTATTCTTCTGCTCCCCTCCTCAATGAGTGGTCTTCATTTTTTGGCTCACCTATGGCCTCACAATAGTGTCTCAAATCTGTATCTACTGCCTAGAATTTTCTCCTGAGCTGTGGGAATTTAGTGCCAGTTCTCTCTAGACCTTGCCAATTGACTGCTCTATAGGACTCTTATACTCAGCATATAAAACAGAACTTCTTCATGTCCCTCAGAAATCTGCTCATCCTTCATCTTCTCCATGCCCTGTCTTGGTTCATGAAACTTCATCACCCAGTTCCTTAAACAAGAATCTTAGAGTTACTCTTGCTTTCTTCTCTCCCTTTATCTCCCTTCTAGACACCAAATCCTATTAATGCTGTCTTAAATACATTTCCTGGCTATGCTTTTGTCTTCATTCTCTTAAATTTAGATCCCAATCATTTTTCACCAAGCCTATTGCATTTGCTTCCCCAGGTGTCTCACTGTTTTCCATCTCACCTCCTTCTCTTTTCATTGATGCCCTAAATCTATATGTAAATTTCAACTTCCTTAGCCCAACAGTCCAGACTCCCGTTCTGGGACTGGCCACTTATTCAACATCCTATCCTGAAAGCATCCTTTACTACATACTTACAAACAACTCATGTTGCTTTCATGTTGCCTGACATTCGCCGACTCAAGGTCATGAGCTCATCTGCAGTTTGTCCTTCTGGCAAACTTCCTATTTCTCTTGCAAGCATCATACCCTTGGGATGCCTGCTTTGCTTCCCACAGCCTGGACCTGGTGCTCTTTTCTGTGGCTTGTGGTGCATTATGAGTCTCCTTCATTTCACTGACCAACTGAGCTGAACTGGCTTTCTCGTCTGTCTTACACATTAGATTTCTGGTTCCTTAAACCCAGGGACAGTTTTATTCACCGTTGTGCCTACAGCATCTAGCTAATGCATGCCACAGAGTAGTGCCTTTAAGTATATTGAACAAATAAATGTGAAAGTGCTTTAAAAAGTTTTAAATTTGATGGAAGTATAAGGAATATTTTTACAAACGTTACCCCTTAAACAGCTATAATGATCTATCATTTTATTGTAAGAGCAATGGAATCAGAGTTAGAAGCTTCAAGTCTGTGTCTATCTGAAGTAGATAATTTCTTTGACTGTAAAATAGGGCTAATGATTCTAAGCCGGTTGTGACAATGAACTGAAATAGTGTGGGCAAAATTTATTTCTAAACTATAAATACTGTCTGTGAAGTCATATGTTAACATCAACTATACTCAAGTCTTTCTATAACTGAACATATATATATACACACATATTTGTACATGTATATATATACATACATATGATTTTTTTGTACTTTATCTTGCTTGACTATTTAAAATAGATCTTTGCCATCTGTGCAATGTTTCCTTGAGTGATGATGGTGATTTCCTTGTTTTTGAAAGAAAACAGTATTTTTTTGTAAGATTAGGTTTCGGGGACCTGCTCATCGTATATTAATGCAATTAAATTTAGATTGCCTATCAAAATTCAACCTGTTCTCAAAAAACACAAGGAAGAGCCTGGATCCTATTTGGGTAGAAGAATTGTTCCAAGCCAGAAAGATCAGTGGTTGAATGACCTGAGCACATGTTTTTATTTTACCTGAGAGAACCCATAGGTTTTTATCAAGACCTTTTGGTGTTCTGAGAGAAGGTGGGCGTTAGCACTGATTTTTGATCCAGGAATGAAGAACAGCTCGTCTACCCGCCCCCACGGACCTTTTCCATTTTTACACAGAGTGTATAGAAAGTGCTCGTTAACTAGGGGACCATGCCTTCCAGCTCGTTCAGAAGAGTTCTGGCTTGTCCTTTTGTCTTGGTGGAATTAATAAAACACCCCCTTCATTCTCTAAACTATCCCTGTTTGGATGATACATTATATGTCCATCCCAAGCCCAGTACATATTGAATAGCTGACAAGAGGAAATAAAAATAAACGTTTCAACTGGAGCATTCAGTCTGCATCATATTACCCAGCAGTGTTTTACCTGGAAGCATAATTCAGCCGTAGAAATAAAGATGTTTTCCTAATATCGAAGTAAAAGGCTTACTCTTTTCTCTCCAGTTCTCTTCTCTCTCTTAACTTTCCCCATTTTCTTCTTTAAAAAGTTAAGGGTGATGAGGCCTCACAGACCAATGGAGCCATCAAGGTTAAGGAGAGGGAGAGGGCACTGAGATAGAAGCAGAGAGACCTACAGGTCACCAGATTTCAGTGTTATTTTCTTGGTATGTGTGATCTTAACTTTCACCTGGTGATACGATTTATTAACATTTATCTGTAGAATTAACAGTTGCTCTATTTGATCAATAATTTGAGTTGCTTTAATCTGAGTTTCAAAGCTGGGATTAATGTTATTATAGTTATGGGTTTATTCTGTTTGTCCATTGACCCCTCCATCTCAGAACACCTAGAGATCATGGGAAAACAAGCCCTTCGATGTGTAATAAAATAAACACCTGCTGACCCCTCAGGAGACTTGCTAGGAATAAATGCACATTTATAGAAGTTCTTTGAGCAGGAACTCGGGACACCTTTGGCAGGAGCTCTGGGCAGGCAGAGCAGGGCTGTTGGCAATTCTCTCCCGGTGAAAGAAAGCGTGACACAAGCATCCAATTAGCATTAGCAGAAGCTGTCAGGATGGGGGTGGGAGGCTGCTGGGGATTGCAGAAAGCCCTCTAAAGCTAAGGCAATTGCTCCCAGGTATTTACTTAACACCCTTGAGCTGGGACAAAGGAAAGTTTATGGGGTAGGATCCTGCTAAGGGAACAAACGCCTAAGGGAATGGAGGAAGTTAATTAAGGAGGAAAATCAGAATCCTGCTGGGGTTTCATTTCCTTAAGTGCTCTAGACAATCGTGGGCTGGTTTACGTGGCTCTGCTGATGTAGTCTGTGGTCCAATGCTGGGTGCAAATCCCCACCAAACACCAACCTCTGCATTTGAGAACACTTCGCGGGGAAAGCTAGTGTAGGGGTCCTCTAACCTGAAACCCAAGACTGCAGGTCAATAGGTAGAATGACAGGACCAAGAATGAAGGAGGGGACCCTGTGTGCTCACTTATATGTGGAATTTTAAAGTCAACTCAACAGAAGTAGGGACTAGAATGGTAGTTGCCAGGAGCAGGGAGGTGGGGGAAATGAGGAAATGTTGGTCAAAGGATACAAATTTCCAGTTGTAAGATGAATAAATTCTGAATAAGTTCTGGGATCTAATGTATAGCATGTTGTGTCGCTGAAATTTGCTCAGAGAGTAGATCTTAGTAGATCTTAAGTGCTCTTACCACAATGTGTTAATTAGCTTAATTGTGCTGATCACTTTACAATGCATACGTAAATCAAATCATCACATTGTGGTTTGTGCCCTTCATAGGGGAATCACTGGGACAAAGTCTTTGAACTTGGTTCTGCAAACAGTCATGCTGTGCTGAGGATGGAGGAACCAGGGCTCAGGAGGAACCAGGGCTTAGGTGTGAGTTCAAGCTGGTAGGACCGGCTTGGACTCTTTTTTTTAACCCTCACCCGAGGATATTTTTTTTTCATTGCTTTTCAGAGAGTGGAAGAGAGAGGGAGAAACATTGATGTGAAAGAGATACATCGATTGGTTGCCTCCCGCACAACCAGGGCTGGGGATTGAACCTGCAACCGAGGTATGTGGACTTGGCCAGAATTGAACCCAGGACCCTTCAGTCCTCGGGCCCACGCTCTAACCACTGAGACAAACCGGCTAGGGCTGGCTCAGACTCTTAATGGAGGCCTCCAGTGGGTAAGTGACTATCTTCTAGCTCTACCTGGTGTCCCAAGTCATCACTGAGAATACTGCTTTGTAAACAGGGTTAAATCAGGCTCACATGAATTGAGAGGTCTCCTGAGTTCCTGAATGAATAGCTGTTACCTTCCCAACTTCTTGTTCAGAAACTTTCTTTTAAGAGAAAGACCTTAGCATTCTGTAATGTGGGACAGTTTCAGGTGGCTGAGGCCTCATTTTAGCGTGGCTGAGCGTCGCCTTACAAATGATTTGTCTGTGCTTATTTTGATAGCGTGGTGAAGTGAACATTTGCTGGGACAATGGTTACTGAGGAAGGGCACCATATAGAGTGGTGACAATCTGAGCTAGACCCAGATCTTAGTAGTTGTTCTGCCACTTTCAGACCTTTTCCCATCAGTAAACTAGGACTAACAACAGTTAGGGGTTAAATGAGATTTAAACCTGTGTCTTCACACAGCAAGCCCATATCGAATGAAACCAATTGGTTTATGAATGGATTTGTTAGGGGAAAAGGATCCCTGCTGCTGACCAGCGCTGGATACTGGGGTCTGCATTTCCCTGTTCTAGTCACTCCAGCTTCTCCAGGGAGTTAGCATCTGGTCAGTCATTGACGGATAGCAGCTTTGCCTGGCTGCACTCCGGGCTGCAAGCTCTTCTACAACAGACATAAATCTCATTAATGTCTCATTAAGGCTCCTAGAACTGGTTATGACCCCTGAGGTGGGACGGTACAGGTAGGTTTTCTGAGGTGTAGGTTACACAAATTCCATCATCATAGTAAAAATACTATCTAGCGTGTTTCTAATATCACTATGTGCTAGCGACTGTCCTAATGTTTTAAATGCATTTTCTTATTTAATTTAATCATGACCCTATGCACTGTCAATATTAAACGTAAGTAAGTCCTTCATAAGAAAATAGGGCATGCAAAAGATTCTTTTAAACTGCAAGCCTTTTGCCCCTGCTGTGGTGGTTTTCCCCAGCCTTACTGAGCTGAGATATAATGATTCTCAAACTGAACATGCATCGGAATCACCCGAGGATTTTATTAAAGTGGAGATTATGATTTTGTGGATCTGGATGTTGCCTGAGGATTGCATTTCTAGCAAGCTCCCAGGTCCTCAGATCACACTTTGAGTAATAAAGCAGCAGAGACCTTGTTCTCAAATGTTGCTGCTGTTAGAATCAGCAGAGGAACTAAGCTGACGCCTAAGGTGCTCTGTAGACCAATTAAATCAGAATTTCTGGGAAGGGGACCCAAGCGTGAGTAGTTTTTTAAAGCTTCCTAGGCAATTCCAATGAACAGCAAGGACTGGGAACATTAAAACAATGTACAGTGCAGGAGAGGGGTAGTAAATTCATTTAAATCCCAAAGAAGACAGGAGGTTTTAACCACATGGAAACTCCAAAGAGAAGAAATCGACCCCTTAATTGACGATGTCAAAATTTAGCATCACTGAATTTTTAAATCTTAGTTTGTTTCCCTTGGTTGTTGAGAAAATTAGCCTCCCTTTAGATCCCCATCACCACCGCCACCACCACACACACCCTCCTTGTTACACCCTCATGGTCAGCACTTGTGCTTCTGTAATTTCCTAGTCCTGAGCATGACTGGGTGAGTTTCACTCCCAGTTAATCTGGAGAATCATGTTCCTTTCTCAGGCAGGGGCTGTGCTGACTTTCTAACTAAGACATGCAATCCAAAAATTTAAAAACATGTGAGGTCATAGGAAATCTTTTTAAAACAAATAATTCAGTTCTCATGGAAACAAGAAACTCAAAGACATGGTCTAAGAAAGCTGTCCGGGAGGACTTCCCAAGCTCTCAAATGGCTCTTGGAGATCAGTTGTTGGGAGCATCCTAAATGGCTAGAAATGCATGTTTGATGACATGTAAGAGCTGTTAGATGGAGAATTTTTATTTTTAAAATTTTTATTTATTGATTTTTATAGAGAGAGGAAGGGGGAGAAAGAGAGATATATCAATTTGTTGTTCCACTTATTTATGGGTTCAGTGGTTGTTTCTTGTATGTGCCCTGACCAGGGATTGAACCCACAACCTTGGCATATGAGGATGACACTCTAACCAACTGAGCTACCTGGCCAGGTCTTAGATAGAGAATTTTAGAATTTCACTCTGTGTTTAACTCCATAGGGACAGATATTTTGCTTTTTTTTCAGTGAGCTGATTGAGAATTTTGATTTGCAAGTAAGAAGTCCTAAAAATAAATTCACATACCCTTGCTATTTGGTTTAAACTTTTTTTTTCTTAGTGTGAGATAAGATGGGTCTCATCTAAGTTATTTTTGTGAACCTTATTGCTTTTCTCCTGAGGTTATTCCAGCATCTGACATAATCAGGCAAACCTGATCTAGTGATTTTTGTGTCTCCTGTAGGATGACACACAAACTTTCTACCTTCTTTGCCTGTCTGAGTCCCCTGGGTTCTGTCTTGGAATAAGGGTCTCAGCACTAGATTTATATTTAAGTCTTATGGTTGTTTTCTGCAGAGGGAAGGAATCATTCAATAGGGACTTAGCTGTCACAAATAGAAGAATCTTTAAAATAAAATTATCTTTTAAAGAAATTTAAAAATCAGAAAAGGCCTTTTTATATTTCCTGCCACATTTGCTATTTTACCGCTGTGCTTACCATGTTTACTTTTCCTGTCCTTTCTATTATGTTGTCTTTTTTTTTTTTTTTTTAAATATATCTTTATTGATTTCAGAGGGAGGAAGGGAGAGGAAGGGAGACAGTTGAGACATCACTGATGAGAGAGTCATTGATCGGCTGCCTCCTGCACGCCCCCGACTGGGGATTGAGCCCCCAACCCGGGCATGTGCCCTGACCGGGAATCGAACCGCGATCTCCTGGATCCTAGGTCCATGCTTAGCTGCTGAGCCATGCCTGGCTGGGCTGTTGTCTTTTATATTTAGTGCCAACTTTATCATATAAATGCTTAAGGAATCATGAGGTTCTCAGCCAGAACCACTAGCTAATGTACTCCTGGATTTCTGTTTCTTAGAAAATATGAGATAATAAATGTTTGCTATTTACACTGCTAAATTTTGGGTTAATTCGTGACACAGCAGCAGATAACTAATAAAATATTTTAACATAGTTATAATCTCTGTTTTAAAGTCCTCCTCTGCTTGTCCCATCATTTCTTTCATCCCTGGGTCTGTTTCTATTGTCTGATTTTTCTCCTTGTTTTATAACCAAAGTTCCAAATAAGGGGAGAGGGGAATAAAGCAACGCAAGTTTCCTACTCTTTGACATATATAATAATAATTTTTAGAAATTGTGATAAAATATACATAACATGAAAGTTATCATTTTAACCATTTTATAGTGTGCAATTTAGTAACATTAGTATATTCAGTGTTGTGCAACCATAACCTCTATCTAGTTTCAGAACATTTTTCACCCCCAAAGGGAACCTATATCCACTAAATAGTCATTCTTGATACCCCCCCCCCCCCCCATCCACCACTAATTTGTTTCCTGTTTCTGCAGATTGGCCTATTCTGAATATTTCATATTAAGTGGAATCCTACAATATGTGATCTTTGGTTTCTGGCTTCTTGCACGTAGCACAATGTTTTCAAGTTGTAGCATGTATCAGTACTTCATTGCTTTTTATGGCTAAATAATATTCTATTGTATGGACATACCACATTTCATTTGTTTATCCATTTTTCAGTTAATGGACATTTGGGTTGGTTCCACTTTTTGACTATTATGAATTGTGTTGCTAAGAACATTTATGAACACATTTTTGTTTGAACACCTGTTTTCAATTCTTTTGTGTATATATGTAGGAATGGAGTTACTGAGTCATATAGTAAATTCTATGTTTAACTTATTGAAAAAAACCACCAAACTGTTTTTCACAATGTCTGCACCATTTTACATTCCCATTATCAGTGTATGAATTTCTCCATATCCTTGCCAATATCTGTCATTTTTCATGTTTTTTATTATGGCCATTTTAGTGGGCATGAAGTGGTACCTCATTGCAGTTTTGGTTTGCATTTACCTAAGACTAATGACATTGAGCATGTGTAAAAATTTTTTTGGAGCTGGACACTGTGATGCCTACTGTGTTGAGTGTCTGGATTTTGTTGGCTTCCTTTAATCAGTGTTGGATTTTACTTTGGAAAGCAATTAATTTACTTCTAGATCTCCTTAATTCTTTCAAGGAAGTTTTAAAACTCTGCGAGAGCATGTTTAAGGTAGACTTGACTCTGGGGCTAAGCCCTATTCCTAAGGTGTAGCCTTCTGCAGATTCTAATGTAGGGCCTGAGTGTTCACTGAGGTTTCATCACTTTAGTTAAGCTTGACTTAGGTCTTCTTTCCCTAGCAGTTTGCTCCTGAATACTTTCACCCTATAAATACACAGTGTATCATTTGTTCAGACATTAAAGGTGATCCTTATGCAGATTTATAGAGCAATTTATCTAAGCACCTTATTCCTTTCTCTTCCTCTATACAAATTCTAGCTACTTTGGCCTCGCTGAACTCCACTGTCTGTGTCCTCAACTTGTTCAGACTGCTGCGCTTTGCTTGCATTCCTCCTTCTTATGCCAATGTCTGGGAAATAACTCCATGTGAGAAAGCTGCATAATCATTGGACTCAACTCATTTGTTTCCCTTCTTTCAGGGATCATAATCCTGTGCTGACAATTGTATGGTGTCTAGAAATAGTTGTTTTATAAATTTTGTTCTGTTTTCTAGTTGTTTATGGTCAAAGGGCTAGTCTGAGATCAGATATTCTATCATGGCCAGATTAGAAATAGAAAAATTGTTTTTAGGTACTATCTCATAAGAGCTAGAAAGCTTCTTTCTCAAAGCTTCAGTTCATCTGCAAACCTACAGTGGCTTTCATTGGTCAGAGTCAGGTAATAAGTTTGCTTATTTCTCAGCGGATCAGATTATCTAAACTGATTGGTTATCAGATTATGCTAATTGTAAATCAATCACTATGGCTAGGTGGGTTGTAGTTCTTGGTTTGTTTAGTCCAATCAAGACTCACCTTGGAACTGAAAGCTGGAGTCAGGTGACCTAAAGTATTTGAACTTTATGGGGGACGGGTGGATTTATGGATAAAAATGATGGATAACATTTGGATGACAGAAAGGGGGATTGAATTCTGGGGATTGAAATAACTAACAAATATTTACTATACTTATTTTATAAATAAGAAGTGGAAGGACAGAGAGGTAAGATGACCCGAACAGCATCTCAGGTATAATTAGTGACTGAGTTAGGACTTAAACTCTGACCCATATGACTTCAAAGGCAATGATGGTGATGGACCAATATATTTAAATAGACTTTACAAATTCTAAAATACTTTCATATATGTTCTCTCACTTTAGTTTTTCTAACAATTTATTGGGTTAAACAAAGCAGATATTGGCCCCATTTTACAGATGAGGAAATAAAGTGGTTCAAGAATCCATGGCTTGAGTAGAACTGGAACTAGAACCCAAACCCTCATGTTCTTTCCATAGAACACAATCATTCCAGCATTCCTTTAGTTATTTAGCCCAGTTTTTGTTTTTTCCCTTTCTCTTACCTGTTTAAGAGAATAGATGTCAGGACTTCATTGTGAACCATTTGGTTTTTGTTTCTTAATTTTACAGCTGAGTTCCTTTCACTGGGAGTCACAAACCACATAACAAAGATAAAATAATGTGTTTGTTTTACTCTTTTTCTTGGTGAAAGATCTTGGCTTATGGGATAAAGTTAGCTTTGTTTGGCAACTTGAGGTAATCAGAAATTGATTACTTGAATTGTTTGAATCTCTTTATCATTTTAATCTTTCATGCAGAATTAAAGATGGTCACAGGTCAGAGACTATATTTGAGAAGCTTGCATTAGATGTTTTTCCTAAAAGTAAAAAGAAAAAGAAAAGACAGTATCTTGGAAAGAACAAGGCTTTGGAGTCTGGGAGACCAGCATGAAATCCCACCTCAGCTACTTAGCCACTTAACTATTTTAAGCCTCAGTTTTTACAGTTATAAAATAAGGATATTAATAAGTACATGAAAGGGTAATTCTAAGAATTAAATGAAATAAGGAAGGTTCCCAGTGTAGCAACATCATGTAGTTGATGCTCATAGCAACCATCATTATTATTACTATTATTAGTATTACTTTAATACTACAGAGAATTCTGGTGCTCTGAGAGCAATGTCCTAACATTTTCCTCTGTGTCAAATCGTTTCTCCTAGGCTCATTAAAGTTCACCAGAAAGAGAATCAGGCCCAAAGCCCTAGAAAAGCTGCTTGGGCTGAGATGGTGCCCCTCTCTTAGCCTGAAGACCAAGAGTAGCTTTGAGCCCTCGTGTGCAGAAGATGTCCTAAGCTTCCATTTCAACATTTATAAAATAAGGGTGGTGATAATAAATGTATGTGCTTACAGAATTAGTTAAAAATGAAAAAATAAGATAATTTTTGTAAAATTCTCAGTGACTAACAACTGGTGAGAACTCCAAAAAGTACTGTTTTGTGTTGCTTAAGTTGAAGGAGAACCTGGTGTGAGGTGGAGAATGGAGACAGCTTCTCGGTTTTCCACGAACTCTGTGTTTAACTCCTAACATGTGGGGGTTCCCAGCCATAATGAGCTAGCTACCCATCAGCTTCCCTCGAATGCCTAGAATATCTTTTCTTTTCTGTTAATTTTTTGTATCTCTCGCGAGCTGGACTGGCTCTCTCTGGACTGCAGAGAAGGCCTCTGAAGTTGTAGTAGGTAAACGCAATAGGTCAATGCTATGCAGGGCAGACTGGTTCTGGGTAGAGGCTGTGAACCCCAGAAAGAGAATGAGGAAACCACCGAGCTAGAAAGTGCTGCCGGCAGAGGCTGAGGGGCGTGGGGCGCAGGCCAGAGGAACCCGGGGCCGTGTGCTCAGGGCAGCGGTGGGGAGCGGAGGTTCGCAGGAGCTGAGGGTTGCCATGGGTTTCAGGGGAGAAATAACAGCGTATCTCTAGGCCCGAGAATGGCAACATGGGTAAAGGAACTTGCGGAGGTCAGATGATACATTTAGATGATACATTTAGCTACCGGCAGCCCAATGGGGATGCCAAGTGGGAAACAGAAGAGTCACAAACCGGCCCACCGCCCAGACATCTCGGGGGGAGCCTCCAATCGCTAAGCAGCTCTTATGGGCCAGTTAGTGTCGTGCATATGTCACTTCCCTTCATTCTCATGCAACTCTGTGGGGCAGGGACTGTTATCAAATCCATTTTGAATAGATGTGCAGTAATGTTTCCAAGGTCATATGGCTAGTCAAAGTTAGAACTAGCCATCTTATATGATTCAGTTTGACATAGTTACCTTGCCTTCTGAAATCAGTGGAATAATTTCAGTGGAGATGTCAACAAACTTTTATAATCACAAATTAGATATATGCATATTACTGAATATGACCAGGTCACTAAGAGAGTAAATGCAGCTGACAAAGAGAAATGAGAAATTATGGATAAGCTAGGAATCATATGCACTGTAAATGCCAACATGGAAATAATCTAAAATTATTTGATTGCTTGAATGAGGACTACATGCATGAAAATGGTTTTTAATACAAAGTTTACTCTTTTCCCCCTTCCCTCAACATGAGAGTAATCCCTACTATATCTGGAGTCTTAGGAATCTAGACTTACGGACTTTTTCCTAGAACTCTTAAGGAAACCATATGGTTCAAGAGGCACTTCCCAGAATTTTCCATCAAACTCCCAAGGAGTTCCTGCTGATCACACATGGTGGCCTCTATGAGCTCAATTTCTTCCCTCCATTTTAATCAAGAGCAGGCCATGGGTATTCACCAACTTTTAAAATCCATCCAGATATTTGGCTTGCCTTGGAATCAACTCCTGCCTCAACAAATCCAGCCCAATGAGAGAGGCCTGGCCAAGGCATTCTCTGCTGCCATGTGCTCTAGGAAGTTGGGGGGAATCCCTTACCCCTAAAACTTTTAACAGGCTCCTTCTCTAAATAACTGCTAGTCTGGCAAAGTGACCTCAGAATTGTCCTGAAGCCAGCAGAATACCTCCCAAGAACAGGATTCAGCCCTGAAGTCATCACTTTCTGAAAAGAGGCCACATAGATGCATTGGAGGATCTCTGGGGACCCTTGAAGTAGGCATTTAAAATTTGATCTCAAAAACCTCTTATTGATGAGGCCTCTTGACTTTCCTAGAAGCCATGGGCAATGTACTATCATCAGCTCTCTTTTGAAAACTACCCTGCCCCTACAACCAAGTTCATATTTTCTATTTCTGTAGTATCTGCCTTTCTCCTGGATCAGTTTCCCCAACCATTCTCTAGCTGAATTAGATGTTTCATTAGCTTTTTCATGTCTCTCCGTAAGTGCTTAAACCAATGGGTTTAACTGCCCTCAAAGATTTCCCTCTGAGATGGTTTCCACAGTCACACCATTTATTTCAGGAAGGACAACACTTTCCTCAGTTACCCCTTTCTGCCAGCCATCTCCAAATAGGGTGTTTCTGTTATTCATAGCACTGGGCATTCTCTGCAGTTCTCACTTCTTAATTCTTCCTTGGACAAGGTTATAAATTATCACAATATCTCAGGGTGTTAGTGCAAAGGGAAGTGTGGGGTAGAAACAGCTCTACAGTTCCCTTCTCGTGGGATATTACTGGTCACATTCTTCAGTAACTCCCCGCCCCCCCATACCGAACTCATCGGCAGCTGGAAAACTTCCAGAGAAATCAGTTGCCCCACCAAAGTCTCCTACCAGTGGGATTTTGATGTGCCCTAATTTTCCACTTGAGCAAAGAACTGTCTTTCATATTTTCCTATGGTCTGCAGCTGAGAGACTGGAGTTGGGCATGAGAACACTGGGGTCTTCTTCTCTGCAGCAGAGAAGCTTTGTGGAAACATGGTGAGCCTACATTTAGGACTAGGTTCATTCTCGTGCGTGATTTAGCAACTTCTTTTTCTAGGAAATGGGAAGCCATATACTAAGAAGAGTGTTTGGCTTATATAACCAGCTCTAAACATTTAACGAGACACCAGTGTTGAGATCATGAGTGTGCACAGTGCTGAGGTGGTTTCTTTTAGTCAGTGACAGGTCCCTGTGGGCAGGGTTTGGACTGTGATCCCTGGTGAGCAAGAAGAGGAAGTGAGTAAGAGAAAAAGCTGATGAGGAGAGAAAGAGTGGTATGTTCCAAATTTCCTCTGTTTGTCTTTCCTTTCCTTTCTTTAGGTCAGAGTGGGAGGGAGGTAATCATAATAATTAAGAAGTCCACAAGTGTTGTTATTATTGAAGGGCAATAGAGAGGGAAGCTTTAAAAATAAGTAAAAATTACCTAAAGGAGATGTCTTTTGGGAATTTCAGTTCATGGGAAGCAGAGATAATTGTAAGATCTCTTTTCCATCTGACCTAAAGTATTCTTTTACTGCCTTGCCCCGCACCTGCCAATTCCTTTAACCCACATTCTAATCAGTGGTAAACTTCAAAGTAAAATTGTTCAAATAAAAAATAGCATAGCAGCATAGCTACAGTCAAATCTGAGAAAGTTACCTTTCTTACATATTCCATGGAGTTCGAAAGAAATAGGCATATAACATTGTGGAAAAGTAGATGTCTTGGTATGAGAATAAATTTAACAGGGGAAGGTCACAACCTCTGGGATTTGCTACCTAAGGAGAGGGAAATCATCTGCTGTGTTCATCTCAGGGTCTGGCTCCCCTTGCCAGGCCAAGTGCTTGGCTATACTTATTTCTTGCTGAAAGGCTGCTGAGGGAAAGGGATCCCACAGTTTTGGAGCTTGGTTCCTAACGGAAACGTTGCCAGTTCAGAGCTTTCAGCAGTTCTTTGTGTGTTTTTGTGTGTGGGGGACATTCCTTTGTTATGGGAGGACCACCACAAATACCTTGTTTGGACCGTGTGGTTTCCAGGAACTCAAGTCCTCTGCTATTCCAATAAAAGGTTGACTTCATTGCGGGCAGAGTTGGATCTTTGCAGATTTCCTTTCCTTTAAGAAAACACTACTTTTCTAAATATGATTTAGTCTACATTGTTATTGAAAATTAGTTGTTATTCCTATGAAGTGTGTGTGTGTGTGTGTGTGTGTGTGTGTGTATGTTTTCACAGCTATGTACAGGCTATATGTACATGGTATAATATATATTGTTTTATATATAGCATATGTTATAGATACTGTTATATATGATATATATTCGTATATGAATACAATTTGTTTAATGAAAATCAGTTGTCCGCTAGGCCAGTGAGGGGTCAGGAAATTACTTTGCTTATTTTAACTTTTTCTCAAAAGACCCCTAACGAAGGCTGAAATTTCAAGAGCCCTTAGCTTACAAAAAAGGCTCAGAATTTGGCAAATGGTATTGGAAAGTAGAGCATAATCTGGTAGATGTCAAAGATGGGAATGTGGGGACATTGGAATAAAAAGGGTAGCAAGAAACGTAGCCAGAAAGAAATGAAGATTTTATAAGAGAGAGCTGCCTGGCGAGAATTAAAAGGGGGACATTCAGCACATAGTGCTGGGCTATGTGTGTGCAGTGAGCTGTGTGATTTGCATAAATGAATAGGTCTGAACCTTGGAATTTATAATAGAATCTATATTTTAAAGCTAGAAGAGAATTTAGAAGGGAAAAGAACATTTATCAGGCACTAGCTGTGTGCCAAGCATAATGCTTTCATGCATGTACTTTCAGGGGAGGCAAGAGTTCTGAGGCCAAAGATTCAAATCTTGGCTCTGCCACTTTTTTTGCTCTGTGACCCTGAGCAAATTAATTAACCTTTCTGAATGCTAGTTTTCTTTTGTATAACATGGGGAGAGAAAGCCTTCCTTTGCAAGGGTTTGTGTGAATAAAAATAAAATAGTTCTCTGAAGTGCATGGAAATTTTAGCTACCGTGTGAATGTTAATTTTCTGCTATCCCTTTAATAGCGTAGAACACTGAGATTCAGAGATTAGGTGCCATCTTTGAGAAAGAGATTTGGCCAAATTTAGGTTTCTTTTTCTCTGGTCTGATCCCCCACCCCCAGTATAGTTTGTTACCACTCAAGTTTGAATGAACGGCTACCAGGCAGCCTGGACACATTGGGTGATGCCAGGTCATTAGGCAGTTTGTAGGAAGGCAACGACTCCTTTCTGTTTCCTAAAAAAGCACAAAAATTAGCACTATCATGGAGATAGTGAGGCAGATGGCCAATCAACTGTCCCAGAAGGTACATAATTCAATCCAGTGGTTGAGTTAGGGACAAAAGAATTGTGAGATGTTACACAGTAGTTAATGGCAGCCGCTCAGCAGATCTGAGTGGAACAGTAAAAGTATTTATTAAGGAAAAAGTGTTTCTTGATGAGCCACTGGGATGATAAAGCTAAGCTTTTGGGTTTTCACAGATATAAGATGAAAGTTGTTTCAGCTTTGAGATAATATTTCCCCTGTCATTTCCTGGCATAATTATCTGGACATTAACAAGACACATGACTGAACTTTGAACTCAATGGTTGGGAGTCACGGCAAGCAGAAGCTCCAAAAAATCTGTGAGGTCTGTGTCTGTTCTTACCTAAGCATTCTGAGGCTCCCAAGCTGTCTTAGTCACTCCGGATAAATTTGAAAGGGCGTAGGCCCAAGCTCCTTCTCTTTCCCCATTTGTTTTTTATAGCAAAGTGTGCGAGGGTGATTGTGTCTGTGTATTGTACAAGTCTAGAGCCATGTGACTTGTGGTTTTCTGAACTTAACTGGTAGCTCTTTTCAATGTGTAATATCCACCCTGCTCCTAGGAATACACCCTAGGAGCAGATACGTAAATTTGTTGATGCGCAGACAGAGACACAGGACCCTGTCCTGGGGCTGTGGCCCCGGTGGGCAGATGGGAAATAGACATGCTGAGTGGTGTGCTCTCAGACAGTTCCCTGGAAAGACTGATGTCGTTTTATGGTCCATATTTCACAATAAGGCGCTAAGCCTAGCTCTCTATCGTCTCGGAACTGAACCATGTGCACAAGTTTAGAAAAGGAAAACTGAAAGCAGAACATGAAGAATATGTTCCATTATAAGCTTAGGAGGGAGGTGAAAAGTTTAAGCAAATGAAAAACAGAATCATTGTCAATGGTTGGATATCGTGGTTCAACATACAAACGTACCCAGCCATTAACCAACTACTAACTGTCTTTTGGGGGGCAAAAGAAAATACTACGTGATATAAGATGGATATTTAGCTCTTTTTCCTTCGCATGGTAAAATGCAGGCGTTCAGTCTTTTACCAACTCTTATATGCTATGGAGAAAGAGCTTTAATAGGGAGTGAAATACCAGACCCCTGCCACAGGGGCACAAAGCTGGTATAATCAGAGGAGGGAAAAGACCGTATTATTTAGGATAAACAAGAAGGGGAGAGCAATTTAATTGGTTCCTGATGTCCCATATAACACAGCCCAGAGCTCTTAAAACCTAGTGGCTTATTTTTATTTGTGAATAGATTTGATTTTTTTTTTTTTTTTTTAAATGGTTTTTCCATCTGTGTTTTTGGAATTCCAGTCAAGGAACTCCGATCCTGGCTGCTTTGATCTTGTGCTCACCTTTCAAAGCCATAAAGAGGTCTTCTCTTTCCTTTATGTAAAAGTACTTCCAGCCAATATTTAATATGAAAGAGATGTTTATCAGGCTTGGGATGGGCATATTGAAGCTATTCAGGAGTTGGCGTTTTTCCCCCCTATCTCCTTTTTCTAATACACACTCCCCACCCCCCCAGCCTCTGTCCCTTGACTATATTTCCTGTTGTGAGTTTGTACAGCTGTAGGAGGTATAGGTGGCAATTAATCAGGTTATTATAAAAGTGAGAAGAAAAAGAATTAACGGGGGTTGCTGTGTAAGGGAGAAATGTGCATGAATTCGATCGCAAGGCCTGTGACTGACAGCGGGCCCCGGTTGTTTCGGAGAGCTGACAATTTCAGGACCTTTGCCAGATCTTGATGCCGAGTCTAGACTCAGAGGCGGTATTTGGAAGATAATTCTCAGTGGGCGCTGCGGCCCCTCCCCGCCCCTTCCTATCTCTAGGAAAGCTATCTGTCTGCGAATTATTTAAATTCAGCAATCAAATAGGTCTCCGTGAACTTCTGCAAATAAAATGGAATTTGTTACTTTCAAAACCAATGAATGATGATAAAATAGATCTTTCTTCAAGTGAAAGAAGTTATCTAGTTCCTACGCACAAAGCCTAGTCACCTGAGGCAATTTTAGGGCAAACTAACATTTTTTTCAGTCCCTTTCCCACATTTTTAAAATATGAACGCAATGCCAGTTAACTTTCATATAATTAGCATTGCTTTTGAAGCCCAGAGAATGTGGTTATGGAATTTGTGTTTCTCTCAACATCCAAAGCTAAAACACTCAGTGAGACACAAATGTCCCTGCTTTAAGGAAAATGAGTTTTTGATCAACCTAGATTTGCAAAATAAGACGCAGTAGGGTGACCATTTGCACATCAAAAAGAATTCATTATTTGACAAAAAAAACAAACACCCACTACTCTAAAATTCTTTAAAATGACAAACTCTGGAAATATCATTTAGAGATAACTTTATTAAGCACTCTCTAATTGATACGCAACTTTTAAGTAATATCAATGGCAATGAAAAACAATACATTTCTAGACAGTTTTCTTTTAGCTCTTTGTTGTTAATAAAACCACCACCACAGGCTTTGTCTGCATCACCCACTTCTGCAGGCAACAGGCTATGAAGAGAGTTCATTTTCTACGGCCACAGAGCTCTAAAGCCACACGGAGGCACTACGCCTTTTTACACAAGGGCCATAGGCTGGGAGCTTTCTTGAAAAATAATTAGTGAAATTGCGGTGAAGAATAAATGAGGCAGGACAGTGTCAGCTTTTAAATATCCCTTTATCACACATTCCAGATGATGGGAGAGAAATGCTGGAGCAAGCAGGTCAGCTGTTTTCAAGCCTCTCCCTGAATCAAAGAGGGGGGAGGCTTTATGGATCCCAGCTGTGCTTACTTTCGGGTTTCCTGGCTCTTCACTGTTCTGGAGTTTGTAGTCTACGTGTCCAAAGCTCAGGGGAGACTTCAGTCCAGCAGCTTGCTCGAGTTAGTTTTCTTTTCTTTTTTTATAAAGCGTATCAGATACTTGCAATGCTCAGCTTGCTGCCGAGATGCACTTAAGTGGCAGGCCACGGTAGGAGAGGAGGGACAGAGGGGATATGAAGGAAAAATGGAAGGGTTGGGGGAGAACGAAGGAACCGAAGAATCAGGAATTGAGAAACAGAAGGCCTTTTCCATCTTTGCCTGCCTAAGTTTTGTTGTGCATCATCGCCATCTGGAAAGCGTGTACAATGAAGAATCCCAAGACGTGCTGACAGGTTTTGATTTGTCCGGGGCCTAGGAATCTGCTTTTTTAACAAGAAACATGTTAATAGTCATCATAATGTTGACGGGCAGCTCCTTCCAGGCATTGGGGCCTGTAGCGTTGCCTGAAGATGGGCTAAACGCGCACAAGGTCACACGGGCAGAAAGAAGGGTGAACGTTTCCCAGGGCAGGAGGGGAACAGGTCAGGGGCGTGCGTGGTGAGCAAAGCAGAAGGGACTGATGAGATGTGGGAGAAAGAGGGTGGAAAGAGAAATCGAGGTGCTCCAGGGGTTCTTTTGCGCTTATAACATCCAGACTTGCTGCAGAGATGAGATGGAAGACAGGAAAAAGAGAGGCAGAAGGTGACCAAGTTGCTGTTTACTGGCCCAGACTGGCGGTTGGGTTCCCGGATCACGCACACACCTCCTGCGCAAGAGGGAGCTCGGAAGAAAGGACCATCAGAAATAAGGGACTAGCCGGTCACTGTCCTTATTCCTGGAAGTTTTACGAGGCGCCTACTGTTCGTTAGGGCGGAAGACACAATTTTAAAGCAGCCGAAAGGGAATGGGACCCAGAAGAGATAGGATCTAAAATTACCGATAAAAAGATGGAAGCCTGCTATTCCTTCAGGAAAGGGAACTTCCACCCGGCCGGGTGTGGCTCAGCAGATGAACGTCAGCCTAGGGTGTAGAAGATCACGGTTCGATTCCCGGTCAGGGCACATGCCCGGGTTGTGGGCTCCATCCCCAGTGGGGGGCTTGGGGGGCCTGCAGGAGGCGGCCGATCAATGACGACTCTCTCATCACTGATGTTTCTGTCTCTCTCTCCCTCTCCCTTCCTCTCTCTGAAATCAATAAAGATATATTTAAAAAAAGAAAAAAGAAAAGGAAACTTCCAAGTTCAAGTGCACATTTTAAGAGTTGAGAGTTCAAAATTGTATCTGGGTAGCCGCTGACGGTTACGAAATTTCTAGGTATGGACTTGGAGGCAGCAGTAGGCTGGAAGGAAGCCTGAGGCTGGCTTTGCATGAGCACTTTACGCACGCTGGAGCAGCTCAGCTGTTCACCTGGAACAACAATGGGCGATGGAGATTATTGGTGGAGGGGAGGGGCTGGCAAAAGCTATCCCAGACCCTTTTTTGATGAGTCAGCTCTGAGGCTACTACTCCCCGAAGCAGACTCACATAAGGTCTCACTAAAATATCTATTAAACCACAGAGAAAGTGAAGACATGAGTTTTAAAGAGACAGACAAACTATTGCCTGCATCCTGGAGGGGACTCAGCTGACTACAAAGACCTTGAAATAACCTTTGCACATCCTGCCGCCTGAAACGAAGCAGGGCGGGAAGTCCCCACTACTGCAGCCTCTTTGTTTCAACAGCAGACACTCACTGGCCTGCCAGTCCATTCAGTGCCCTTGGGTCATCCCTATGAAGGCACATGGGGTGTCTGGTTTCCCCGCATGGCACACACGGGCATGGGAAGCCATCTCTCCAGCCGCCTCCTTCTGCTGATGGTACATCAGGGCTCTCACACAATGTTGAACACCAGTCGCCTTGAACTAGTATAGATAGGGCTGCCCTAGACCCAGGGAAGCAGTCACTAGCTCCAGGCTCCTCAGTTTCCCTGACACTTGTCCTGGATGTTTTTTATTGATCTGTACCCTAAGAGGAGGAAAGTGAGAGCCCTGGGATCTGACTACATACATCTGATCTACTCTTTTTCTCCAAAATCCAGTAGAAAAAGAAAGGATGAACTTCCATTTCTTCCTGCATAGCAGGGCCTTTGCTTTCTGAGCACTGGCTTCTTCACACTTGGAGGGGACCCTATGATCGGTAGCAATGATGAAAGTGAGAGCACAAAGAATTTGGAAAATCCTTTTCTCTCTGGGCAAAACCATTTGACACCCAGAAGCTAACCGCTGACGGCTTGCTTTCTCTCGCATTCCTGCTGTTAACAGTTTTAATTGCCCCTGACCATCAGTCAAGTTAGATGGATGCTCAAAAAGGGAAAACCACATTAAAATATTTCAAAAAACATTATTCGGGTTACACAGATATTTCCCCAGATAAGCATTTTGAAAGAGTTGCTTGTTTTTATTTCTAGGCATTTTAAATAGCTGTGTAATTCACTGATCAAATAAGGGGAGCAGACGGCTTTCTCAGGGCTGTTGTACTGACCTTCCCTCCCACCTGGAATGCTCACCCCCACCCCTTTCTCATTCCCTTATCTGCGTTCCTCAGGTCTCTGTTCAAAGGCCATCTTTACAAAAGGTCTTTCCTGACCATTCTGCCTAAAATAAGTGCTCACCTAAAAACTCTGCATTCCTTGCCCCCTAATCTTTGTAGCACGTATTGCTACCTGATGTATTATTTACTTATTGGTTGATTTTTGTCTCCTCCCAATGGAATGTCAGCCTTGAGGGAGAGCTACACTATATTTTGTTAACTGTTGTATCCCTAAGGTCTAAAAGGGGACTTTTCTGCATTTATTAAGATGAATTTTTTTTCTCTTTTAATCTCATTTTGGCATGACTTATGAATGAAATCACAAGTCATTTTTAAACTTACAGAAGTAATTTTTATGTACTTATTTTTGTTATTATTTATTATTTTTTAAATCCTCACCCAAGGATATATTTTTTTCCATCGCTTTTCAGAGAGAGTGGAAGGGAGAGAGAGAGAGAGAAACATTGATGTGAGAGAAACACAATGATTGGCTGCCTCCCGTATGGGCCCCGACCCTGACCAGGGCCTGGGATCAAACCTGCAACTGAGGTATGTGCCCTTGGCTGGAATTGAACCCCAACCTTTCAGTCTGTGGGTTGATGCTATAACCACTAAGACAAACCAGCTAGGGCTATGTACTTATTTTTGAAATCTTAAAATATTTCCACATGTTCTATAATGTTGCTTTTAGAATATTTTCATCTATATTTATAGCCCAATTGATCTGTACTTTTTTACTGTATTAAAATCTCCTTGCATTTCTAATAATTTTTGCTTTAAATAGTTAATGCAATATTGTTTGATATACAAAGATTCATTACTGCATCTTTTTGATAAATCATACCATCTATTCATATGAATTATCCATCTTTATCTCACTTAAATTTTCCCTTGAATGTTACTTATTCTGACCTTAATAATGCCATCCACGAAATTTTAAACTAGCCTTTGTCTAGTATTTTCCCATTCTGCTTATTTCCAAACTTCTATTTTTTGTTTTAGGTCTGCTTCTTTTAAACAGCAGGTAATTGCTATTTTATTTAAACACTCAACCTTTAAAAGTTTTTAAAAAATATTTTTCATCAATACTTGTACCCATGTGTATTCTCTGGTTATTTAGAAACAATTCTCAGACAATATTTCAATATTTCAATGCATATCTCAAAAAGAAAAGAGCTGTTTTAAAAATAACTGTAACAATATTATCACATCTAAAAATTAATAATAGTTCCTTAATATCATCAAGTATCCAGTGACAATTTATATTTCCCAATTGTCTTACTTTTCTTTCCTTCTTTCTATCACCCTTTACCCGCTCCATGCCCTCTTCCACCTCCACCCAATTGTCTCATTTTTCAAATATAATTTATTTGTTTGAATCAGGATCCAACTAATGTCCATACATTGCAATTGATCAATGTCTCTTAAATTCCATTTAATCTAAAGTTCCACCTCTGTGTTTTTTCTCCTTACTCCTCTATCCTATAGTCAAATCCCTCACCAAAAACTGTCCCAAGTTGAGTTGTCAAGAGAGTGACAATGAGTGATATTCTTCATGATAGTCTCTTACTTATTTTACATTTCTCAGGTCTCATCAATATGCTGGACTGAGTTGGGTGCAACAGGTTATCCATCCCTGTTGCTTCTGCCATGTCCATAGCTTAGTAGTGGTTTCACTAGACAAGATGTATAATCGGTGGGAATCACATAGTCATTTATGTAAACTCCCTGAAAAATCTTCACCTTCCTACTTTCTCCTGTTAGAGCTGGGGGTGGGGGAAAGGGTGCTGTTAATTGCTAGGGACTTGTGCAGTCTCTTATTATACCATGTAAGCCCATCCCCACTTGCTAGTTCCTCTCTTTAGAATATGTGCCCTTGGAAACTCTTTACTTTCAGCTGTGGGCCTTAGTTACCCATTTATGTAAAACTGGAAAAGTTTTACTCAACATACTAATAGATACCTGTAGAATTTGACTGTCATATCTCTCCTCTAAGTTCTTTATCTTTTCTGTTAAAAATTCCACTTCCTTGCTTTTTGCTCAGTATTAATAACAATAGCTAACACGTAAGTATTTTATGTGTCAGACATTTCGATTTTGCATCAATTACCTCATTTAGTGCTCATGGCAGTCCATTAAAGGGATTATTGGCTCATTGTTATAGATTCAGCACCTAGAAGCAGCACCTCTGATGTATTCTCTAAGGCTTGGAATAGATAAAACATTTGTCACAATAATAGCAAGACCCTGTTCGCATTCATGAGGACTGAACAGAGAGCAGGCAATCTAGTTTATCATGGTTCTCTCAGAACAAGCTGTATTAGTTGGGACTTAACATATTGTGGAGCGAGGTGGTTAAGACTCCGAAACCTTTATTCCTGGGTTGAAATACTACACCTACCACTCACTGCTTACTTAACCTTAGGTAAGTCAAGTGATTTCACTATTCCTTAGTTTCTTTATCTATAAAGGGGAAATAATTATAGTATTGACCTCTCAGAGTTGATGTGATGCTTATATGAGTTAATATGTATGAAATGTTTAAAATGGTGTAAGAACTATGAAAATAACGTAAGAGCCACATAAGTACACAGCAAGAACTTTGTTAGTGATAATTATTTAGTTTTTCATGAATATTCATATATAAATTCAGGGAACAAAGTGAGGGAAGTGTTATTCAGTAGCAAGTTCCTTGAAGAAACAACCAGAGCACAAAACCCACATTTTCTTTTTATGAATGCTGCCTAAATGATCACATCTGAGTAGGAAAGTGGGAATGACATACTAATGGAAAAACAGGCTAACAAGCCTACCCTAGTTTCACATTCAAGGGGTGGGATAATTTATGGGAAAGCTCTTAAGGCTTCTAAATGCTGCAATCAAATCACTATATGGAGAAAGTTACAAAATCAAATTCCAAACAATGAAAACATCAGTTTCTTAATGGAACAGTTCCAACCATCTGGCATTCATATGTTGTTTGCAGGGGCGGCTATTGTACAGACATAATGACCCAATCCCACCTCTAGGCAAGAAGCTTCATGAAGGAAGTTTACCCTGGCCAGTTGAGGTTAGTAACATTACCAGAAGAGTCGTGTGTGTGTGTGTGTGTGTGTGTGTGTGTGTGTGTGTGTGTGTGTTTTTCAAGAGAACACAAAAAGGAGCTTCAAGTATATTTGTAGAGTGCAAGAGAGTGGGCATATTTTAACATCTCAGAAATAAATTTTTTCTTTGAGGCACTTTTAAAAAAAGTAGTGTCCTGTTACATTGGCTGGATACAGTCTTGATGATAATCATTTATCTTCTCTAAACAGATTTAAATTAAATATTGGATAATTTTTTACTACCTTTTAAAAACTGGTTTTGAATAAAACTTGGAGCACAGAAAGGAATGACATTTCATTTTTAATTTTTTTTAGTAAACTGATAATTTTGTTAGCATATTTTCTTTTCCCTTTACTATGGAACTTGACTTCCAGTTGAAGGTTCATCATTCACTTAAAATTAATTAATCCAACAAGTATTTACTAAACCTCTACTAAGTGCTAGATACTGGCTTAGGCATACCTATTTAATAGAGTGCAAAAAACCAAACTTTTGAGAAATAGGACCAGGTGTGTTATAACAAGGGAAGACTGATCTAAAATGTTTATGGCATGAGAGATTTTAAAAAGATAATTGAGTAAGATGAAAAAGAACGCGGAAGACAAAAGGAGATGTGTAAGAAAATTTTAAATCCAATGTAAATAAAATATACATTGGAGTGATTAAAAAGAAAAATGCTATGGATAAGAGAATCCATAATGTGGATTTCAGACTTGATAAGGTCTCCTAGGATGCAGGGGGAAAGGCAAAGACATAAAATTACAAGAGAGGAACTGAGTGGAGAACAGAGAATAAAGAGCCAATATATGGCTAAGCCTGTTCCTTAAGGGGACAGAACAAATGAAGCACAGGCAACAATTAACTGCATAGTATAAGAAAACTTTTCTCAACTTATTTTATAAAGGTTTATAAACCTATTATACAAAGACCTATTTTTGTAGGTTTGAAGGGATTTCTAAGTGACTATATAGTTTTCTTTTTCTGAAAAGGACAGAAACATTCAAAGATATGCAAAGACTATAATATATACTAGCCATAAAGCCTTGTTGAGAAAGGTAAAAGTAGCCCAAGTAACTGAGTTGTGTACCTTGGCCGGGTGGCTCAGCTGGTTGGAGCGTCATCCTTACACGGAAAGGTTTCGGGTTCTTTTCCTGGTCAGGGGTCAGGGAACATACCTGATTTGTGGGTTTGATCACCAGTTAGGGCCTGTTTGGGAGGCAACCGATCGATGTTTCTCTCACTCACTCTCTCTCTCTCTTTCTCTCCCTCTAAAAATCAATAAATATATCCTCAGGTGAAGACTTAAAAAAAAAAAAAAAAAAGAATAAGTTAATTTAGCATTCAGCACTAGAAACTAAAGAGAATTATAGAATAAACCCAAGGAAATCAGTAGGAAAGATTTGCCTATAAACAAGACAATTAATAAGATACACAGCAGAAAATGAAGAGCATTGATAAATACACCCTAGATCTGTGGAGGTTTTTGTTTGTTTTTTTGTTTTGTAGAGAGTAATAAAAGACCTTTGGCAAAGCAAATTATTAAAAAAATAAAACTAATCTATAGTACTAGGAAAAACAAAGGCATAAATACTGTAACAATTATAGTTCAATAAATTTTTAAAAATTTATTTATTTTTTTAGTTCAAACCATTTGAAAATATCAACAAAATAGTAAGATAAGTTAAAGAGGATAATTACTGTGGAAGAAACATTACAGACCGTGTTCTCTGGGAAGTAGATGCTGAGGCTGAATCAGGACAGAAACACTCAAAGATATGCAAAGACTATAATATATACTAACCATAAAGCCTTGTTGAAAAAGGTAAAAGTAGTCCAAGAGTTTATTGAGGGGTAACATCTATGACAGGAAAAGGTGGGAAGCAGGATGGGGCAGGGGGAGCTACCAGACCATGACACAGGCCCAATAAAGTCTTTGCAAGCCCAATACGGATCTTGAGGCCAAAAATAGTCCATTAGAGAAGTTCCTCACTGGATAGAAATGGCTAGGTCCCTGTACCACCCCCTTGTCCAGCCATTGGCCATGGTCTACCATGAGAAGAGCATAATCTTGGCTGTCACTTTGCTCATTCATTGGCTGAAAGGATTTCCTAAGAAGAATGTGGTCTCAGCGCAGAAGCTACATAGGACCCTGAATGTGCTAAAAGCCATAAACCAACAGGTAACCGTACTTCTTGCAGCTGGTCAGTGACTTGTTTTCTGAAATGGATCTGAATGGCACATCTCCACGTCTGCCATAGTCCATGCCTTGCTCCATGTGGATCCACTTCTCCAAACTTGTTGAGGTGGCGGCACCTCCCAGGTATCTTGTGGGCCTCTCTTCCTGAAGAAAATCTGAGAAAGGCAATGCCATCCTTATCCAGAATAGATGTCTATTTTTGTGGACATGAACCACAGGCCCTTCTATAATGGAAGATTCCCAACTGAGTGAACCTGCCACCAAGTTGCCAGTTGGGCTCCTCAAGAAATAGTTCATACTAGGGACTCGGAGTTGGCGCAGGCTTATGTCCATACTTTTGGCTTTGAATTGGTCTCTGTTGCTGGCAGTTTGGACATTCAGAAGCAGCATTAGAGGTAAGTGGCAGTCTATGCTATTGGGCCATGCATAGCCCTCCTCTCTGCCATGGCGGCCACTTCATTCATGTGTCCGCTGTGCTGCTCACAAAGGCTTCCTCAGTATTCCTGCTTGTGGTGATGAGCAGGAATTCTATCTCTTCCCACTCCTTCCCCAGTTGGAAGAATTATGGAAGGGGAAGGATCATGTTCATTCAAGTTCTTGTTGGAATAGATTATGATACTTAATGTAACTTACACTTGCCAAAACCTATACCTAATGGGCCAGATCCATGCTCTCTAAGTCTAAATTTCTACAAGTCAGTGCAGATCTCTCTGGGAAGAAGTTTCCAGTTATTGCTATTAATCTTTCAGAAACTTAAAGTCCCAGAAATGGGTTTTGAAGATAACTTTTCACAGATATTTTTACAGAGATTTTCTTGGAAATTAGAGATAAATTAATCTCAACAGCAGATTCTATCAAGGTTCAATTGCTGCCACTTTATCCCTCTGATCATACTGCATCTTCCCAGGACTCTTAAAGTGTCCTGTGTTACTGTTCAAACTTCTTACAGTCCATCTATACTCTACAAATTAGCAGTGACTTGTGTGAGGTGACCTCTTGTCTGCATAGTAATCCTGCCAACGTTGTGGCCATATCTTGTGTGAACTTGGTTCCTGTTCTAGGATTGTAATATTTACATGGTGTAGATAAGAGGTGGCCAAGGGTTCTTAGCAATCATGAGTGAGAACCTCACACTTTGTGAGTGTTATGAGCTGAATTGCATCCCCCCAAAATTCGTGTGTTGAAGTACCTCAGAATATGATTGTATTTGGAGATAGGACCTTTAAAGAGGTACAGTGAGCTTATATGAACAGGTCCGAATCTAATAGTACTGGTGTCCTCATAAGAAGAGGAGATTAGGACAGACACACAGACTGAGGGGAGACCAAGTGAAGACACATGGACAAAAACCACCATCTGCAAGCCAAGGCCAGACAGAGGCCTCAGAAAAAACCACCCTGCCAACACCTTGATCTTGGACTTCTAGCCTCCAGAATAGTGGGACAATAAAGTTCTGTTGTTTAGGCTCTCTGTCTATAGTACTTTGTTATAGCAGCCCTAGCAAACTAATATAGTGGGTTTGAATGTCAGTCAATAAATTTAGATATTCAAGAAGTTTTTTCTAGATTTCAGATTAAATTCTTATCTGAATCTCCCATTCCCCAGGGTTGGTGGGAAAGGATGACTCAGGTATTTTGAAGGTCTTTTCTATTCTTAGGGAATTAATTACACTCTCCTATGTAGATCAGTCACCATTCCAGAGTTTTATATCATGTCTGAGAGACAGAGAGGGCCATCTAGGACTGGTCCTTGGAGGCTGCCCCTGAGATTTCCTTTGTTCAAGTTCACTGCCGCTATGCCACCCATGGGACGTGAGCATCTTACTAAATTAATCTAGGTTCCATCTACCTAAACACTCCTTGCAGTCTTTTCTTCTCAAGGGTCTTGCTGTCTCCCCAACTGCATTGCCAGGAAGCAGGGCAGAGGGACCCTCTGTTCTTGGGGCACACAGGCCTCTCTCTTTCCCTCTCCCACTCCACGAGTATTGTTTTTCCTTCAGGTGTATACACACCATTCTATGTCTATCAATCCCCTTCTCCTAAGAGTTTAGGTTTTCTGTAAAGATTTTTGGCTCTTCCATTTGCTGTTTTGCCACATACGTTCCTAAGCAATGAGCACAGAACATATGACGATTCAACAAAGAGAGAGAGGAAAGTGAAGCACAGGGAGAAGAAAACTTGGAATAAAAATCTCGAAATATAGTTCCATCATATAAGAAGTGTTATATCCCACTAAGGGCAGAAGTAACTATACACTGTTGATGATAGAAATACATTTTATGGTTATATAGAATTAGGATACTTACTAGCTATGGAAAATCACAGGCTTTATACATAGAAATAAATTACTGACTGGTTTATTATAAAGTTAATTTTTCTTAGGACATGTTTATAGTGTGTCTTGGTTTTATATTGGAGTACAGTCATTTTCTGCTCTTAGGTGGTGTAGTGTTTATATGTGCTTAACCACAACAGCAGCCCCCAAAGGATGTATGTGATAGCTGAACATTATTCCATAATAGTTTGTTTTAGAAATAGTATTGTATGAATAGATCCAGGTAATTTCACTTGCACTGAAAAATACATTATTTAGTTGTAATTTACAAACAGTAAATTATACCCATCTTAAATGTTCATTTCAATGAGCTTGAACAATTATATACACCCATGCTACCACCAGACAAAGCAAGATATAGGACATTTCCCTCACCCCAGGCAGTTTTCTTACGTGCCTTTTTAGTTAGGCCCCACTCCCTCGGCAATCATTCGTCTTCTCCTAACATCAAAGATTAATTTTGCCTGTTCTGGAATGTCATAGAAATGAAATTGTGTGGTATGCACTGTGCTGTGTCTGTCTTGTTTTGTTCAGCATGCTTTTTATGATTCATCCATGTTGTGTCTATCAGGAATTTGTTCCTCATATTGCTGACTAGTCTTCCATTCATGTCCACTTTTTTTTAACTTTTGGAATTTACTCTGCCTTTGGCAGAGTATATGTTGGCAGAAAAATGGGAGTGGGCAGGGAAGGGGGGTGGCAGAGTCATTCAGTTCAAGGTAATCAGTCAGAGCTTAATCAGGTAGAGTTTGTGCAAAGATGTAACATCTCTAACTTGCTCACTTTTGGTGAGTGCCCCTCCAGAGGGCAGGACATCAGAATCTGTCCTTTGTTCATATCAATCCACAACTAGGGTACATGGTGAGATTACAGTAAACATGTGTGTGAATACATGTATTGGTTTAAGTCAAGGTAACTGATAGATTCCCACAATTTCGTGGCTCAAGGAACAAGAAATTTTTTTCACATAATGGTCCAGAGTGGGTGTTGACATCAGGAGAGAGGCTCTCCTTCACATGGATGCTTAGGTGTCAGGCCTTACATCTTTAATCATGGCCTCCAAGGTCGTTATATGCATTATCATCACAGTCACCAGAAGGGTCAAAGAGCATGAGGGGACACGTGTGAGAGGTTGTTATAGGGAGTCCTAGAGTCGGCAGAAGTCATTTATGATCACATTTAATTGGAGAGAACTCCGTTATGTGGCCTCAACTAGCTGCAAGAGAGGCTGGGAAATCTAGTCTAGCTGGTGCCCAAGAAGGCAAGAATGGATATTGGACTTAGAGGCCTCTGATACAGTATATATACTCCACATTTATCAGTGGAGCTCTTTCATAGCTTTAATTAGGTTCTGAAAGGGGTCTACAGTCAAAAATGTTTCAGAGCCTTCTGTTCAGGGACCACTAGTTCAGGGACCTTGCTCTAGAAGGTGTAACAGGCTGTCAAGTCAAAACAACAGAAGGGACATAAAATACACAGGAGTTATTTTTTGCCCCAATAGAGTGGCACAATAGAGTTTATATTCCTTGGAATACTCATTGCAGGTCACGAGGCAGACATCATATCTACCACTAGAACTCACAATAACTCAGCACATTAAAATCAGCCGTATTTTATTTGAAAGAAAGGAACAGACTCTTTCCTGGTTTGTGCTTTTGTTACCTCGTGTAAGAAATTCTTCTCTACCCTGAAATGATGAAGTTATTCTAAAATCCGGAAGTTTTACCTTGTAAATTTGTGTCTTTACATAAATAAGAACTGATTTTTGTTGACAGTGTGGGGAAGGGATCCCATGTTGGTTTTTTAAATAGACAGTGTGTATGTGTGTGTATATATATGTGTGTGTGTATATATATGTGTGTGTGTGTGTATAGCCAATTATTTCAGCATTTGTTACTAAAGAGAACATCTCTGATGCACTAATTGGCCTTGACTCATCTGTCATTTACATGTGGTTCTGTTTCTGAGCTCTCTTTTCTCTTTTGTTAGATTATTTAGCAATCACTGCACCAATGCCACATTATTTCATCTGTTGAAGCGTTAGGATATTTTGGTATCTGTAGGGGAATTTCCCTCCTTGTGCTTCTATAGAATAGTCTTGGATATCCTTGGCCTCCTCCACTCCCGTATGAATTTTAGAATCACTTTGTCAGGGTGTATGAAAACCCCTCATACAATTTGGAGTAGATTGCTTTGTGTTTATGGCGCCTTCTCCGTGAACATGATGTATCTCTTCATTTACTTAGGCCTTTTTATGTGTTTCAGCAAAGTTTTGTAACTTTCCTTATACTGATACTATACCTTTCTATTAGTTTTTATCCAAATTATAATAAAGATTTGTTGCTATTATGAGTGAGACCTTTAAAAATTTATTATCTCTAATGGCTGTGGCTTCTTTGTATATTCATCTTTTATTCAATAATGTTGCTAAACTCTCTTATTTGCTCTCATTCTTTATTGCTTGGATTTCTTAGTAGGCAACTGTATCATCTGTTCCTAAGTTTTAAAGGAAAATGTTTAATGAATTAACACTAGGGATAATGCTTCTAGAGTTACATTGTTCAGGAAATTCCTCCCTTTCCTAGTTTGCTAAGATTAAAATAATATAAATGAGTGGCAAATTCATTTATATTTCCTAATATCAAACCATTCTTATATTATGGTATTAACCCAATGTGCTTATGACATATTTTTAAAAAACACATTACTGAACTTGGTTTAATGATAATATTATATGTATAAAACGTTTACTCCTTTTGAGATTGGCCTATAATTTTCCTTTCCATGTTTTTGTCTGAATTTGGTATCAAGATTTTATTAGCTCATAAAATAATTTGGGTGCTTCCTTCTTTTTTCTATTCTTTGAAATTATCTGAATAAAGTTTATCTGTCTATGAAGATTTGACGTCTTTCCCACCAGGCCTTTGACCGTTTCTGTGGGTAGGTTTAGAAATACAAGTTTGATTTATTTAATGGTTAGAAATATATACATGTTTTAAATGTTTTGAATCAATAATTTTATAATTTACATCTTACTAAAAAGTGTCTATTTTAGCTGTTGTAATTGTTCACAATAAATTCTTAGTATTACAAAAAAAACCCCAACCTACTGAAACTATAATTAAAATCTTACTCATAAAAAAAAAAAAATCTTACTCATAGTCTTGTGTCTTTTCTTCTCTCTTCCTCTTTCCCCCCCCCCCCACTATCAGTCTTACTGGAAATTTATCTATTTTATTATGGTTTTATAGAACTAGCTTTTTGTTTTGTGACCCTTTCTTTGTATCTATGTCTATTTTTGTATCTATGTCTACTTTAGCTCTAAAATTATACACATAATGCACATATATTTTTTGTTCTTCACCCTCCCTTTGTTTTAGATCAAAGCCTTTTTATTTGGGTGAGGGACACCGCAGGATATGCTTGGTCTTCATCTACTTCAGTCATTACCCAGATTATTCATGCAGAAATATGAGGTAAGAAAAAAAGTGAGCACACAGTCTCTCTAGGGTTTACATTTCACTGCTGTCTAGTCCTCAGACAAGGTTGCTACACACACAATCCCCATTCCTGGAGCCTCCCTATGCCACTTCTACCCTGAAGTGTGTTATTTTTTTTTTACTAAATTGGGCTGCCTCACCCACCTCTGCCACTGGCCTTTTAAAATAGAAAGGTTTCCTAAGGAGAATGTTTTCTCTCTAGCCAAGGGGAAAAACACTGGAAAGGCACAAATACCCCATTTAAAAAAGGAAGACACCCATCCTGGTGGGCATCCGAAAACCTTTCCAAGCAGGCTGAATTCTCTTAGGGTATCATTTCACCAGAATATAGTCTTTGAATCAGTCTCTGCATCAAAATGGACTGGAGGGAACGTTTCCAACAGATCTTTTTGCTGATAGTTTTGATTACTCTCTAGTAGAAAATTTCAAAGGCTTTTGCTAGACGGAAGGGGACATGGGGAGGAGGGGAGAACTGGCACGACCAGCAAACCCTTCTGAACAGACAGAGCCCAAAGCAGTGACAACCAGTTTTTCAATCCTAAATGCTTCCCAAATTAGTCCTTGGACCACTAGATAACATCAACAATCTGACAGAGTCCTTTAAGATATTGATGTAAACTCTACTGGAAATGTCCCTCATTAAAATTCTCTCCATTTTGCTGAAAATATTTTTTTCTCACGTAGACGCATCAGCTGTCTATTTGGCTCTGCTGGAGTCATTTGAAGAAACATTGCTTGACAGAGGATGAGACAGGGAGGGTGGGACAGAGAGCGGGAGGATGACTACCCAAGAAAGGGAGTAAGATCTGAATGGCAAGAGGGCCGCAGACAGATGAAAACATTAAAGAAAGTGTACCAAGGTCTCCTTCACCTCTGTTGAAACAACATCATCCACTTCAGAAGCCTGTTCAATTATACAGGGTGTCCCCCAAAAATGTATACACATTTTGAATGATTATAAAGTCAGAGTTTATTAACATACAGTTCACATTCAAAATGTCAAAGAATCTACAGAAATGGGTAACTATTTTGTCAATGCCTATTTTCAAACGATTGACGGTTCTGCTCCAGGCGCTGCTGATAATGCAAAGCAATGGACTCGCAAACATCAAGAATCATTTCATTAGTTAGAGAAAGACAAGTACCACATGATCTCACTCATATGTGGAATCTAATGAACAAAATAAACTGATCAATCAGGGAGATACAGAGATACAGAACCATGGAGCAGTCGGACGAATTTCAGAGGGAAGGTGGGGTGGGAGTGGGGGGAGAGATTAATTAAAGAACTTAGATGCATATACATGACCTATGGACACAGACAATAGTGTGGAGAAGGCCTGGGAGGGGGCGGGTGGATGCCTGGTGGAGGGGTTCAATGGGGGGGAAAGGGGTACATCTGTAATACTTTCAACAATAAAGAAAAAAAGATAAAAAGAGAATCAGTTCATTGGGTATTTGTGCGCCCTCAATTAGTCTACTGTTGCCGGTTTTGTACGGTACATTTTATCTTTTATGTACCCCCATAAAAAGAGTCTAGTGGCACTTCAGGATAAATTTTCTTTGTTCAAAGCTTAGCCTGGCTTCACCCATTATTTCAAAGCAGTTAAATCTGAAAAGGAGTGAAAATTAAGTGAGTTATCAGCTGTTAAAGTGTGTATACATTTTTGGGGGGGACACCCTATTATCTTACTTTGATAAAGACAACTTGGAACCCAATAAAATACTGTACTAGTCTTATTATTCCATTTCACAGATGACAAAACTGGCTCATTTGGAACAAATACTAGTTTTGATGGATAAATCTCTGTGCTGAACAGGATTTGACTTTCAGGTTATTTACCTGAAGCTGGCTGCAGAGCAGATGCCTTTAGACAAGTCCACACTCATGAAAAAAACAGGTCTGTCCAGGCTGACCTTGTTTTGTTCTGCATTTCATTTTAGGACATGGTAGACCAAATAGAGAGGAAATAAAGTGTTTTACAGCAGATAACTCAGGATTCTTTAATACACGTCTTATGTGGACAGAATTCCTTATTTGATGTTAGAAAGGACCATATAGAGTAATTAAGGACCACAGTTAATATAAAGTCAAAGCAGAAGCAGCCATATACCTTCAGACAGCCAGAGACAAAAATCAATATATTGGAAAATATCCAGGTTGAATAGTAGGCAAGAAACTTATTTTCACATTACCTTTGATTTTTGAGATAGGCCTAAACATTGAAATGATTAATTATTAACTTAATTAAAAATTTTTATGTGTGTTGATATAATTCATAATAAAACAATAATGTGATTATTTAAAATAAAAATTTAAAGTATTCTCTTCACTAGAAGATGTAGAAGTTTTGGTTTTGAGGAACTGAACAGCAAATAAAAAGAGTGGGTAGTAAGGAGGAGACAGGAAAATCCGCCAAGTGGTTTTTCTGAGTTGGATAGAGCTAGTTGAAATGAAAGCGGTTTTCAGTATATTCTTGTTTTCTTACCAATGTATAGTTTTATTATACTTAGATTTTAGAGTGGACATTTTCCTCTTTGTCCTGATATATTTTTTTAGAGTTTAGGATCAACTCCTCTCATTTGTGAGGTAAGAGCATATGCATTTTCTGCATGTCATACATGAGTATTAGCACTGTGCATATATTCAAATTTCATGCATATTTTCACTGGAGTATGGTAAAATAAATCATAAATCGGTAGGGAATGAGAGAAAGCCGAGTCGTTTAAAGTTGATTAAAAAAAAAAAAAGGGTTTGATAAATTGTTTTAAAAAGCAAACAGCTTCAGATAGTAACTGACCCCCAGCCAGGGCTTAGCCTTGAGCATACTGTGCAAACCACAAGGGGACCTCAGTCGAGGTTTTCAGCAATCCCGGGGGCAGGAGGTGGTGGGGTTCTCTTCACCTACCTCCGGGAAGCCTAAAACTTTCCATCTCCTTCAAGAAGGTTTCCCCTCCCCCGAAGGCGGTTTACGGTCACCTCTCCTTTCTGCGAGGCCCAAGGCTACGAATGCCCGCCACCAACGCAGCCCTCCCTCGCCCCTCTGCATTTCTTTCTTAGATGTGGTTGCCTCAGTCCTGCCGGGTCCCCACCACTGTGCTGTCGTGGCCTCTCTGTGCCATTAAAGGCGAGAGTTCACGAAGCTTTTTATTCCGAAGCAGTTACTTTGGGCGCGTGGAGGCTTTAGCCGTGGAGCTAGAGGCAGAGAATTTGCCAACACCCCGGAAATCCTGGGAAACCGAGAGTGAAAGGTAGGTGGGGGGTGGCGCAGCTGGCGAGGCCCCCGACTGGACTGGGGGCTGCCTTAGGGCCTGGGAGAAACTCCTGGTGGCGGGGCTGCCACTGTCCCGAGCGCGACCCCGGCCGCCGCCCCGCGCGCTCCCGCCCACGCCTCCAGGTGTGCATTCCCCGCCCTTCGGGACTCTCCCGAAATTGCTCGTTTGCCCTTGCACCGTGTCACCGGGAAGGCGGAAGAGCAGTTTATAGTCACGGGCAGGGACAGCTAAGGGAGCACAGGCGCACTGGCTTCGGTCTGCAGACCCGGTCAATCGAAAACTCAGCAACAGGCGCGTGGGCACCTTTCTAGCAGCAGCGCCGCCTCTCCGCGCTTTGCAGCCTCGCCTTAGAGGCTGCGCTGGGAGAAACTTTGTGTCTCCTGGAAACTTTAGACGCTGAGTTAGGAGGGGCCGTACTGCAGGGGTGTTGCGAGCCCCGCGATGTTTTCCAGAGCTCTTCGAGTGGGAAGAGAAGAGCGACGAAATGAAAACGCAGCGTGTGGGGGAGCCCACTCGAGACCTGCCAGCTGCCGGGCGCCGAGGTGAGCGCCGGGGGGCCTGGGGGTGGGGATCCCGGGCTGGCGGCCGCGGGTCCCCCGCCGCGGGTGTCTGATCAGGGCGGGGGCGGCGAGGGGGGACTGGGAAGGTAATGAATGGGAGGCCTGGGCAGCGGCGCGGGAAGTGCGCGAATGAACGCGGGAAGGGGGTAGCCGTAGGGAGGGGCCCGGGGGTGTCACGCCAGGTAGGGGACTGAGCTAGGGGGATGGAGTTTGGGGTGCGGGCGTTGCTGACTCGTGCTACGTGGAGCAAGCTGAAAAGAAAGAAGGCGGGGGAAGGGGGCCGGCGTCTGCGCTGCTGGTTCGGCCCTCCCTCGGCGCCCCCTCTCCGGTGGCCCCGGCCCGCGCGCCAAACCCGAGCAGTTGGGACGGATCTGCGGTTGACGTTCCCGGGGTTGCGACTCCTCTGTCCCGGCGCCGAGCGCTGCCTGGATCTCGGGCGGCCTGGGTTCCGCCGCCTCCGAGCCCTCCCGGGCCTCCCGCGGGACCCCGGCGGGGTGGGCGCAGGGGGTGGCCCGCGACGACCTAGGGGCGGGCGGAGGGCCGGGCTCGGCTGGCCGCGGGGCGGGGGCCCCGGGGATTGACCGCGCAGCCCGAGGCCAGCCCGGGGGTGGCGGGAACCGGACTCCAGACAGCGGCAGCGGCGGGCGCAGGTAAAGGGGCGGGCGCGGGGCGGGCGCCCGGCGGGGGGGCGGGGGTTGGGACGGCGCCCCCTGGGCTCGGAGCCAGTGGCCGCTGAGCCACCTAGAGGCGCGTTGGGGTCGCACTGTCCTGCGGCAGACGGGCTTTGTGGCTGCGCGTGAGTGTGTGAGTGTGAGTGTGGGTGTGTGCGTGTGGGTGTGCGCGCGCGCGCGCGCTCGCCTGTGTCGGGTGTGGGTGGGTGTGCGAGCCTGCGAGCCGGCCTGCAGGAGGCGAGGCTGGCTTGGCCTCCCTAACCAACCAGTTGACCGAGTCCCGGGAGGGAAGTTGCCGCAACCGCCCGGGCCGCCGGCCCTCCTGTCCCCCGGCCAGGTCAGTGCGTCCCGGGGCCCGCCCAAGTGACACGTAGGTGGCCTCGGGCTACCTGGGGCAGGGTGGGGGCTCGGGAAGGCTTGCCGGGGGCGCTGGAGATTCCCCCAGAGCCGCGCCCGGGTGGCCGTGCACCGCCGGGGGTCCTCGCGCCCCTCCGCTGGGAGCTCCCGCCCCACTCGCTCCTCGCCGACGACCAGGACCGCGGCCTCTCCTGGGCTGCGGACTTGAAACTTAAGTTTCTGTCCAGCCGCTTAGCCAACACGCTTAGCAAGTAACTGGAAAATGTAAGGCGAGGGAGGGACCTGGCTTTGAGTCGGAGGTTTTGAAATCAACGGGCTCGTTTGGTTTGTGTAGGACTAGTTCGTGTGGAATGGATTTAAAAGTTTTTCTCGTCTTTCTTTGCTGCCCCTTGGCCTTTGAAGCGTAAGAAGGACGCATCCAGGACGTGCTGCCTGCAGGCTGGGGCCCGAGATTGCTGCCTCCTGCTGCTGTGTCTGCTCTTTCCCTCTTTTCCTTTTTGTTGAAAGCCACGGAGGTTGCGTAAATGTGGGTTTACCAGCGAGTGCTCGCTTGTTAAACTTTCCCCGTGAATGCGTTGACTCCCACTGAGATAGACACACATTTGCAAAAGTGAATATTGAAAGCATGAACTTGCAGTTATTCGAGCAAACTCCTCTATTCCTTCAGGCTCTAACAGTCCGTGTTTTCCACCCATGTGACTAAGCATCTCTCGCCAGGCAGAAGCGTCACCGCGAGGTGAGTGGTGCAAAGCGATTCTGGCCAAAGGGAGGAGACCCTGCGCGGGGAACACAGATAACGTCTCGGAAGGAGATGGTCCCTTGTCAAACCGAAGAGTGAGCCCCAGTGAAAAAGGGTGTATATCCTGGAGTTATTGTCGTTTGGACAGAACTAAATTCCATTACTCACAACCTCCCTCTCCGCCGGCTCGTCGTGTCAGCCCCCGATCCTCCAGATCCGGGTAGGAGTGAGCATATTTGCCCCCAGCACAGGATTGTTACCAACAGCCAGCATTACAAGTATGTTAAGGCTGCTGCTTTCTTGCTACTTTCTTCCTTAAAGAAGCCGAGTAGCCAGAGAAAGAAGCAGCGGGCGTAGGGCGGGAAGGCGCGGGCTGAGTGGGGGGCGCGGCAGCGGGACCCGGTGTCCCACCCCAGGCCCGCAAGCGCACCGCGCGTCCCCTAGTGGCACAACCTTCGCCGGTCCGGTCAGCTCCTCTGTGTCTCAGGGTCCTCGCCTAGAAAATGGAAGGGGGTTTGATGATCTTTGCAGTTCCTTCCAGCTCCCCGAGTAACTAGAGACTGGTGGGTGCTTATCCGCGTTGGAACAGTGGGAACAGGGTAAGAGGAAGTGTGAAGGGGTGAGTCCTGGAGGGGAGTGGGAGTGAGAGGGCAGGAGGGCCAGGGAGGCAAGGAAAAGCAGCTGTAGGAGTTGCCTGGAGCAGGGAAAGCCTTGTGCTGGGAGTTCATTTTTCTCTTTTTTTCGTTCTTCCTCCACAAGGGCATCAATAACAGTCCCTCCCCCATCAATCTTTGATTACCCTTATTATTTAAAATGTGGGAAGCTGCTTAGCTTTAAAATCAAGGTGATCCCTGCAGCTGACCTCTGTGCCTTCTGTTTGCATTATTGCCTCTTAGCAGGTCAGCTGCTGCCCCCAGCTTTGGATACTCAGCCTGCATCTCAATTTCCCTGTGAATGATGGGGAAAAAAATAACAGAGGTGGGGATGTGAGTGGCAGCCCTTCCAGCAACTTGCATTTTGAAACTTCCATTTTTCATTTCAAGTTAATGTTTTCCAAAGAGTAATTTGATTAAAAAAATCATACCATAGTATTTTCAAGGTTTGATGGAATCTGTTCTGTTAGACCTACTGGAAAATTCACAGAAAGTAAAATCCTTGCTTGCTGAGTCTTTTTGATACATAATGACATTCAGTCTGATAGTGACTGTTAGGGCCAGAAACCTTATTTCAAATGCATTGCAGGGAAAGTTGCAATCTGGGCAAAATACACTCATTTTTATTGGGAAGCTCCTAGTGTTCAGGAAATCATAAGACTTTTGAAATTTAGTTTGAGGTCAAGATTTTCATGTCTGTACTTGATGTGTGGCCTGTCTTTCTTTTCTTTAATTTTTCTGGTACCAGTATACACACTCACTTGAGGAACATGATTTATTTTAAAAGTGAAGTGTGATGTAGTAAAAACTTGAACATAAGCTCTTGGTTTAAAGTCTGAAAGTCTGCTCTGGCCTTGCTGACTTGGAATCATGCTCCTATTTGATTTCTTATTTTTACTTATGTTACCCAAAAAGTATTAGTTAACTGTTTCATGGAGAACTATTATGGATATCATAAAGTTGTGAGAAAAAAGAGGAAATTTTAATTCAATGAGCCATTACTGAATTCTTCCTCTAGTGGAGATATGAGTCTGATGAAAAGGAGGAATCAGTCTAGAAGGAGCTGCAGTGGGAGGGAAAAGATGCAGCTAACTTCAGTATAGCAGCTGGATTGCATAACTGGGCAGCAGCTGTAGAATCCAACGACCTTGGCATGCCAGGGAGTGGAAAATTAAATTCTGACTTTGGGGAAGACTTCTGAAAAGGACTTGAAAGATGAAAAAGATCATCTCTTAAAGATGAATGTTGGGGTGGGGTGTGTGTGTGTGAAGATGTGGTTGGAGTTTGGGGTAATGGGGGCTGGAAAGATATAAGGTGGCAAATTACGGGGGAACTTGAAAGTTATTTTAAGGAGTTGTGCTATGTGGGGATGGGGAGGGGAAAGTATTATTTAACCCCAACATGCAGCAAGACACTGAGTGACACATATTGGGGCATAGTGAGGGGTGACATGATTGAGAGGTGATTGGGCTTTTATCCCATTAAATTCCATTGAAACTCATGGCTAGTGAGTTCTAGGGCACTGCTGCTAGTTTATCCAGCTTATATAAAGACTGCAGAATAAATGAATATGTGGTTTCTTCCTCTAGCCCCCAATTGATAGAGCTTTTCCTACTTTTGAGAAATTTAATTTAGTAAAAATTAATGATGCTATTGTGTTATGTCTGGACCTTTTGAGCATGTGAGTTAAAGTCACTCTCCAGGCACAGAGCTGACCAAGAGGCATTTTGTTTTGTTTTGTTTTGTTTAGGGAAGGGCCTGCTGGTTAATGCTAATTTAAACATGACTCCAGTGGCAACCAGCATTCTTGACCCTGTTTGCGTTACACATAGTATTTAACCACAGTGGTTGACTATTTGCAGCACAGAAGAGAAAGAATTATTATTAGTTTGGAATTGAGGTTAATGCCCTTGTAAAGCGAGGGGTGATGATGGAGGGGTGGAGGTGGGGAGTGAGTAGCACCCCGAGTACTACGGTGAGGGCTGACCCAACCCTGGAAATCCTCTATGAAGTTTAACCTCCAATAGAAGTAGCCCGCTCAATACTGTAGACTAATACTTTTTAACAACCTTCTTTTTGGTCATCTGCTCCCTGTCCCCCCGCCCAAATCTCTAGCGCTCAGGTGTCTAGCTGATTATCTCTTATATAGGAAGAATGTCTGTGGGATCCTTTTGGGAGAGGTGCTTAGCAGCTCTGTAGGTTTCCTCTCACACCCCAATACGTCTGTCATGGGTAGGAATGGATGGCTTGTCAGGGGGCATGTCCAAAGTGGAGTTGATTTGGATAAATGTTTTTATTGCCCTTGATTCTGGAGATGCTGGGTTACCAAGGAGACAGATAATGAAAGAAGAGTAGGTCAGCTGCTTTTTACTATCTTCTGAATACAATTTGAATGACTGATCTTCCCAGTACTTTGCTTAATCTCTGCAAGGAAACTTGGGTTTGGCTTGTTTGGTCATTTAATTAAGTGAAGGAGCCCAAGGTTAGTATACTGTATTTATTAGAAGGATACACTTTTTTGGAGGGAAGGAGAGGGGTGTGAAGGGATTTTTTTCCCTGGCATTTTTTCCAGCAGGTTAGTATTATTTCAAAGTAGCATTGTTGCCGTTGTTATTAATAACTTACAGGGATGGGGCAAAGAAAATTGTTTTAATACTTCAATGGTAGCTACTGTCATCTGTGCTATAGAAATTTTAACCTTGAAGTTCATGTAAAAGTGATTTTTTTTTTTTCCAGAAATGAAAGAGGACTATTTTACTGCATGCATGGATTTAGGTTATAATTTATTTTACTTTTGTGGCACTGTTTTTAAAAAGTGGTATAATAGCAGGGCAGACTCTTAACCTTGGTCCAGTGCTAACACAAACATGTGTAAGCCTGAATGAGGTAGATCAGGCTGTGTTCATTGTGTTGAATATGGAGATAAGGGGAAATGATGTCAAAATCAGCCTCTTTCTCTAAAAGAGAAAAAGAAAGTTTAGTAACACTTGATCATGGATTTCTTTGGGGTGAGATTTCCAAGTGGAGCTGTTAGTTAAAGGAAATTCTGTTTATTATGGCCATCCTGTGTGCCTATGCCTCTTTAGGATTCACTATACAGAGACTGCTACTATGAACCATTCCTTTTTATTTTCTTTAATTTAATTTTTAATTTTTTATATTTGATTTCAGAGAGAGGAAGGGAGAGGGAGAGAGAGAGAAACACCAGTGATGAGAGATAGTCATTGATCGGCTGCCTCCTGCATGTCCCCTTACTGGGGATCGAGCCTGTAACCAGGAATTGAACCGAGAGCTCCTGGCTCACAGGTCCATGCTCAACCACTGAGCCACGCCTACCAGACTGAACCATTCCTTTTAAAGTCTGCTATACTTAGTTTTCTTTCTCTGTGTTTAAGTGTTTGTCCTTGACCAACCCCTTAATTGCCTCCGTTCTGAAATTCTTTCCTCAACAGAAAAATATCCCTCGCTCTTTGAAAGGAGAAATGACTCAGGGGGAGAGGCAACAGGTTCTTTTCAACCCTAGCAGCACTTAGTTGACTGCCTGCTATATACCAAGCACTGTACTAGGTTTTAGGAGCAAGGAGTGGGAGTGAATAAGGCAGGATTCCTACCCTCCATGAGGAGCTCACAGACATATTAATAGATGATTGCTAATTAGTGTAACAAGCATGATAAATGAGAAAATTATGGGAGCACCAAGCATAGAGTACCTGACCCTCAAGGTCTTAGGGTGGATGTGGGTGCAGGAGTGGGGTTGGGAGTGGGTCAGGAAAGGCTCCTGGAAAATTAGGATCTGGAAGGACCACAAGAGATAAACCAAGAAACCTAAAAGAGACAAAAGGCGTCACAATAGAGGGAATCAAGAGGCTTTTTACTTCCAATTTTGCTGTCGCTGAGTAAATCAAAGTTCCTCTCTTTTTGCATCCGTAAAGAAGGAATAAGAGCTAATATTACCTGCTCGCTAATTCTAGTTTGCATTTCATTGCTTCTTAGTTGAATCTTTTATGTGTACATTTATCTCTTCCACATTCAATAGACGTCTGTCGCACACCTCCCATTACTGAGGAACAGTGGAAAAAAGGACACCTCGGGCCTCTTCTCTCAGGGAGCTCACATTCTGTCACATTACATTGATAACAGAAGTTCTTTTGAGATCCCCTCAGATCTGGAGCATGTTTGTGGAGCTGCTCTTCAATGTCAGGAATGTTTTGTTCAAACGAGTCTCGGTATTTTCAAGCCAGTTAGCTTTTCCTTCTTGAGGAAGAGGAGACAGAGCCTGGCATTCTCATCTTCTTTATAAACCTGAAATGTTTTCTCTGGTGCCGGCTTTCATCTCATTTGGGATGTTCTTAATTTTGGCCCAGCTTGTGTTCGAACTTCTGTATTCACTGCATGACGTGCTTCCTGGGATCACTCAACTCTTGAGTTCGTGGGAAGCCAGGCCTAGCCTGAGGTCACACTGTCATGGCACTTTGCTTTGTTAATGCATTTCGCTTACCTTGTTTAAGTCACTCGGGGGTATGAACACAGTAGAGAGTGTTCCAACCAGAAGAAGGGAGCTGCATTCACTTATGAAATATGTAGTTTTTGTAATGATTCAAAAATATAGACGTGTCGAAAGTAAACGTAAGAATCTCCCTCTGCCGCCTCAGCCTTGTCCGTCTGATGTAACCCTCTGCCATCGAGTTGTCACTTAGCCTTCCATGCTTGTCCTTCTGCCTTGGGAAACCTACACCAACGTCTGTGTTTATACATATTTACATATGTGCGGGATGTGTGTGGGTCTGTTTGTGTGTACCCGTAAGTGTGTTGATCTCCGCCTGCGTGTGTGTCTGTGGGTACCCCCACTCCTCATGCCCCGTTCTCTCTGGTTTGAGACAGGCTGCTGTTGAGGCTGCCCCCATGGGTCAGAAGTTTCAGTCCAAAGAGCCTTGGTGGCTCCTCTTTAATTGCTGCGGCATGATGTTACTCAATTGGGAGCCCTCGTCAGAGAGATGAATGCCTGGCTGTTATGAAGAGGCAACAAGGAAACTCTTTCCAGCTGCGTGAGCACCAAGACAACAAATATCACTGCAGAGAATGTTATTTCCACGAGGACTCCGCTTCATCTGGATCTCAGGCGGGGGGGGGGGGGGGGGGGGGGAGGGGCACTTGGAGCACATATTTTGGCATCTGCGAATCTTTTGTTAGGTGGGAAACGGGCATTGGTGGGAGGCCTGTCAACCACTTCTGCAGGGGCAGGTAGGTGGGGTTACTCATTACAGGCAGGTTTCATTGTGGGAGTATTGGGGGACCCCTTAGACGTCGGTAATCAGCAGAGGGTCGGGACAGAGTGTTCTTACCTAGGGAGAAACAGAATTGCCTTTTGGTAAGGGGCTGCTTTGCCATGTTGGACTATGATTTGTTGGGAGAGGGATTGTTGCCATGTGATGAGAATGAGGCAGTCATTCTGTACCCAGTATTTATTGTACCCAGAGCTTGCTTTACCTTCTGAGTAGACACAGAGACCTGAAGGTTCAAAGTCTGGGGCAGGATGACCGACTTTTTCAAGCTCACCACTTTATATGAGACTTTGTCAGTTCAGCTCGATGTGGCTGAAATCGTTGCGTGCTCCTGTGGTTAAGTCCCCGTGCCTGCCTGAGGACACTAAAAAGAAGAAGAAGAGAAACAGCCAAGAAAGGCTGGTCCCTGCTCTCAAGTAGCTCATAAACACGGAGAGCCATGGATGCAAATGCGCAAGATCAGGCAGACACGATGCATGTCACAGACCAAGGTTTAAACAAAATGCCATTGGAGTATCTGAGGATGGAGAGAGTAACTCTGTGCTGGAGTAAAGATTCACAGCAGGATTCTGTCCTCAGTGGACACGCTGGGTGAAAAGCTCATTCCACCAGAAGAGTAATAATTAAGGAAGGCCAAGTGCTGCATGTGAGTGGCAGGTTATAGTTTGTGGCACAGTGGTGGTATGCTTTGGATCAATCTTGAAGGACCACAAGAAGGGTGCTGGAAGCTGTTAGGGACCAAAAAAAGGACATGTTGATGCCATTAACAGAGAGGAGGGGCGTGAGAGTAAGGGGATGGTTCCAGTGAGGCATGCGGGCTGAGGTTTTCAGCGTGGAAGCTTAGCGGAGAAGTCAGAGCTTGAAAGAACTCAGGATTAACTATTATATGTCAAAATAAATGCAGTCATGTGCCACTTAACACTGGGGATGCATCCTGAGAAATGCTTTGCTAGGCGATTTCATCACTGTAGAAACATCACGGTGTCCTTACACACACCTGGGTGGTATAGCCCACCACACACCTAGGCTGTATCTAATAGCTTATTGCCCCTAGGACAGAATCCTGTGTAGCATGTCACTGTACTGAGTACTGTAGTCAGTTGTAACTCAATGGTGAGCATTTGTGCATTTAAACTTATCTAAACCTGGAAAAGGCACAGTAGGATTACGGTACAAAAGATTTAAAAATGGTACTCCTGTATAGGGACTTAACATGCATGAATGGAGCTCGCAGGACTGGGAGTTGCTCTGGATGATGAGTGGTGAGCGGATGTGAAGTCCTAGGTCATTACTGTATGCCACTGTAGACTTTATAAACACACTACACGCAGGCTACACTAAATTCATAAAACAACATGAGATTAAATCACGTACAAGAGAAAATGATGCAATCAAGAGACACAGTAAACACGAGATACTTGAGGCTGCTTGCTGGCCTAACACGGCATACTGTTTTACAGCAAACTTCTTTTTTTGTAAATAGAGTACCGTCTAAAATATCTTCTTAGATGAGGGAAGACATTAATTTTTTAAAATTTCTGTTTTATTCTCTGCTGTTTTCCTAATGCTAATACAAATACCTTGCATACAGTAAAGCTCAAAATTTTTGTTTGAACTGAAATTTTTTGAATAAAAGTTAATATATTTACCATCTGTTGAGCATATTATGGTAAATAAGATGTGGTCTTGACTGCATGAGATTTGCGATCTAGTGAGGGAGATGGCCTCTGAACTGGTAACTGCAAGTGTGATTGGAACTGGGGAGACAAGCAGGGTGTCCTGGAAGAAAGAGTATACCAGGGAGGTGAACTTTGTCTGGGAGAGGTGAGGGAAGTTTCTCTGAGAAAGTAGCGTTTATACTGAGGCTTGAAAGATGAAGTGAATTAGTTAAGTGAAATTGAGAGGTGAGGATGGAAGACAAAGGAGACATTGATATAGAAAAAGAAGATATGATTGAACAAAATCAACAAAATAAACAAAAGTATGATTCTCACTTCTTGAGTTGAAATTAGGTCATTTTTTTTAAATGATGGCATTACATAAGGGTAGAAATTGATCAACTTCGTTGGCATTTTTGTTGCAGGGTACTTCATTATCAATAACTTTAAAATAATCAGCAGTGTTTTTTAAATTTTTGAATCAGTTGTTATTGAGGGAGGAGGAATTTTCATCTGAAAATAGCAATTTTTAAAAAGTGGAACTAGCTTGAATTCTATTTTGTGCTAATACAAATCACTAAAAATAAAAAACAGTGCAGGGAAAGCAAACATTCTTGTTAATATCTGACTTCATTGGGAATACTGCTGGTTCAAGCTGACTTGGCTGAATATTGCCTTATTATAGTCATGTGAACTTTTGTAGAAATTACTGGTTTTATTTATCGTGGTAACTGAGTGAGGGTTGTACAATTTCTATTTCTTGTTGATTAAGGGTTTCTGTGTCCTGATGCTTGAAAAATAGCATGATTTTCTCTAGGTGACAAGTACAGATATGTTTATGAATTCAGCCACTATAATAATATCATTCACATCCTCTATGCCCCGATTCTGTACTTGAGCTGTCATAGACTGATAATGGCCCTTTAGTCTCTCTCTATAAATGGCCTTTTGTCAATTTTTTATAGTAATTTTTATGTGTTAACATAATATTAAACACATAAAGGTTCCTGTTAGGCCTTCACTATGGGTTCGTTAATATAAAATAACCCTCTATGCTTTGGAGACTACATTCTACTTTTTTCCTGATCTTAGTGTTATCAATCCTCTCTCTCTTTTTTTTTTTTTCTTTGAAATGACTTCACTCATCCTTCCGATTTTAAACTTTTGGTGTCATTTTATTTAATATATTTTTGCCTGTAAGCAACATTTAATCGATTTTGTTTTAACATACTTCTTATAGGGAAACTTATTACTGTTACATTTATTGTTATAATCATTATGTTTGATCTTAGCTCTTACCCTTAAGTTTTCTCTTTGTTAGGAAAGGTACTATAGCCTTGTGTATAAAAGCACTGGCTTGACTTTTTCCACCAGTATTTGGTCACATGGCCTTCAGTAAATTACATAATGTCTCTAAGACAACAGTTCTCTATTTGTAAAAAACAACACACATACAAAAATCTTTAATTAATGCTTTAAAAATGCCTGGCACACTGAATGTGTTAATTGCCATTTTTATTGTTGTCGATAAGTTCAGTGATACAGAATTGTTGGTATTTGACTACTTTTGACTTATAAAAATAGCATTTTCATATGGTTCAATCTAATAGTCTTCCTGGGCTTTTTTTTATTTCCTGTTTTCTTCTGTGTATTGTTTGTTTCATACATCCATAGTATTTTGAAATGGCCAAGTCTAGTGTTCAATCTAGGGCCTTTATGTTTCCAAATACTTTCATAAACCTATGTTTTTCTGGTCCCCAAAGTCAAAGGATCACAGTATATAACTTTTAATCATAATCTAAAATTTAAGCATAGTTTAGATCTTGTAATAAAATCTGCAGCAAATATTTCATGTGTCTGTAATTAGTCTTGACCTTCACTAGCATTTGCATCCGTTTAGGCCTCTTGCTTTGCCTGGCTTCACAGGTGCCTCCCTTGTAGTTGGAGGATGGCCTCGTATTTATCTAATCAGTTGCATCTTCTGCATTTCTGAACTAGACTCAGGATTTTTCATACATTTATCTGAGCATCTGTCTTGTTGAAGTTCAAAAGGTACAGTGTACATCTTTCAGATTCATGTGGTCCAAGAATGTGTTTCTTACCCATCCTTTGCAGAGGGTAGTGGAAACAATGCCTTGGTTGTGGCCTTTTCCTTTCTGTCTTTCTAGTGCTGCTGCCTTTTTTTCTTCTTTTTTTTTTTTTTGCCTTTTTGTGTATCTTCTTGAGCATTTTGATGGGAAGTTCGAAGAGTTGTATTGGGACATTAGTTCATTGGCTTCCAAACTTTTTTCACTGTGACCCATAGTTACAAATGGTCATACACACGTGAATAAAACTAGAGTTTCATGTTGTTTACTAAGTACAGTAAACTCTGATCCCCCCCTTATTTTTTCTATGCTACTCTGCATATTTTCATTTTTAAAAAGGTGCTGGTCACAACTCAGAAGTTTCGAACACACTGATGTGGTCATGAACTGAAGCTGGGAAAACACTGATCTAGTCTGTTGCTGTTCTGTGTAGAATTAGGGTCGCTTGTTATTTAACATGTCTTCCTTATGTGCAGTACCAGTTCCTGTGCTAGCAGCTGGGAGTAGAGTGGCGAGTAAAGCATCCTTACCACTGGGGCATGAAGCGTGGAGTCTACTGGGAAGGAAGATATTGACCAGATGGTCGCTCAAGCACATATGTACAAAGTGTGATAAATGCTACAAGGGAAAATAATAGGGTGTTTCAGAAGAGATTAAATGGGGAACCTCATCTGACTTTGGGGTGATTCAGGATTTCTCGAGGGAAGTGACTTTTGATTAGGTCTGCAGAATGAGAAGGGGTTACCTCTGTGAAAGGACGTGGTGGGGTTGTGTGTGGGATTGTAGAGTCGTGGAAGAATTGAGTAATGGTAGCAAAACAGAGCGCTGGAAGTGAATGGCAGATGGAAGCTGTCCTTCCTGTTTGACCATTTGGCATTTTTTGGGTGACATTTAATGGGCCTCCCTGTTTGTGGCTTTCTAAAAATTTTCACTTGACAATAGTAAAATAAGAATAGAATGCATATTTTTGGGAGGTGAGTCTAGGTATGTGTTGAAGCAGTTTTTTATTAAGCAATTTTGCCTACTGCTGAATAATAATAGCATTCATTGAAGGTTTGCTCTGTGTTAGGAACCAGAGCAAACTCTGGTTTGCTCTGCATGGATATGTAGAAGTAGTTTTGGTTAGATTAAAAATATTCCTTGTTCTTAACAATAAAGCATAATAATCAAATAAAAAATATATACTTAATCTAGTGTAGTTACCAATTTAGTAATTATGTGTAATTTGTAAAAAAGTACAATGCAGAAGTTAAGTTTTGGTAGCGGAAGACCAGATGATTGGGTATTTCATAGCTTCCTGTTAACTTAAAAAAATGGCTTGGAGTGATTGCTCTAGGCTTTTTATTTTTTATTTACTTATTTTGCCATGGTAGGATTTAAGGGCTCATTCCTTTCCCCCACTGTTTTAAAGCTGAGTGAAGAGTTTAAAAAATATTTAAAATTGGAAATTCATAAAGTAAGTCTGAGACTGAATGATACATGAGACTAGTGTTCGAGACTAATGAGACCATGATTCAATTAGTTAGAGACTAATGAGGCCGTGATTCCTGTGCCAGTTTTCCTGCTGCTGCCCGTAGGCCTCTGGCAGTACCCAACCTTTCCAGGCCTTCAGGTCTTTGTCCTAAAATAGGTGACTTAGAATCAATTTGCAAAAATCATTTTCCCCATTGTATTATTCAGTGACTCTAAGCTAATTATTTTCAAGTTTGATCTGGCTGTTTAATCTTCAAAGAAATGATGTTCCCATGCCGTTGAGCAAATTCAGTCTAATAAGCTTAAACTAACCGTGGGAGGACTCCAGGTGTCTGCATCCTCGTGTGCCTTGTAGAAAGACTCAGATGGCACAGACACCTTCATGTTTTACAACCTGCTACTGCTTCTCCTGGAAACCTTGAAGAGCAGGCAAAGACCGAGACTTAGCTGGGCAAATACTTAAGACTTCGACATCATAGTTTGTTGAAATCAATTTTTTTTAACCTTTCAGATTCAGTAAAGATGAATAAAATCATAGGTTTATATGCTGGATGCTTGGTTTTAGGGAAATCTGCAGGCTCTAAGTTTTAATATGTAATCCACATTTTATGAAAACCCATTAAACAGTAAGGGATGCTATTTCACAGAGATTTAAAGAGCTAGGGAATCATGGAGGACGCATTCAGTTTCAATGACTATTCTTAGGAATATCTGATAAGGAACGGGTTTTATGTGAAAGGGAATGAAAGGTTCTTGGCAACTTGACTTTTTTTTTTTTTAACCAGTGTATTAAATCAGTTGATTCAAATACATTATTTTTTGTAATTTCAAAACTTTTAATCTCTCAAGTTCACTTATTATAATATGAGCACTTTATTATACTTGTTCTTATTTTTGAGGAAAATACATTTGAGGAAAAAAGATGAGATGAATGCTTTTTTATTGAGCTCTATCTAATTCCTCATTCACTTTAGATATTTATTCAGGAGATCTGGGCGACTGTGGGTATTTTACTTATGGTGTTTTGGTGCTGATTCATCAGCTTATGTGCCTTTATTTTCTGTTGATTTTCTTCTTTTTAAGCTGATACTGTATGGAAATCTGGCCAGGACCACAGGCTCCTGATCTTGGGCGAGGCAGGTACCGGTCACAGTGTTTGGGATCATGCTGGGCGTAGGGCCAGGGCATAGGCACAGGCGTTGCTCAAGGCTAGGACTCGAAATAGGTTGGATCAGGAGGAGTTGGAGTCATGGGGTTAGGTCAGGTTCAAGGCCGACAAAGCCAGGAGGTGGCACAGGGTGTTCCGAGACACTTCTGGGTCGCCCTAAGACAGAAGCTGAGTAGCTGAAAGGCTAAAGCTTCCTGGAGGAATTTTATTTTCAGAGTTGGGAGCATCAGTTGAACTTCTCTGCTTGTTCAAGGGAACCTCAGCACTCAAGCAGGCCTTTGTCACCATGACCCTGGAAACACAGTCCCAGCGACTCTTCAAGCATTTGGCCACCTCAAAGCGGGGGACCAGGAATCACAAATCCTTAACCGATTCAGGTATTAGGGACCTCTTTGACTGCTTTCTCTAGGAGCAAGAATTAGGCCAGGTTTCATGTCTAAATATATTTATTATTCCTGCAAGAGATTTATGGGAAAACCTATTTAACATTCCATTAATTTGGGGGGGTAAGTACCAACTCTGGCCGGTAGCTGTGGCGACTGAGGCGAGCGCAGTGCTGGGTTTGTTCTAATGCAGGCAGGATGCGTAGAATCACTTACCCCCTTTTTCCTTCATCCCATTTTCATGGTGGAATAACTCAGCGGGCAAAAGGGTAACATGTTTTTCAGTAAACACATCTTAAAGTATTTAAAACGATTTAATTCGTTTAAAAATATTTGTTTCTCTGTAAGAAACTGCTTAGACTATTCTTTAAAATGTTTGAAAAATTATTTTTGAAACCACATTAGGGTAATATTTAAATAAACAAACACATTTGCAGTTCCCTAATGTAATAGAGAACTTTTTATTTTTTAAACATGGTAGCTTTGGGTCTATTTCCTTTATGGCTTTTTTATGGTCTACTTCTATGTAGAGGCAACAAATGTGTTTTGTTCCACTGACCGTTTTTTTTATCTACTGTTATACATGGCAACATAGCCTGGGGCGTTATATTTTTAATAGTAATCCGTTAAGTTGTTAAACCGTTGTTCCTTCAGAGATTGCCTTAGTTTTGGACATCTAGTGTTATTTCTCATTTATTTACTACTTTAAAAACACTGCACCCAACAACATTTTTGAGAGTACTGTCAGTTGGTTTTCAAGTAGATTGAAAAAGATTATTAAGAAAACTTTTTTAAATTGCAAAAGTAATATGTGTTTATTGTAGGAAACAAAGAAAAATATAAAGAAGAAGAAGAAAAAAACCCCAGCTATAATCCCTACCTGGAGAGAGCCATTGTCAACTTTATGGGGTATTTCCTTTTAATATTTTCCCATTACATTTTATATGGCTGAAATCCTACTGGGCCCAATGAGCATCCTGTTCTTTGTCTTCGTAGTACATCATAATTAGAGGTGACCTTAATTCCATCCGGTAGCTCTACCTCCCCGCAGTGAATACCTTTGTGTGTGAAGCTCTTTCTGCATTTCAGATGATTTCTTTAGGATAGATTCCCAGTTACAGAATTTATGCCTCGAAAGCTGGGGATGGTTTTTATGAATAGTGGTGAGAAATGATTACATCTATTTTCAAAACAGTGATAACAGCTCATACTCCTACCAGCAGAATTTGAGAACAGTTTAAAGACACAGATTTGTGTGAATGAAATGTGGATTTGTAGACCTTGGAAAATGATCGGAGCAACAGGAAGCTTTACTACCAACCGGACCTGGATGATACAAGTGGAACTGACCCGACCTCGCTAGTGGACATGCTTCTGCCCACTGTGGCGATACCCTCCACTTCCCATAGCATTATACCCTGAGGGAGAACATCTTCTCAAGGCTTCCCTTGGCCCTCCTCTATCCTTTGTGTGTGCAGATTTTAATATGCCATCAAATATTTTGGTTGTAACTGCATTCACTGTATGAACTGATTGTGGAGTATCCCTGGATAATATACTTCTGCAAAAGAACTGGTTAGCTACTAGAAAATGGAACAAATACTATAAAAATGGATAGCAAAGAATTAGAAACTAAATATTATTTATACCTGTACTTGTTTAATTTGTATTCCTCACATTGGTTCCCATAAGCTTTGTTTTCTTCCAGATGCCGTTGATATTGAGGTCAGGGACCACTTTTACTCCTTTGGGGAAATAAAGTTAGGTTCCTAAAGAAGTAATTGACCATTTCACCCATAACTGGAAGTAATCACATGGGATGCAATTAAGTTTGACATTCAGTTAGTGATCACTTGTTAGACTGGAGATAAAAGGTGAGTAAGGTGGAGGCCCTATCCTCAAAAAACTCACAAATAGTAGAGGTGTGATAAAGGCAATGCTGGAAGTTAGTTACTGCATATTTCCCTACTGAAGAGAAAGACATTTAGTAAGCACAGGGGGAAATGCAGGGGGATGAGTGTGAGTTTAAGCAGAGACCAACACTGAGCGTCCACTTCAGGGTCCTACCCATGTATTAGAAAAGGGCCACATACTTCACTGTTTGTTTTTTTTGTTTGTTTTTTTAAATATATCTTTATTGATTTCAGAGAGAGGAATGGAGAGGGAGAGAGAGAGATAGAAACATCAATGATGAGAGAGTCATTGATCAAACCCACAACCCGGGCATGTGCCCTGACCAGGAATCGAACCCCGATTGCCTGGACCCTAGGTCGACGCTCGACCGCTGAGCCACGCCTGGCCGGGCCACTGTTTTTATTAATAGGGGACACAGTCAGCTGTATGACTCCGAGATCCTCTGAGGATAATGAATAAATCAGGGACACAACACTTCCTGGGGCTGGGAGGAGAGAATTTTATCTTCATTCTTTGCACATTAGATATGTTAATGGGATAAGCAATGTCTCCAAACACAACCTTTACTATGAATATAACTGAGGTTTTAAAAAAATTAATGTTGCTCAATATAGGCCAATGGCTTGATGCCAAAGCTTATCTCAGAAAAGCAATTCTATAGGAACCCAAGCAAGACAGTTTAGACAAGCAGCTCGTGGCCGGTGTGGCTCTGTCCAAGGACAGACATTCCACACACCTTGTGTAATGATGGCCTCGATACCTTTCACGATATTGCCTGTGAAGGTTATTTCTCACAAAAGAATATTTTTGCTAAGTACTGAGTAGCAGTGAGTTCAAGGGATACAGCTCAACACTGACTCCTTTTCTTGCAGTCAGTGAAGTGGGGATCTGTGTGTAAACGTCAGCCCCACTGACGTGAAGGAGTAGTATGAACAAGGGTCAGCCTGTGGCCACAGGTATTTGGGCTGTGGGAATACCCACAGGCATGTTCTGTAGTCTTTTCATTTCAAGGAGCTGAAGGAAGAGAAGCGCAGGCTCTGGCATTTTACATCTTTGGCTAGAATTTGCAAAACTGGCAGTCTGTGCACCAAATGAATTTGGCCTCATGCTCTTTTTATTTGCTCAATACAAGGTTTTAGAAGATGACATAGCCAGGTTGGCACTATGACTGGATCTAGTGCAAGCAGAGTTTCTGTATCATGCAAATCTAAGATCGGTTTTCACTAGGGTAACTTTATTTATTTAGGATGCCTCGTTGGTCCCTATGGGTATTTGTGCTTGTGGCACCTGCCACACTGTGGTCACAGTATAATGTGAAGTATGTATAGGTTTCAGAGGCAACATAGAACAGGTAGTGATTAATCTAGATGGGGAGGAGGGTCCTAAAAGGTTTCATTGAGAGGTGATTCTGAGGCTGGGACTGAAAGGATGAAGTAGGTGTTTACCCGACATAGAGTTTGTGCAAGGGAGGGTGTTCCAGGAGGAGCCACGTGCATGTGCAAAGACAATTGCATGGATCAGCGTTATGTGTTGAGGGAGTTCCGAACAGATTCAAAGCACTGGGGCTTCATGAGCGAGGTAGGCTGCGGCTGAAGTAGGAGGTAGCTGGAGGACTCTACGCTGTGCTCGAGGAGGTTGGACTTAAGGCAGCGGTGAACCGTGGAAGGGTTTAAAACAGAGCATTGGCATGCAGGACTTCTATTTCAGCAAGATATTCTTCACACAGCCGAGTGGAATGGTGGTAGGTGGAAGGTACTGGAATATCCTAACAGAGATAATTAGGACCTGAGTCAAGGCAGTGATAGCGGGTTTGGAGGAAAGGAGGCAGATGAGAAAGATATTAAGGAGGAAGAAGTGACACAGCAGTAGATGAGCAGATATGGTAAGTGTGGGAGGGGGTGAGGTAATGGTGAATGGATGGTGATTCCATTGGCTAAGATGGAAAAGTAAAGGAGAGTAAGCAGGGCATTGGAAGGGCATGAGTTGCTAGGTCTGCCATCACAAAGTGCCGCAGAGGAGGTGGCTTAAACATGGAAATTTATCTCACAGTTGTGGAGGTTAGATGTCTAAGATCAAGGTGTCAGCAAGGTTAGTTTTTTCTGAGGCATCTCTTGTTGGCTTGTTAGATGGTCATCTCCCTGTGTCTTTACACGGTCTTCCCTCTGTATGTGCATGTCAGTGTCCAGATTTCCTCTTCTTGCAAGGATACTAATCATATTGAATTAGGGCCCACCCTAATGACTTCATTTTAACTTAATTACCTCTTTAATGACCCTATGTCCAAAAAAGGTCAGATTTGGAGTTACTAGGGGGTTAGGACTTCAACATATGAATCTTTGGGGGACACAGTTCAGCCCATAACAGGAAGGATGAGGAGTGTAGTTGGTGTCTGTTGAGTTTGAGATGCCAGGGAATATACAGGAGGCAGTGGTGGTTCTAGAATGCATTTAGGTATGTGAGAATGCAGCTCAGAAGAGCTGGATAAAGTTGGGAGTGGATAAAGTTGTCTTGGTCAGTGGTACCCAAACTTAGTTTATCTTAAGAATCCCCTGGGGGAACTTTAAAAATAAACCACATTCAGAGGCCCCTCTTCTAACCAATTGACCCAATCTTTGGGAGAGACACCAGGGCAGCCACATGGTGATTCTAATGAGCCCCTGAGCAGGTGAGCCAGAGAAGATGTCCACAAATGGCCCACATCATCAAGTGATGGGCGGTAAAGGAGAGAAGGACGGGAAGGGCAGAACTTGAAGAGGAATTTTAGGTTTTGATTTCTCCAGGGTGGCCCTGAAAGTTATGGAGCTTATCTGAGAGGACTAAAGGCCTAGAAGAGATCCCATGAGAAATGGACCAGAGCAGAGAGAAATGACAGCATTAAAACGCCTCCTCCTGGGGGCTCTGCTGAGACGAGAATGTATTGATTAGCAGTGACATCTTCATCTCTTCCTTACGTGTTCTCCATGGGGCCTGGACAGGCTGTGAATGGGAGCAGAACAGGAAGTTTGGAGTTTAATCAGAACTGGGTGTTAGAGGGCAGGAAGGAGTGTGGGAAGCACCAGGCTGCTGTGAGGGGAGCTCATGTGATGGGCCATGGCATTTACGCTGGGCGACATGAGAACCCAGGCTGGACAGGGCTGATGAACGGGGAAAATGGAGCGGGCAGGAAGCTGGGTAACTTCACGTCCAAGGGCAGCTCTAGTGTGAGTGCGAACATCTGTACGGATGTACAGTTCCAGTTAGAAAGGGGATTTTGAAGTGTCACGGGCCAAATCTGCTTAACGAGGGGGTAAGCAGAGAGGTCAGGCTTTCAGATATGTTGAAATTGCCCTCACTAATGACTTGCTTGATGACTGAGTTGTTTTGGAGGAGGGAATGGAGGGTCAGGGGGATTTACTAGATAGCCTTTAATGTCCGTTCCAGCCTCATGATTTAGCAAGAGTGTTTTTCTCAGTCACTGCTAACTTTTTGTTGTTTTGGAATCTGGAAAGTTACCGTTCAACAATTCCATTTTTATTGATCCCCTTGTAATTGTAAATGTTTAACAGATTATGGCCTCTTTAAGTGCCTTTGGAATCCATTAATGCATGTTTCACAGAGTTTACACAGACTGAAGTCGTACATTGGTCAGAAAATGCTTCTCTGTGTATCACTGATCTGTCTCCACCAAACAGCTGGCTTCTGAGGCCTGTAATGGGCAATTACGGCAGGAAGGAGAGGAGTTACCAAAGTTCTTTTTAAGGTAACATTAATTGGATTCATCTTTTACCACATGCCAAAGGTCATGGTCATTACATTTACCATTTAGGGTTTGGAGTTTAGCCTCTTTATTGTGGATTTGTCGATCCGGGACATTTTTGGATTTAGTTTTGTGGTAGGATGTTTTGTCTGCAGTTTGTATCTGTATTTGGAAACAGAATGAAGTGCTGTTTAAAAAACTGGGACCCAAAACAACGGAAAGAATTTATGGGCGCACTTTGTGTTCAGTGCTAGGGTTTTGTCTTGATATCTGAGGAAATAAATGTGACCCACAATATGCAAATGACTTCTGAGCTTTTGTTGTCGCAGCAAACGCAGACGTCAACTACTTCGACGTTGAGTTTGCCTTTTTGGGGAAGAACATTTCCTGAGTTGCATAAAGCTTCGTATTAATACGAGAAAATGTGAAAATTGAAATTGCAAGAGTGAAACTCCAGAACTTTCACGGAGCCTCGGCTGAATCCAACTAGTGTGTCCTGTACAGTCACAGGAATTCCCCGCTCTGCTGCTTGGGGTTTTCCATCCTTCCTTCTCTCCTCTCATTCCTTGCCTTCCCAGTCCTCTCCTCTTTTCTGGCAGGTTCCTCCAAACTGAACAGTTCCTCAGCTATTCACCACTTATCTGCAAGGATCAAGTGTGAGCGAAGAATTGTCTTAGGTGATTTCTTTTCCCTAATTCAACCTTCTCGAATAGTCTGCTCCCTCCTCATTTTACTACAGCCCCGGTTCTGTTCTTCTCTTGAGGGATAAGCTTGGATTGGAATTAAAAGAAGGGATTACCAGTCCCTGGTTCTAATCCCAGTTTAACCACCGATTGAAACCAACCCAGATTGTATTAGTCATTTCATTTCTGCCTTTGTGAGCTGCCAGGAGATAGAGATAGAGATAGAGATAGAGATAGAGATAGAGAATGAATGAATGAGTTTGTGTGCGGTAAAGCAGTAACAGTTTGGCATCATAGAGTAAGGCATTGGTTCTCACTTTTTACTTTGCATTAGAATCACCAGAGAATATATTTAAAATACAAAGTCCTGGACCCTCTCTCGGAGATTCTGATTTAGGCAATCTGGGAAGGATCCAGGACTCTGCATTATTAACAAACTCTGCTGGTGGACCATTCTCTTTGCGAAACAGTAGGTTTGGGGACTCTAATTTTTGTAATTCTTAGTTTCATAGTAATAGAACTGGACCCCTTTGAAATGGCTGTTATATCAAACTGTAGACTGTATTTCATTATAGTTAGTTCTCTGAACAGTTAAAATGAGAGCAAGTGAGGTGTTGGTTTCACTGTATCCTGGTTGGTCAGAACCACCCAGCAAGCTTGCTGTATTGTGTTTTAGGTGCACCCTTTAAGAACTGCAGTGTTCTCATGGAGAGTGGAAAGGAGTGGTAAAGGATCTGTGAAATAGGACTTATCAGAAAGAGGAAAGAAAGAAACAGGTGACCTGACCTTTATCTTCATCTGCCTGATAAACCTTGAAGTGTTTGAAGGATGAGATTCAACTTGGTTACAGAAGAGCAGCTGGGTCGCTGGGATGGCTTTCCTATCATTAGCTACTAATATATATTTAAAGTCACATGAAAGTATGCTGCTTATGGTCTGATTTTTTATTCCTGAATAAATTAGAGATTAAAATCTGTGGTTTCAAGTTCAAGGATATTGTACACAAACACACAAATCGTATATCTGATGTGGATTTTGATGTCATTAAAGAGAAGTGCAGATGCCAAGCATTATTAGCTTTGCCCCCTTTCTCTTGGTTGCCTTGGTCTTTTTCTCTGATGTTGAAAGGCCATAGTGAATGTTGACTTTCCCCCTCCAAATGCCAAAAATTGTAAATTTTAATGTGTTTTAAGATAGGTGGTTTTAGCCCCTGTCTTATGTTCTCTTGCTTCCACCGCTCTGAGTCCCAAGACTCCAAATTGAGGCCAGATGTGTGTCAACACTGAGAAACCCTGACTGGCCCCCTTGTTCTCTCCTTCCCCAGATTTTAATGCAAGAAGGAAACTGCAACACTGGGGACAGCCACTGTTAACATTCTTGTATTATTTCTGCCCGATATTCCCCTGCAGGTTCTTTATGAGATCTGCACATATTTTTGTTCTGTGCTTTAAAGTTTTAACATGTAAAGGCAACACTTTCCCATAAAGTTATAAGTCTCTGAAAACATTATATATAAATATATGGATATGCCGCACATTTGATTTCAGTTTTGATTATTTTAAAATGGGGTTTTCTTGCACAAACTTTAAACCAGAATTCTAGATCAACTGCAGTTGACCCACCTATGTATCCACATGCATATGCTAAAAATATTTTCTTAATTGTGAAATAACAAATGAAATGTGTACAATGTAAGCAATAAAGCAATGAAAATTTGAAAAATACAAAAGTTATAAATCATGTAGTAACTTAGCATCTATAATAAAAATACTATTAATGCTTTTAAATATGAACTCTTTATTCCTTTGTATTTATACATATAATTTATTTGGTCATTGATTAGATACTATAGGCAAAAATTATCCAAATTCTTACAAACTACAAATAGTAGCTGTTAACATTTTTAGTATATGTCTCTTCATATACTCAAATACATAGATATGGTTAGTATTATTTTCTTTTAATTTCTAGTAACTTTTTTAATAAAAATGATACGTATACAATTCAGAATCCCTGGAAAAGATAAAAAACATAAATAAAAAATTGACAGAAATCTTTCCGCTTAAAAAATTAATAATTTAAACCAGTTCTTCCAAGTATGTACACATTCTGTAAATCCACACTTTTTACAAAATAAAAATGACATGAGTATATACTACTTTGTGTGTGCGCGTGTGTGTGTTTTACCTTAGGGATGTGTCAAACATTTTTGTGTCAATATATGCACTACTAAATTTGTATCCATGTGGATTTCTTTTTATTGATTTTGCTGTTTCCTGAGTCTGAGGATGTCTACCACCAATTCTGGGGCATTTTGCATCCACTGTTTCTTTGAATAACACTTCCCTCCTGTTTGTTGGTTCTATGGTTCTGAATCTCCATGTAGATGCCTTTGAGACTTTTACTATCATTCCTGCCTATGAATGTCACTTCCAAATTCTTACGTCTGTGCATCTGTCCTCCATTCTGTGTGATTTCTTTGTAGCCATGGTCCTGTTTACTAATTTTCTCATCAGTTGCACTTAATGTTTTAACTCACTCATCGTGTTTTTAATAGTTTGAAATACCATGTTTTTCTTTCCTAGAAACTCAGGTTGGCTCTTTTTCAAAGTTGTATGGTCATTTTTAATATATCATACTTTTAATATAGTCTCTTTTATTGCTACACATATTAAACATTTTAATTTCATCATCTGTATCTGATAATTCCATCATCCGTAGACTTTGTCCCAATCTGCTATTTGTTGTTTTTGATGATGCTTGTATGTGTTGGCTTGCTTCCTCATGTGTTTTGTGATTTTTCTTTTTTTATGTGAGCTCTCGTTTCCAGAAGCTTTTTCTCTGGGGATTATTTGAGAACTTAAGGTGAATCAGTTCAGGAAGAACTTGTATTTGCTTCTGCTGGATGCCTTAAGGGCACTGTCAGATCATGTCTACATCAGTTTAAATACTCAGCTTCAGATTTATGGGGTGACCACACCTATTGTATGAATTCAGGCTCCAAACCTGTTAAGGGCAAGTGTCATGATCTAAGTTCTCAGGAGAAACTCTTTCCTCCCTACACCCAAGTCAGAGATAGTCGAGTCTCCTTACTCACTCTCTGTGTGACATGGGTCCGTAGTTTTTCCCATGGTCCACCTATTGAGGGTGGATGTCCCAGGTTTTTGTAGAGGATTTCGATCTGCCTTTCACAATCCACTTGATTTCTGCCTGTAGAAGCCACCTGGGATTGGAATATAACCAATTGCTAGGTTTAGTGTTCTTTTACCTTGATTGATTTCTTGACCTATTTTGGCTTCTCAGGAGGTTCGTTACTTTTTTTGGTGAACTTGACTAAGCATACACAAAGGTGTGTGTGTGTATGTGTTTTAGATGTTTTTGTATTGGGAGGGTTTTCAGGGTAATTGGTCCTCAGTATTTCCAGAATGGAAGACTACGGTATAACTTTTTAATAGTATGAATGTGTGGATAAAGCAGATTCACTGGTGAGGAAATAAACTAAGGCAGTGGTGAACCTGGAGAAGAAGCAGGTGAGTGTGTTAAGAAAGACAGGGTGAGTTAAGGGGTGTGTTAAAGAAGGTTAGCTATTATGCTTACCATAGGGTCATCCTCCCACCTTGTGTGTATGTTTGTTTTCCTAATGGCCCTTGGGAATAGATTGTATGGGATTTCCTAGGAAGGCTCTTGCATTGCCAGAGTTTGTAGTGAGTTGAGAAAGCTGGGAACACTTTTTGTTACCAGCATGTTGTTTCTTGTGTGGTACAGCATTTTGTGTGCAGTGGGTGCTCAATAAGTATTTATTGCATGAACGTGTGAATAAAGGAGATTCACTGGTTAGGAAATAAATTAAGTTATGTTTAAATACTTTGCACTCTTGGGTAAACGAATTTTTTTTTTTATACTTTTAAAAAAATATATATCTTTATTGATTTCAGAGAGAGGAAAGGAGAGGGAGAGAGAGAGATAGAAACCTCAATGATGAGAGAGTCATTGATTGGCTGCAGCCAGCAACCCGGGCATGTGCCCCGACCAGGAATCGAACCCCAATCTCCTGGATCCTAGGTCGACGCTCAACCGCTGAGCCACGCCCCGCCGGGCGGGTAAACAAATTCTTTAACTCATTTTTTATTTCTAGTGGCCATATGCCTACATTAACTTCTCCCTTTGTTATTCAGCAAGCCTTTATTGAGGATTGTTTATAAGCCAGGCATACTGAGCATTCAGATAAAAAAATAATTGCGGCGCTGACTTTGTCCTCAAGAAGTTCAAAGTCCAGTAGTTGCTTCATAAAAGAATAGAGTTTAGTGTAATGAATATTATCTCTTACATGCAAGGTGCAGAGATGATGGCATATACGGGTGCACAACCAACTTGCTGCTGATGGCAGTGTGTGCATGGGTGACTAAGAAGGAGATTGCTGAGGCTTCATCATGAAAGACTAAGTTGTGGATCAGCACTGGAAGAGGGCATTTCATTCAGTGAAAGTAGAATATGAAAAAGTGTGAAACAACACAGTGTTTTCTAGGAACTCCAAGTCTTTTGGTTGGTAAACAATGGAGGACTTGCTCATGCATGAGGCAGAAGCCAGATCATGGGAGGAGGTCTTGCGGAGTGTGCAAAGAAATCTGAAGTTTGCCTCCTCCCTCCCAATTCTTGACAATTGAAAGGATTTCTTAAGTTTTGTCAGATCATTATGGGAGGTTAAATTGGAGAGGGAGAGAGAAATGAAATAAGATTAGCAATAGAAACCCTTGCAATTGTCCCTGGGAGATGACCCGAACTAAGTAAGTGACAGTGGGGGCTGGAGGAGAGAGAATGGATTTAAATCTATTGGAAAGTATGTAGTCAACAGGATTTAGTGACATGCTCAGTACAGGAGAATAGTAAGTTGTATTTGGCATATTTTTGAATTTGAAGTTGTTCAATGAAATGCAGGAGTGAGAGAATGTTCTGGAATGGGATGCATATTTAAGAATCATCAGCCTACAGGTGTCTGTGGGGTCCATTGGTATGGATAAGATGGCCTAGGGAGAGTGAGCTGCTGTGGAATAGAAAAGGGCTGAGCCCTCAGGGAGCCCCAGCACTTCCAGATCCTCAGAGGAAGAGGGTCTTGCAAAGACGCCTGAGAAGGAGCGGTCAGAGTTGGTTATGAATCAAGGGAGCACAGTGTCACGCAGGGCAAGTTTAAAAAGAGTGATTAACAGTGTAACATGCTGCTAAAGGGGCGAGTAAGATAAGGACCGAGAAATGTCCTTAGTTAGAGGAAAGTGATCTTCTCTCAAAATTTTGAACGGGGAGGCAGAAACCATGTGCATTATATAAGGATGCTGAAGAAACGAGCACAGGCTGTTCCTTAAATATTCTTGGCCTTGAAAAGAGAGAGAGAGAGGGTGGGTGGTGGGCAAGGAGAGGGGGAAGAGGAAGCATTAGTAGTTGGGGTCAAGGGAGTATTTTTTCCTGTTTTCTTTTTAAAATAGGGTTTATAGCATGCTTTTATTTTGAGGGCTGGGAACCGAGGTGAGAACAAAGCTGAAGGCGCAGAAGAGAGTATAACTGAATGAAGCAGACTTGAGTTCAAAGCTAGATAAGGCCAGCTGAGGACCAGGATGAGAGAAATGTCCTGCAGTGTCGGCCCAAACTGGTGACTAATGTCATTGGAAGATACAGTTTTTCGAGGCAAGCATTCACAACTATTTATGGCATGAAGAACTGTGGCCTCTGTCTACCGGGTGTATGACAGAGGCTTGATTATGTCTTCATGGGACAATTGTTTGGGTATTTCCCTCTAAGTCTGAATTGTTGGGACAAACTGTATTGAAATAATGAATATGCCTTTGATATTATCAACACTATATGATTATTACATGTTGCTTGAAACAGTGGTCAAAGAATATGTAAAGAAATTCAGTATTTTTGGATTGTTGCTGTTTAATGTAATTCTGGTTTCCATTACATTCTTGTTTCTGTGAGTCACGAGGACCTGAAGTGCAATCAGAAGTTTGGGGGGCCAGTTACTAGGGTAGGTGGTCCCAGCATCTTGCCTTCACTTCCACAGGTACTTGGCTTAGTTTCCATTTTCCAGTTGTGTGGGCTGGTGCTCTCGGGAAGGAAGAGGGCTCCTCTACCATGTTGCATTGGCATCTAGGTGACTGCTCATTCTGTGATTGCTGCCACCTCTTTTTTGTCCCAGCACCCCGAATAATAGTTTACCTGATGCCATTCTCTCACTCCCCCACCCCCAAACAGAAGGAAGTTTTCCTTTCAGGTAGGAAGACTCTTGAAGGAATCCTCAGAGATGACTACATGTTTATAGAGATAGCCTTTCTCTTTCAATGTGTGGTACCTTCTGCTAAGCAGATTGCATTAGGTTTCCCCACAGGATAGACTCGAGGATGATTTGTCTGCCCCCCCGCTGGTCTCTCTCGTGCCAGCCTTTGTCTGAACAGGCACGTGAGATGCTGGTGTGTGTGCACATACTCACTCTCTCCTGCCTTGGACTGTTCTGGCTGCCTACTGAACTCCAGGGCTGGAGCAGCCAGAGTCTTTCTTTCTCTGTTTGAGAATGAATCTTTGTGGTTTAAATACTTTCTTATTGGTTCCACAGAACTTAGGGATTCCCATTCTAAATGGGCTTCTGATGACCGGCCTGGATTCCCAGAGTGCCTGACTTGTATATGCAAATTAGGCTTCCTGTAACCACACTTCCATATTTTAAAGAGAAGTCACACACCCCTAGTACTTTAGACTTGGGGTGGACACATCTTTCTAGAGCCTGACTCTTATATTTCTCTTTTACTGTTTTAATTGCTTTGCTCTGTTAGCTTTGGCAGGAAAAATCCTATGTGTATTTATGGCTTTAGATCCTCTGGTTTATCCTGTTTTGATTAGGGGTAAGAATGTCCACCTATCCAGCTCTCAAAAGGTGAAGGATATTGCTTTACATTCATCTTCACTATTCCCCCATTGCTCATATTATATGATACCGTCCCCCGTTATAAAAGATAAGTTCTTTCTGAAATATGTTCTCACATAATTTCATATAATTATATATAATATAATTATATATATATAATTTCATATAATTCATATATAATGTCATATAATGTGTGACTAACTTTGACACACAGTAAATATTTTCTGGTAAAATTAAATTTATTTATTTTGCCTCAGGGTAATTATAATAAATATACAGCGTGTGGGGAAATTAAGTTTATAGTTGTGAGTATGCAAAACACAGAGTTTATTATAGTATTATTATTTATTAATTATTGCATTATTTTCCATAGGAATAACTGTAAACCTGCCCCACCTTGTATATATTATGGTGACTCATTGTTTAGTGTGCAGATTGGGGTGGCTTAGAAGTAAGTTTGAAAATTGATTTCTCAAGGGAATTTACTAGAAAAGTATAATAGATGAATATGCCATTAGAACCCTATTTCTTTTTAAGGCATATTACTTAAGACAGACCAGTATTTTCATGTGTTTGATTCTAACATTAAAATTAGAAACACACAATGAGCAAAAAGATGGACTATTGGTGTATTATAACCATCTTATCGCATACCTTGTTCTAGATGCATTTAGTTACATTGCATTCTGACTCCAAAAAGACTTTAGATCTCTCTGGAGACTACATTTTGCAGAAGAAAATAATATCACTTCCATTTTAGTTAAAAAGTGACAAAGCTTTTTCCACTTCATAGTTTTTGTGGCAGCATGCCGGCATTGTCCAATGGAAAGTTTTGCAACGATGGAAATGCTTTATTTTTGCACTGTCTACATATGGCATGTGACGATCATATTGGACAGTGCAGGCCTGGATTTTGGAGTTAAAATCAGCCCCCATTTTCCAATGGTGTAGCTCCGGACTGATTTCAGAAGGCTTATTCTTTTGGGCGGGCCCAGCTCCCCACTCAGGCACGCAGCTGGAACAGTGGTGCAGCGTTTGCTAGATTCCAGCCCTGCCTCCCCACCCAGCCAGGTGTTCTCCTGCAGTGAGCCACTGACACTATCCACGAGGACGGCCCCCCGCCCCCTACCCCCAGGACCCCTGAGGCTCAGTACCTTGGCTGCTGAAACAGGAGAAAACCCTGGTCCCACCCCCAAAGAAGTCTCCCCAGTCAAAGTGGAGCCCATTCTTTCCTGAGCTGCAAATCAGTCCTAAGAGACTTGGCTGGTGACAAGGAAATTCTTCTTGTTAGAATTCTCTCTGTACCCAGATCTTTTAAAACCGGACTTCTGTTTTTCCTTACTCAGGAGGCCATGAACCAGCCAGTGGATTATAGATGGTGCTTACTGATTTATGAAGAAACTTCTTTGCCCGGCACTTCTGCAAGTGCTGGGAGAAGGAGAGTAGTGGGTCCCTGTCTGGTTGCTTCAGGAGGCGGAGGTGCACAGTGCCGGGCTGCTCCCTGCTGCTTTCATTGGTCCCCGCCCTTTATTCTGGAAAAGGAGGCAGTGGGGGGCAGGGCTGAACTTTCTTACTTCCAGCTTTTCCTTTTCAGCAAGCAAAGCATTCATTGGACACTGCTTTTAATTAAGCGTCATCTTCACTGTATGAAATAGATATTATTCCCATGTTCTTATGAATGGCTGGCTGTTATTCTTGGTTTCAGGGCCATTTTGAGTTTAGTCTTTTTGTTTGTCTTTATGTGTATTTTAACGGGAAATTGGGTGGGGAAATATCAAGGGCTGATGTCATCTTTATTCAGAAGTCAGCTTATGACCATTTGCAAGATTTATTGATTTAATTACAGCTTTGATTCTAATGAAATGTCTGGGTTGAACTGACTGATTTTAGACTTTCATATTTCTTTAGACTAATGCTTTTTGAGAGGATTGATACAGCCATACTGAGAATCATTGTAAATCATAAAGGATTTACCTTTTGACAGAACAAATTTTATTTTCAAATGATGTAAAGTCTAACTGTGTCCACATCTCTCCTCCTTCTTTTAAATTTATAATTTAAATTTATAATTCAAGAAAATCTTTGAGTGAATGAGATATTGCCTTTCTAGTACAGCTATCCTATGATCTTATGCTCATGAGCAGGAAATGAATTTAAGAAGCCTCAGGCCTATTGGCCATTCCTTTTCTTAAAGGAGACCTTGCTATTGACTTTGTCAACACTAAAGCTGCTGCTTTTGGCAAAACCCTTCACCAGTCAGATGGGCAGCATGAAATAGTTTCATTCCATGGGTTAATTCATATAATGATGTGATGGGTACATTTTGCAGCTCTGATTCTTGTGGACACACACTGGGATGGAATCCTGTTCAAAAATAACATGTTCCTAGTAGCTTTGCTAAGTGTGTTATTTTAATGCCCAAGGTTTATAAATGGTAACACAGGCCCTCAATAGTCTGATTCAGTAGGACCCAGGGATCAGTGGCCCTACTCTTATCTATATGATGCTCCCGGTGGGTTTGTCACATATGGCCTTTATTATGCTGAGGTTATATTTCTTCTATTCCTAATTTGTTGATAGTTTTTATCATGAAAGGATGTTGAATTTTGTCAAATGCTTTTTTTGTACCTATTGAGAGGGTCAGATGATTTTTACCCCTTACTAACGTACTGCATCATGCCTATTAATTTGCATAAGTTGAACCTTCCTTGCACTCCAGAGAGAAATCCCACTTGATCATGGTGTATGAGCCTTTTAATGCTGTTGAATTTGGTTTGCTAGGATTTTGTTGAGAACTTTTGCATTTGTATTAATCAAGGGTATTGGCCTGTAGTTTTCTTTTCTCATCAGGTCCTTATCTGGTTTTGGTATCAGGGTAGCGCTGGTATTGTTATGAGGTTGGGAATGTTCCCTCCTCTTCAGTATTTTTGAAGAGTTGGAAAGGATTGGCATTAATTCTTCTTTAAATGTTTGGTAGAATTCACCAGTGAAACTACCTGGTCCTAGTCTTTTATATCTTGGGATATAATATTTCCATCTACTTAGTTGTTATGTTCGAGTTTTCTGTTTCTTCCTGACGACCCAGTCTTGGTATGTTTCTAGGAATTTTTCCATTTCTTCTGGGTTATCCAGTTTGTTGGCATATAATTGTTAATAGTCATGACTCTTGTACCTTTACAACTTTCTGTAACCTGGTTGAAACTTGTTTGGAAATGGATGGGGTCCAGAGACTAAGTAAATAATAAAATATCTGCCCTTTGCCATGAAACGAGCTTTTTGTTTGGAGAACCTTTCCCAGCTCTGGCTCAGGGTCTCCTTATATCTTCCTCCATATGATGAATCCATTACAGTCGTCAGTACCCTGGCTGTGAAAGAGTTAATGTTTCCCATTACCAGGCACTGACATAGGCAGTGGGGGAAATCTGCTTCGTTTTGTTTCAAAATACACCATACCTCAAATAAGTACAAACAGCTGCAGCGCGGGATTGGAGCCAAAAGAAATCAGTGTGGTGCTACGAACTCCAACTGAGAAGAGTTCATGTAACATGGATCTGAGATCAGGCTCCAAAACGAAACCATCAGGCCCCAGCAGGAGAAGCGTCCTTGCTTGTCACCCAGTCACCCACACAGCCACCACCCAAAGAAGCTGGGGTGGTTCTTCAGAGACGTGGCCTCCTCCCTTTTCCCGTGGGAGCCACTTGTCTGCAGTGGATCCACATTCAGTTTCTTGGAGCCCAGAACTCCAGTAGCGTGATGGAGAATTCCTGGAATATGAAGGAATTATGTATATGCTGCCTGCTTATTTGACTTAAAACAGCAATCACATTAAGCCCCACCCTACAACCCACGCCTCCCTTTTCAGGCCTCAGGAAATTCTTGGTAGAAACTGCATCCACCGTCTGTTTGGCTGTCCCTTCTCCCAGATTTTTTGGGTAATGTCAGTTTAGCAAAACTTTTTCTCTCCTTCTGATTCCTTTTATACCAGAATTGCCTTTCTAATCTTATAATGCCTTGTCTCCTTGGGGTGGCCATATAATCCCTTTTCACACTGTTTAGAAGTCTTCTGAATGGCAGTCTCCAATCTCTACACGTTTGGGTGTCCCCCTCCCCCACACCAGGATTTTCTGGACATGTAGGACAGCATCTTTCAGGCTAGCAGTTATACGGTTAGAAGTCTTTAAAGTGGTGCCTCCCAGCTGTTTTTAGGTCTCCCATTGGTTTTGGGGTCGCGTCTCAGGCATGGGAGCTTTGGGGCCACTTTGTGGTTTTACTCTGTCGTCTCAGTTTATAAAAAGGCTTCTTTCCTTTCCGTTTCTTGTTGCTGCTTTTGTGATAAACAGCTTTCAACAATCATTTTTAAAAGATATCTCCTGTAGCATTTAAAACCCTTGAATAAAAGGGAAATAGGAGTTAGAACACCATTCACGAAAGTTCGGGAAGGGCCCTTTTTTTGTTTGTTTTCGTATAGTTACTAACTCATGGTGCACAGAGAGGAGTCATTGAAATCCCTTTGCTTCAACAGGGGTGATAATGTTTGAAATGTTGCTTATAGAACTGTTGTATTAATGAATGAGGCCAGCCTTTTCTTGCTGACCTCTCAAGCTGGCAAAAGCATGTATGTGAATTGTCAGGAAACTATGGTATTTACATATCCACAGCCCAGCTGGGACTAATTCATCCTCTAGCACAATACTAGTTTTCTTTAGATTTCCCTCTGTACTTACTGTTTTCAAGAGATATTGCCATGAGGGACTGCTTAGGGGAAAAGTGCTGCATAGTGGGAGCAGGAAAGGAAATGAAATTAAGTGCCTCATTATTTTTCCCATGGCAAAGCAGATACTAGGATTGTATTTAACAGGTATAATTGTTTCCCCCTCAAAACTCTGGGCAGGATGTACACGTCTAGACTTGGGATGTACACTGATTTTTTTTTTTTTTTTTAAAGCTAACTTATCTCCAGTTTTATTAGAGATTAGTGAAGGAAACTAGGTTTCTTATTTGGCTCTTGAATTTTGAAAATAAACACAACGTTCATATTTTGAATAGCACATTGTGGGCCAAACAACATCTGGAAGAGATTATTCTCACTGCAGGCAGAAGAAATTTCATAATCCACCATCTTCAAAGAACACGGTACCTTTTCACAGTTCCCTGTATCCTGCAAACAGAGGAGACAGATTGCTGGGGCTTCTGCCCCTTTCTTTGTTTCATCCAATGTCAGGGTATCGCTCTATTACTGTCATATTTCTCTAGCTTTTGAAAATAGAGCAGAGCTTGGTGGCGCGATGGTGCCTGCACTGTTTACTGTGGTCCAGACTTCTCCTTTTTCAGAAGACCTATCTGACTCTTGGCAACGTGCCTGTTACACTGTGCGATTTGTCCGAGACGCTTTTCCTGTCTTCTCCGGAATCAGGCACATGTGTGTCTGGGATCAGCGCGCATTTTGTAACAGTAACTTCTAACTAGATTAAAACATTTTTTAAATTAAATTTATTCTTGGGCATATCATGTAGTGACACATGAACACACTCTTCTAATGAAACCCATTTATTTTAGGTGACAGGGCTTCGTCTCTTGCCCCGGCTCCCCCCCCCCCCCAAGCCTTCTCCGAAATTTACAGAAAAGCTGCAAGTGCAGTGCACAAGCCCCGAGAACCTTTTAGCTCACAAGACAATGAAGACTGAATTGCTGACATTGCTCTCACAAACCTCAGATACTTTATACTGTATTTCCTGCTAACAAGGGTGTCCTTCCACATAGTCACAAAACCACCGTCAGAATTAGGAAGTTAACATCATTACCTTACTCTCAGCTGATTTTCACATCCCATTCAGGTTTTCCCAGTCATCTCAACACTCTGGCAAAGGACCTTGCGTTTTATTTGTCATGCCTCTTCTTAGTCTCCTTTCATAGGAAACAGTTTCTCCCTTTTCTTTTTCTCTTATGACCTGATGTTTTGAAGACTAGAGGACAGTTATCCTGTAGAATGTCTCTCATTTTGGGTTTCACCCATGCTTCCTTTTGAATTAAGTTCAGATTTTGAAACTTTGGCAGGAGTATCGCAGAAGTGATGCTGCATTCTTCTCATTGCACCCCATGAGGTGGTGCACAAGGTTGACTTGTCCCAGTTTCCAGCAATGTTTACTGTGATCATTTGGTTACGGTGGTGTCTTACAGACCTCACCGCTGCAGTTACTATTTTCCCTTTGTAATGCATAAGAAATATCCCATTTCTTGTCAAACTTTTATTAGTTTATTTATATTAAAATGAATTCATGACTTCCTCTTTTATTCAAAGGGTTATAAATTTGTTCAAAGAGTTATAAGCTCAAAAATTTCCATTTAGGCCAAGGGGGGGTGGTGGTGGTGGGGCACCTCCAAGCTAGTTTCCTTGTCCTTTTAACGTGTCTCCTTAATTCTTTGGGTGCTGTTGTTCTTTCTGGCACAAGATGTTCCGAGTCATCATGTACCCCTCTCTTCCCAGCTCTGGAAAAAGATATTTCTCCAAAGAGCCTGGTTCCTTGTAATAGAGAATGGTAGTTAGAGACCAAGATCGAAGTGCTAAAATATTTGTTGTTATTGGGGTGTCACTACTCCTAGCCTCTCACTGAACACACGCACACATGTACTCTTACACCTATTTGTATTTCTGTAGCTATTGAAAACCGTGGCTCTATATCTCTCTCTTCTAAGACTCCTCCATGGGTTATGTTTGTAAGAGTCTGTGTGGTTATAGAGGCTGTAATTTTCTTTTCCCCCCAGAAATCCATGGGCTGCAAATGTTCAGCTTGGCTCAGAGGATTCTTCTTCAAGCATTCCTCAATAAAAATATATCCACCCTATGCTGCCTTAGGTGGAACTCTTAATTTCCATTAGTCTTTGCACTGCTCTGGGTCCCTATGCAAATGGGTGAGGGTCATGGCTGCAGATACTAAGCTGATCAAGAGTTTAGACATGTGGACCCCAGCCAACAGAAATAAACAGGGCAGTAGTCAGTCTGTCTCTCATCCAATTCTTCTAATTGTCCTACCTTTAAGAGGATTTTCTCCATCCTTTAATTTAACTCTGTTCCTTAATTCCCATCTTTTCTTGTTATCTCCCTTCGTGATTGAGCACATTCACTTAGTTCATTTTTCTTTAACTCAAAAATCTGTAATTCCAACTTATTCCTCATCCACTATTTCTAAACTACAGATTTCCCCCATTTCCTAAGCAATATAACATAAAGTATCTTAAGATTGAGACTGTTAAGAGTATTGCCAATATTATTCTTTGCCCTAGTAGTGACGTGTTTTACAATTCCTAGTTATTTTGACAAGCTTCAGGCAGGATAGCTTCTCTCCCCATCAGGAACACTGTTCAAAAGTGAAGACTGCATGCCTGTCAACACAGCCTTTGAAATCAGGACAATGAGCTTATTTCAATAATTTTGGCCAGTTTCTTCATTCTGTAGGATACTGGACTCTGAACTGATAAAATACATGTAAAATAGTGAGATTGTGGCACTTGAGTTTCTCTTTCTGCAGGCAGCATGAGCAGGATGGGCTAGCTGCATTCCTTCCTTTGAATGGATCAGCTGAATGCCATGTAGAAAGAATGATAGGCTTTTTAGGCCAAATGTAGAATAAAAGGTCTGATTGGAAAGCCTTGGTTGCTGTGGCTCAGCTGGTTGGGTGCTGTCCCGGGCACTGAAAGGTTGCCAGTTTGATGCCTGATCAGGGCACATACCCAGGCTGTGGGATCAATCCCTGGTGGGGCATGTGCTGGAGTCAGCCCATCAGTGTTCCTCTCACATTGATGTTTCTCTCTCCCTCTCCCTTCCTCTCTCTAATTCAATTAAAGAAATCTTCAAAAAACAAAACAAAAATGAAACATCTTTCATCAACCAGTAAGTAAATAAAAAAAAGAAAAAAAGAGAAAAGCTGGAGAAGCAAATGGAAAAACTGATTCTGTGTGTGGAATAGGAAAGATTTAAGAACATGAAATACATTGTCTTCTGTGAGTAACTGCAGCAAGATCTTGGCCGCCACAGGTAGAGATGGTACTTAACAACAAAACATGAGGAAATTATTTGGTTTCCCAAGGGCTTCTCTAATTTCTTTGTTCTGACTGCATGGGAAGCAGATGGCCTCGGAAAGTGAGCACAGCTTGCTGCAGCCCAGCCCGACCCTTTGCCTCGCTGGTCACAGGCCGCAGTGGTGTGGACAGGAAGCTCAGATAAAAAAGGTAGCCTGGCCGTTCCTTTGTCACCCTTTCCCCCCTTTCCCTTCCTGTCTAGATCTTTAAAGCCTGAAATTCTCTTTTTATCGGCTTTAGAAATAAAACAGTATTGATTGGCTCCTTTTTCAAACGGTGAAGAATTTTTCCCTTTCTCTTACCATTTCCTGCAGTTTATTACACACACGCACATGCATGCGAGCACACACACACACAGGTGGGCAAAAGTAGGTTTACAGTTGTTCCTATGGAAAACAATACAATGCTCGATCAATAATAATAATACAAGAATAAACTCTGTTTGATGTACTCCCAACTGTAAACGTCCTTTTACCCACCCTGTGCATCCAGAGGCACAGTTATGCTGTCAAGGCTGCCTTGTGTCTTCCTACCTGTCCTCGGCGGGTCTCCTTTCACAGCTGGGCCAGGAATTCCTTTGTGTTCCTCTGCGTTGACTTCCCCCTGTTCCTGCATCACATGCCTGCCTTTTCCTTAGTTTATCTCTGTTTTGCTGAGGCCCACCCTCCGATGGAGTTCCAGGCAGTAAGTCACCTTCCCCATTGCCCCATCTCTTCCAGCTTCCAGGCTGCAGGGGAGAAGTCCCAAGACCGCATCCTAATCCTTTGTTTATGAGCTCCCCCTCACTCTCACTTTCTGATAGTTTAGCTGATTAAAAAAAATTTAGGGTGAGAAGAAACAAAACGCAAAAGAAAACTAAACCTCACGCCGTGTGCTTCACGTGGCTGTATTAAAATCACTGAGGCGGGCAGGTAGGCACCTGCTGGGCCTCTGCATTTCCACAAACGGGGCTTTCCCTCTTCAGAAAAGGCTTTGAGGTAGTTATTTGATTTGCCCTCATGGGTTTTTTTTTGTTTTTCCTTTTTATTTTTTTATTCTAGAATCGCTTTTATTTGGCTCTTAGATCTCCTGGACTAGTCCTCTAGCTTTCTCACTGCTTTTCGCTCTACATTTTGGATTTTTACATTTGGAACCTCACATGCCAATCCTCCTGAATTTCAAATGATCGGTTTTCAAGCATTTTGTTTTTGTTTCAGCACGTCCATGTCTTCTTCCTGATGTTACTATTTTTAAGTCTTTTCGTCTGTTTGGATCCTGGGAGAGAAGAATCTTCCATTCTCAGGCCTCAGATGATAGTGGGCTGGCTTCAGACGTTATTTGGCTCCCGCAGGGAGAAGGGATACTGGGAAAGCTAAGCTATGGCATTGGCCCGCCTGCATCTCATTGTTTTATTTTTCCAGGTTTGGGGTTCAGAGTTTTTTCATTTCTGCCAGACTGTAGGGCTCTCTGTGGCAAATTTCAAGTCTGATTTTTTTTTTTTCATATTTGATATAAATGTTTCTATATATGTGCAACACTTTTCTAAAATTTTGAGGATAAATTTTTCCTTTTCAGGTTTCAGCATTGATGGTTTCTTTTTTTCTCCTTTAGTGGTTTTTGTTCATCTGTTCTGTTTTTGGGATGGAAACTTTAAAATCTTCATCTACGTGGCTCTCTCCCCTATTCCTCTAAGCTCTGGTTTATCTTCTGTTTCACTAATACCATTTTCTGCTTTATTTTTTTTATTCTGTTTTCTGCTTCATCAACTGCCTTCATTTAAGTTCATGATTCAGATTTTTTTCCCTTTTGGTTAATGCAGACTCATTTCTGATCTCATATGTTTTTAAAGTTTCCTTTCATGTGGTACACCTATTTCTTAAGTAAATATTTGCTCTGATCCTAGAGTCTTCCCTTGTCTTGAACGGTAGGAATTTTCATTGGCCTTTGGTGGATTTGGATTTTTTCTCTGTTGCTTATCCTTAGAGAGAAAAGTCTATGCATATTCAGCGTCGGGTATTGCCCTGTGTTCTTTCAAGAGACTGAAATGAGTCACTGTTTGACTCAAGTCCAGATGAAGAGAAAAGGTTAGATTTATAGGAGATTAATCTGCAAGTTAGAAATTCATCTTCCTGTGAGATGGAGGGAAGGAGCCAGCATCAGCTGCAGGAGTGATCAAAATGAAGTTTGCCTCAGAACCAGGGATTTTCTTTTGGGTATTTGGGGTGGCACTCAGTAATTAGCCAGGTTATCGTCACTTGGCATGGCTGCCCATGTCAGAAACCAGTTGGTAGTGTTCCCCCCACCCCCACGTGTTTTCTTGTGCAATCATCATGGCCACATGTAAGTTAGAAGTAAATACAACCAGAGATGACTTGCTCAGTTGGAGCCAGGAACCCCTTTTGAGGAGTGAGTGTGTTTTAAATGTATGCCACCTCTCCCTGGCTTTGTTCCCTGCAGCCCTCCTCCCGCTGTACTAGGAATATCAGTATGAATCTGCTGGGGTCTCATTTACTGATTATCTGTCCATGCACTTGCAGCTTCGCATGAAGGCAATGATGTGCCTTCGTTCTTCTATCAACCTCCCATGTTGATTTTTTCATATACGGGGGATTGGCAAAAGTAGGTTTACAGTTGTGAGTACATGAAACAGAGTTTATTCTTCTGTTATTATTTATTAGTTGTTGTAGTATTTAATTTTTCCATATGAACAACTATAAACCTACTTTTGCCCACCCCTGTATTTCTGGAAGCTTCAGCAATAGTTGGGATTCATCTTTGGCTTCTAGGGCTTGACTCAGGATATTTCCTACTCTTATTTCTCTAGTAATCTGGCACAGCGGAATGAGCCTATGTAGCTTTCTCATTTGTCAGTTGTGTTTTATATATCCATTTTTGAATTGTAGGGAGCGATATTGAGATAATTCATATCCAGTGACAATAGGGGAATGAATGAATGAATGGACAAGTAAATACATAAGTGGCAAAGCTCATCTTTTGCAAGTGTGGGGCATTAGGGATAGTTTTGCAAAGAATGGTGTAGATTAGAAGAGATTAGGGATGCCTAGAATGGAAAACGGAGGCAACTGGAGAAGAAGACAAGAAGGCAACTGGAGGCAACAGAATGAGCCAAGGGGAGCTGGGGTGAGCGGGGCCAGCCCCCACTGCTTTGTGGTTTCCTGTAGCTGGAGCACAGCCTTGGAGCTCAAGCAGAGGAAATGAGGAGTTAGGATGATGGCAGATGAAAGAACTGCAGGACAAGCGCCCAGGTACTTGGAAGAGTTCGAGAGGGGTGTATTTCGTTAGAACTTCTGTGCAGCTCTGTAGCTGACAGTCTGGGGCCTGGGAAAGCAGGGGACTAGTATGTCAGAACAAACCAGTTTACTTAACTAGAGACCAAAGCGCAGTATTACTTAGGATATTGACTTTTTTGTTGTTGGGTCTAGCTCCCCCATGATTTGTTCCGTTTCGTAAATACGTTGGGAAGTAAATAGGTTTCATAAACGTAATTTTAAGACTAATTCCAGGAGAGAGCTGATTTATACCCTTTGAGGTAGAATTGCTTAGCCCTTGTATTTTCAGAGTTGAAAACAATACGTCATTTTAAAAGGGGCTCAAAATTAGATATATCTTAAGTGCTTTAGGGGGAGGCAGTTAATCTTCCTTATTTTCTTTTTGAAGATATGAAACTAATAATCTGTTATCTAGGGTGTATCTCAAGGACATGTAATGTAAGTCAGAACCAGGGACACGTCATGGAAGGTCTGTCTAGATGAGAGCAGTTCGACTGTCTCTGTGTCAGGGTTTGGGGAAAACACTTTGTCTGCAGGACATCTGATTTACATCCTGCTTCCGTCACGACTACCTGAAACTTGTGCTTAAAAGACTCCAAGCACTTTCTCTTCATTTTTGTTCCCGTGAAGGGTTAGTCTATAAAAAACACATGGGCCCTGGAGTGGGTCCTGGTTCAGGTCTCAGCGCCCTCATTTCCTGGCTATTGTGACTTTGGGTATGTTGCACAACCTTTCAAAGCCTCAGGTTCCCCATTTATGAAGTGAGTTAGCGCTGTCTGACTCACACTGTCTATGAAATGACTGCTCCAGTGCTCAGACTCTAGTAGGGTTTCATTAAGCCCCAGTCTCCACCTCTCCCCTTTTGTTATCAGCGGTGATGCCATGTAATATATCTCTCACATCAATTTTTATATCCTTTCTGTAGGATAGGTGCCCAGGATTCACCTTTTGGGCAACTCTATGTACTCGGAATACAGGGTGGAACATAAATAGGCTTACAGTTGTGAGTATGCAAAACACAGAGTTTATTCTTGTATTATCATTTATTAATTATTGTATTATTTTCCCTACGAACAACTGTAAACCTACTTTTGCCCCACACTGCATTGAAAATACATTAAGGTTATATTGCTTAAGGACTTAGCTTGGCAGAATGATATCGGATCTGAGCGCGCAGTGTGTCTTGAAGAATTGAGTCTCACTTGCCTGCTTGTCTTGGTTTTTGGTTGTCATGCTATTTATATATGCCTCTGTTTGCCCTACTTACGATAGAGCAAGGTAACGTGAATTATAAATACATGAGAAGGAAAAATTAAAGAAGTAGGAGGGGCACAAAATGATGCCAGGAATAAGTTCAGTACAAAACAGCGCACTGTGGGGTCCTATAATTTTCTGAGAGAAGCACCATGAAAGAGGTAGACACTCCAACAGACACGTAACCTTTCTCCCAAAGCATCTAGCTAGCCCGCAGAATTGAATTCAAACCTGTGAAAACCCATCAACTTAATCGGACTTGGACACATGGTACAGAAGTCTCAGCATTGAGATGCTAGGTGCTGTCTCCTGGGTTCCCCTTTCCGCTAGGTTAGTAGGTGGCATTTGGTATCAAGTGCCAAATTTTGATGGCTTTTTGCTTCCTCTGGCAGATGGCACTTCACTCCCATGCGGCCATGCTCTCAGGCTAGCTGTGGGCTTTCCTGTTCTTTTCCAGGTGCACAGCCTCTCCTAGCATGACTGCGATCTAATCAGCACGAGAATCTGACTCCTGCGTCTGGCGCCGCAGGGCTGGGGCCTGGTCACTGCCCACAACTACAGAACCGCCATGGCCGCTGCCTCTACTGCCACCCCTGTCATTGCACAGCCCCAGGTAAGCGATTCAAACCAGCCCAGGTTTGAGCTAATCATCGTTTTTGTCAAATATTTAAATCGAGTTTCAGAAAGCCTGCTTGACTCTGGGGATCGTGTGTATCCTTCTAAAAATCATATGGCGGCTGTTCAGATAATAGTACTTCTGTGAGCCGGGTGCTGTTTAGTTCAAGAAGCAGCTGGAACCCTGGCCGTTTTGGCCCAGTGGTTAGAGTGTCAGCCACGGGCTAAAGGGTCCTGGGTTCGATTCCGGCCCAGGGTAGGCACCTCTGTTTCGGGCTCCATTCCCAGCCTCGGTCGGGGCGTGTGTGGGAAGCAACCAGTCGATGTGTCTCTCTCACATCGATGTTTCTCTCTCTCCCTCTCTCTCTTTCTCTCTCCCCCTTCCACACTCTGAAAAGCAATGGAAAAACTATCCTCAGTTGAGGATTAAAAAAAGAAGCAGCTGGAACAATGAGGGAGTGTTTTGAGCAGGATGGCCTCTGTTTGCAGGGCCTGGGTTTTCAGTGCCTCGGCTGTTGGGCTGTTCCTCTAGGCGCCAAATTCCACATCAGGACAGTCGGAAGTGAACCCTGCTTCTTTGCCTCTCTGGACTTGTTTAAGGTTTAATGAAATAGCTCAGAACAGACATAATCTTACAGCCAGTTCTCTGAATGCTGTCTTGTTGTCCTCCTATAATTTTTACAATTATTTTGCCTTGACCTGTTTTAGTACCTTTGAAAAGAAAATGCAATTCTAGAAACTTCTGAACAACGGCAACACGAGTTACTTTTTCTGTCCAGTGAGGAACTGTCCAGTCATACGGCAGGAACACTGTCTTTGTTTGGAGTATTTTACAATCTGATCTGTTCGGGTATTTACTGGACTCTTTCAGTTTCAGCAGGCGAGTGGCTCGTTCGCGAAGGGACTTTGGAGTCATTAGACCTGAGTTCACATACCGATTGCTGGATAAGGCGCCGGAGTCTTGCTAACCTCGCTCAGCTTCAGTTTCTTTTTCTGTAATCACACTTCACAGGATGGTTATAGGGATTAAGTGACAGAATATATGAAAAGCACGAGTAGGTGCTCAGCAAGTGTAGTTTTCTACTTGCTCTTCCTTCACCTCCTTCTAAACTGTGACCTCCCATCGCATTCATGACAGTCATTTTTAGGCCCAGTTTAAAGGAAAAAACATACCTTTGAGAAAGAAGCATATTGGTTGAAATTTTACTCTTGATGATACAGAAAGTTATTCCACACTCTTTTCTCTGTGTTATTTTACAAGCTGCTACATTTTGTACGTATTTCAAGGAGGGGCGTTTGTATGTGTAAGGGAGGGAAGGGAGAGGGAGTGGGAGAAAGGGGCATTTTTATTTATTTTGCTTTTTTTTAAACCTCTGAGACACCTTGGAATTTTGTCTTTTGGATAAAGTCCTTGCCTTTCTTTACCATTTTAAAGCTTTCGTTATTATTTCCCAGGATGTATAGTGTTATCTCCATTATGTGTATTTCTCTTTCTGGTAAATGGATCATTGTCTTTGAAACACTTCATTTACTTAGGGTGTTTGGTTTCCATTCCCCTCGATAGTGTTTGTGGTGCCTGAGAGACTTGGTCAATGGGTAAAAAGATTCAGCGCCTGTTGCCTGAGGTCACCTTTTCAAAGCCACTGCAGCTGCTCCCCTGCAGTGATGATATGCTCCACCTTTTGTGAAGTTCAGCTATAGTACAGGCTTTCCCGACAAGGCGTTTCAGTGTCCCAGCCTTGCTCTGTCATTTGTCAACATTTCCAACAACATCATATTATCTACACACCTTCCCTCTTACACAAGCTGCTATCAGCTGGTGAGTAATATAAATACTTTTAAATGACTCATTTAATTAAAATGTTTAACACCACCCAAGGTAGAAAGAGGTCATATTTGATGTAAACACTTGGGGAAACATACTCTTGTGAATTCTCTGTGGGAAAATGAATTGGTGAAGTCACTCTGGGGGTAATTTGACAGTACTTATTAAAATTATATACCTTTGCACATCCCCTATTCCCATCTTGGTATCTACATTAGAAAAACACTCATGCATGAGCCCAAGGAGACGTGCATGAAGAGATTCACTGAAACCTTAGTTGAAGGCCAAGAAATGAAAAACTTTCTGAATATATGATCGTGGAAGGACTTAATAAATTTAGGCATTTGATATGATTTAAGTACCACGCAGCAGTTAAAAAATGACAAGTCTACAGGGTGGGAAAAGTAGGTTGACAGTTGTGAGTACACGAAACACGGAATTTATTCTTATATTATTATTTGTTAATTATTGTATTATTTTCCATACGAACAACTGTAAACCTACTTTTGCTCCACCCCTGTATATCTCAACACAGCTACATCTCTCCAAGATATCTAATGGAGGGAAAGGAAAGCAAGATGTAGAATAATGCTTACAGGAAGATATCATTAAAACTGTAAACTAAGACCATATGTTTTTGGGGATAAACATATGGTACATTTATGTAAATGCACAGCAAAAGCTCTAGAGCATACTTTATCAAAGGGAATGATATTGCCCCCACGAGGGCAAAAATTGGATCTTGGCTGATGGAAAATCCCTCCAGAGGTTAATCCTACCTGAAGAAATCTTACTCTTTTGTGTTTCATTTCTCTCATTAGGGAGAATTTAAATTTAATGAAAACATTCTCTTTGAGAGTCACCAATGGGGGTGGGAGGAGTCAAGAAATACTGGTTTGGAAGGAGGCATTAGGCTCTCCAATCATACTGCCTGGGCTCGAATCCCAGCTCCAGCATTTACTAACAGCACAAAGGAGTGGGGGTTGGGGGAGAAAGGGTTCTTTCCTCTCCGTGCCTGCATTTCCTCATCAGAAAAATGAGCATGATAATAATAAAGCCAACTTCATAGGGCTGTTTAAGAGATGAAGTTAGACATGTGTAAAACTTAGAACAGTATCTGCTACATATTGCTCAATGCATCTAAGTATTACCATTTAGCCAGCACTGTGGCAGGCCTGGGGGTGCAAGAATAAGTAAGATAAACAGTGTTTTTGCCCCGCCAGAGTTTAGAAATGTAGCGGGAAATAGATAAGGAATCAAAAAGTTGCAATGATGGGTCACAGATGCTATGCCACAGGAAGTCTGGGTGCTCCAGGAGTAAAGCAGAGCACCCAGGAAGGACTTGGAAGATCAGGGAAGACTTCTTGAAGGAAGACCAGGAGGCTGGGAGCTTATGAATGAGGTATGGTAGAGGAAATAGCATGTGTAAATGTCAAGTGTCCCAAGATGAGAGAGAGCACAGCATTTGCGTGCTAGTTCAGGATAACTGCAGGGTATAGGGGCGCGAGGTTGTAAGTGACATGCTAGAGCCAGCGCTGCTAGCTCACAAGACCTGGTTCTTAAGTTTTCAGGAATTGAGTGAGCCCATTGACTTCGTGCTTGTAGCTTGAAATCAGCCGGGGTGGAGTATTTACATCATGGAAATTGGCAAACACAATCCCTCAGTCCTAAGAGCCCATTGTTATATATTTATCAGCATACTTCTGGCTGTAGAGGCGGCAGATGGGTTAGGTTACAGGGTTGGAGACGATTTTGCAGGGCCTTGCAAGCAAAGGAATTTAACATTAAGGAATTTAACATTAATCTTGAAGAAGCCTGTGTAGCTTTTAAGCCTTAGACCTGGGTTCAAACCCTGACTTTTGACAATGTTGTTGAACAAGTTCATTAATTAATGTCAACCAGGGCAGTGAGCCCCATTAGTCTTACCATATGTGGGGAGGAGTAGTAGCCTCTGATGGTTGGGGGAACCCAAGTGCACTTAGAAGGAGTCAGCCGTAAACTGGGGTATTAGGTCCCAGGCAAAGGCAACTTACTCTTCTGGAGAGATGCAGACCACTGGGTCACTTGTTTCCCAGGATCCTCTGGTCGATGGTGGGCCTCCTGATTATATGTTAGCTCTTCACGTGTAATTTGTGCAGTCCACTTTTAGTCCAAGGCTGACTTGTCCTTGCCCCCAAGCTTGTATTGATGTCATCTCTCTTATTATCAAGTTTCCCCCAAGTTCGGAGAAGGTAAAGGTAATTTAAATACAGCTTCTCCTTAGTCAAGGAATAACAAGCAGTTCCTCAGTCAGCTTAGCCTGGTATTGTCTGGCACATCAACTTGCATTCTTTTAGGGTGAATTCAGGGACCTGTGTAAAGATAAGCTCACGCTGAAGTGTGAAAGGCCTGACATTTCTTTTCTAAGGCAAAAAATTCTTTGCTAAGGCAAAACAACAATTAAAAAAAAAAAAGCTTTTGGTTTTGTTTGTTACTCCATTCATTTGGTAACAAAGAGCATTTTTCTAATCAAGGCTGCCTAATACTAGATATAAACTAATTAATATGAACAAATAGCCTGTGGTTGTTTCAAACAATAATAGGGAAGAAAGCTTTCATTGTCACCCCTGCTGGGATTGCTATTTAGTTAGTGAAAGATATGGCTTGTGCTTTGAAGTGGGGGACAAGTTTGTATTCTCTGCTTTGCCCCTGCCTAGACTGTAAGATGGATTTTTGTTTTCTCATGCTCAGAGAGCACCTTGTTCCTAGGAGGCAGGATGACTTGTGAGGCGAAACTGGACTAGCAGCAGCAGGAAGGGTGTGTTTGTAGCTGATTTATAGTTCTGCTAGTCCAGACGCTGATAGAGAGCTTCCTTACCCGGAGGAAGCTCCAGGGACTTGTTTGCAGACAGGACCATGCTCATTGGGTTAAGTGAACGTGCTCCTACCCTGTGGATGTGGTGGGGGATGGAGGCAGGATAGGACACCGAAAATTTGCCATCTTAATGACTATTTTCTCTTTCTAGAACCCTGTTTAGGAAGACTTTAATTGTGGTTCATCTAGTTACTGTGGGTAGGATATGGATTAAAAGTTTCATTTTCCTTTTGAATGGAAGGGTCAGTAGTTCAATACATGAATGAGTGGGTTGGCCTCTCTCAAATCCAGGACTGGTATTAGAGACCAGAATAGTTGTTTGAAGACTTCAAGGTATTCAGGTGTCAGACCTATGATTCCAGTAAAGGAGGATTGTTTTCTATCAGTATTTTTTTTTTTTTAACAAGGTATTTCATTCTGTCTGTCATTTGTTAAGTAGCTATCTTGGTTTTAATCCAAGGAAACAAAGACATTTTGATTTCTCCAAGTTCCTACACGATTTCCTGTAGCTTTCATTAAAGACATGAATTTGAGTAGATTTTCAATGTCTTAAAACAACAGATTTGTTCTTCTAGTTGTTACCCAGTGTTCTGATAAAACACAAGTAGGTCTCTACTTATTGTCTGTTGGAAAACAGGTGTTTTTCAACATCATTACCAATAGGTTAGCCTAACAAAATTCATCGTATTTCCAAAATCTATGTTTTAGAGGTTTTAATTCTGATATTAGAGAGTAGATATTTGTGGATAAAGCAATTGAATTCCATATTAAATGGGTTGTTTTTTGCGATTGACTTTTTTTTTTTTTTTAAAGAACTTTGTATTATGGCAGTTTTCAAATGTTCACAAAGATAAAAAGAATAATATAATGACTCCCAATATAGCCATTGCCTAGATTCAACACATAAACATTTTGCCATATTTAACTTGTTTTCTCCTATTTGGCGGAGGTGAAGTATTTTAAAGCAAATCCTTGAGATTGTGTCATCTTATCTCAACTTTTATACATCAATGTGAATCTCTAAAAGGTCATTCACTTACATAACATTACAGCACTATTATTATCCTTAACAAAATTTAAAAACTCTCTAATATAATTTTATACTCAGACATATTCAGATTTCCCCAATTGTTTTTCTGAAAAGTGATTTTGTAGTTGGTATGTTAGGTTATCCTTAAAAAACATTGATTGGATTAGTTTGCTCTTCTGCTTAAAACTCAATGCTTTTTGTCAAGGTTTAAATAATGTTTTCCCCTTTATTCCCTAAGTTTGGAAATAGATTGAAATATTAATCAGAATAGTTTACCACTGAAGAATGAAAAATTAGGGCATGCATGGAAGGCTCCAAAGTAAGGGAATGGTTGCAATTGCTAAATTAGGAGTCTCTAAAATAAGGGATCATGGATATATTGATAGTGCTCTCTTTTAGACTAAAGTGTGAACAATTAATTGTGGTATGAAGCATGTTCCCATTGTCACACAATGAAGACATAATATGATTTGGCCTCACCCAACATGAAATTGAAAAAAGAGAACGCATGAGCTTAGGTCCAAGTGGGTTTGGGTTCAAGTGTGGGTTCAAATCTCATAGCTAGGGGATCTTTCAATATAGGTATCTTGTTTAGCCTTATTTTTAAAAAAATCTCTAGAATTTAAATGATACACAGTGTGCTCACAAGTTTAAATGGCAAACTATGTCAGGTGCTCTGTACAGTATCAGCTCCTTAATAGATACCTGACATATGTTAGTTCGTTCCCTTTTCCCCGTAATGATTCTGGGAGTTCTTTACAGGGAGAATGTAGTTACCTCTTCGTGTGGCCAGTGTGTATGCTGTGTTTCTATACTAGGCCAGAAGACCCATCAAAGGAAAGCCAAGTTAGATAAACACTCTACAGAAAACTCCAATGTATTGCCAGGAATAAATGCATGTGGAGATAAACATTGACATTTCTGACTTACTCCGTCTCGAACCATGTTTCCATTAGAAGTTAAATTTGTTCTCATATTGCGATCTAAATTCATCTGTGCCCTCTTTTGTGTTTATAAACTCAGATAAAGTTTGAGAGGATATCATATTTCAGAATCTGAGGGCACACTTCGAGTTTCCTATTCATAGGACAAAATTGTACCAGGTACCTAGGGGCAGCCACAAGTGAGACCTTTCACGTCTGTTTCTCTCAGTCCATCCTTTCTAACTGCTTGGTCTGTAAGGATTAGTGGAGCTACCTGTTCCTCCTTCCGAGGGACGTGGCCCTCCCTCTTGCTGCCCATGATGGTGCTGTTGGCCTGCTTTCCTTTCCCCGCTCCTAACTTCTCCAGCTATTTTTCTTTGAACTTCTGTTGCAGCTTTTCCATGAATAAACACTGAGTTGGGACAACGCCCTGCTGTTTTTACCAGCTGAGGAGATCATAATAATAGGGCCCAGGGGATTTATGTCTTTTGAAAACTGTACCTTGCTGTAATAAGACTGTCCTTTGAAAAAATCAACCTTCATCTGCTCTGTGATGATACTGCCATTTGGTAATTGCCTAGCATCAGGTAAAGAACTGCCCTTATGTGACACTTGTCCCATTTCAAAGATGGTTATCCCCGGCAGGCTCAGGCTGGGAGAGAAGGGATGGGGCGGATACCTGCTCAGACAGGGTGTTTAAGAAAGGGCCATGGAGCAGATTCGCTCTTAGGAACCACTCAGGACTCTCTCTTTGGAAATTTGACAAGTACGATGTTGCCCACTTTATCTCAGCCTGTTACAAGGGGCTGTAAAAAATACAAAGTGTTTTCATTGATTTAGAATTTATTTTCCATAGTTTCTTTTCACATAAGTGTACAGGGTGGGGCAAAAGTAGGTTTACAGTTGTTCGTGTGGAAAAAGACATGTGGTTATGATTATTGCAAAAGCTTTATTAACTCTGTGTTTCCTGTACTCACAACTGTGAACTTAGTGTTGCCCACCCTGTACCTCATATTATATATATTGTTACTTTATAAGAAGTAACATTTTCTGTATTTTTTCAGATAAACCTTAAAAATCCAGTAGTTGCATATTCTTCAGCTATTCTAAGGATTTTAACTTTAAAACATTTGTAGTTTGAATCAGCATTTCTTAGTTGCCTATTTTCTAGTTGTAGTGGCAAATTATTCCACTTTTAAAATTGTTTCTAATGGGAGGCTATAAAAAGTGTGGGAATTGTATTTCTTGTTAACTGAGACTTAATAGCATTTAATTCTGTGCTGTCTCTTTTCTAATCTTTTTTTGGGGGAGGAAATGTGTGACGGGTCTGATTGCTTTAGATTTAAGGGCCAGAATTGAAGAAGCCTTAGAGGTGATTCAGATCTTACTTTACAAATGAGAAAGTTGACACTCAGAGCACTCATGAGACTAGTTGCAGACTAATTAGCTGGTGAGCAGCAGAGTCCCGACAAAGTCCTCACCCTGTCCATTGTTGTACTTGAACAGAAGTGGGAAACCGAGAAGGCTTGATTTATGTCTTCTTACTGGTCCTTTCCCCAGCATAGATTAAAATCTCTCTTTCAGAATGACAGTAGAGTACATATTTACATTCTTATCTAAGTACTTACTAAGTCGCATAGGTTTAATTACCAGTCTGTGAGCCTGTGCCAAGTGTTCCCTTTTCCACTCTGCTAATGAATATGCAATTGTCTCTCAGGAGATTAAAAAACACACTGGGTGGACTGTGAGTGGCTCCACAGCAGGCACTCAGGTGTGTCATTTTGGCACCCCTTGAGGGCACGGTGTAGTGCGATGGCATGCCCCATACCTGGCATTGCATAAGTGTTTGTGAATGAATAGATGAAGTGCGTAGTGAAGAGGAACACCATATGTGATTCTTTGAGTTTGGGCTTCGCAGATTTGTTATGACTTCTTTTAAGATCACGTGCTAGAATGGGGTAAATTTTTGAGATTTGGAACATCTGTTCTGTAGAGCAGCCAATGACCCATGATCCTGAGATGCAATTGGTGGATGTGAAAAGGGCATGAATGTGGAGTTCTCTTTTTAGCTTTGGAGACACTTTAATTTTGCGTTAATCCTATTTTATTTACATCTTTGTTCCTTGGGCAGAGCATATTTCTGTAACTTATTACAGAGAAATTTCTAATTATAGTAATTTGGATTTTAGAATAATAAACTTTAAAAAGTATTTATCATTTTGCCTGAGTATATAGTTGTTTTTCCCTAAATTTCTTGCAGTAAATATTAGTTGCTTTCCTGAAGAAGAAAAGAAAATCATTTATAGTCTTACCTATATAAATTTTTACAAAATTGTTATTCTATACATTATCTTTTCCCCCTATTTTCACTCTTTTTATTTCCAGTAATATGAAAAGTAGTCATCCTACTTTAGTATATTAATTACTTAATTTGGTAGTTTTTTAATCATCATATTTAAACTTATTTTTGAAAATTATTGTTACAGTTTGAATAGCTTGTTTTGATTCTTACCTGACTAATAAGAAAATTAAGTTATTTACATACTTCTCATTCTTTTATTTTCAAGTTCTTATTGATACAGTGATTTTAATCCCAGATTATTATTAAATTATTTTTATAATTATATCTTCAAGAATTGTTTTTGCTACTTGCTTTGTTTAATAATCCATGAAGAACAACTACTTAGACTCATATGTTTTGTGGGTTTTTGGTGCAAAACATCTGATATATAAATTAATTATTTCCAAAGGAAGGCAGTTCTGAGTGGTTACAAAGTCCAGGGTGTGACCATGGGAGTGGGCAGATATGTTGTAATGAAATAGAAGGTCATCAGAGATGAGGTCAAGAAACTGAAAAGCAAGAAAATGAGATGAATTACCCAGAGTAATGGCAAGATTTGGGTGGAATAAAACACTCCAAGCCAAATTCTCAGATTTCAAGTGCATGAGATCTCAAAGTACATAAGATGCCAATATGTGTAGGACAAGGTCTTCACTCCTGCCCTGGACTATGATCTCTAAGAAACAGACAAGTTAAGCTATAAATAATTATACAACATGGCATACTGATAGAAGCATGATTTAAAAGCTATTGAAGCCTAAATGAGGAAAGAGACTCTAGCTGTCTGGATGAGTCAAAAGACTAACCATTTAGTAAGCATTTATACTGTTTTGGAACTTTTAGGGTTTGGTAAACATTTATACCACACAGCCTGTGGGTATTCAGTAGAATATTTGGTCTGAAACAGTGGTTAACGATGCTGCAAACCTAAAACTAATATAATATTAGAACATCAACTGTAATTGAAAAGAAAAAAAAATAATTAAAAAAATAGTGGTTAAAACTGTCCATTTGCTAAGTAATTAATCAAATACAATACAAAAGAAAAAGGAAAAGGTAGGATGTGAACTGTCTTCAAGAAATATTTTTGCCCTCGCTGATGTGCTCAGTTGGTTGAGTGTCGGCTCCATGCACCAAAAAGTCCTCAGCTCTGCTCTGGGCACATACCCAGGTTGCAGGCCCGATCCCCAGTTAGGGTGCATGCAGGAGGCAACTGATGGATGTTTCTCTCTTACATCGATGCTTCTCTCTCTTTCCCTCTTCCTTTCTCTCTCTCTCAAGTCAATAAAAATATATTTTAAAAAAATTTCTAATTCTAGGAGTCACAAGCTAACTTAAAACTTCAGGAAAAGTGATCTATTCTATTTAATGTGTAATTTTCTAATTTCTGTGTTACTTTTATTTTCTAATTTTGCCTTAATAGTTTGATGACTACCTATATTAATCTATTATAAACTTCCTCAATCTTTTTTGGATTCAAGTAAGGTACAAGTAATAAGCAAATATGTTCTAGTTGATGATGTTGAGAAATAAGAAAACACATAATACATTATCACTCTGCATTTGACAAGATACACTTTAACTAATCTAAGTGTACTTCGCATTTTGTAAAGCAGCGTCCAAGTGTCAGCTGCTCTTTGGATGTTACATTAGGTAACATGTTTCTTATGTTCTCCAAGAAGAAAAAAGTTCTCAAACATCATGGATTGGTTGACAAACGCTATTCTGGGGATAAGGAGTTGTGGGGGTAGACAGTGCTGCCCACAGGAATGCTGAACAGCACATGCTGGCTTTGGGCAAAGAAGCTTTGATCCATAGTGACCTCTTTGAAATGTTGGCACTGATGGTCCTTGTGGGGACTTGCATTAAAAATGTCTGTCACAGACAGAACATTCTATGTGAGAACAGAAATGCTGAATAATAGGGCAATAACACCCTATCTATAAACCAACTGTGTTTACAGATTCCCTAAATAACAGGTCAAAGTAGATTTCACTATGGTAAATATTCCAATTGTAATGCTCTGCAGAAGTCTCATCTTTCTCATGTATTTTAAGCAAGGTTTCTGGCCCTGTGGCTTTTCTAGTAGACTTCAATGATATGCAACCACCAAGCACAGACCTTGTCATTTATTTAACTCCAACTGTCTTTAATCTTGAGAATCTTGAGGATAGTAATACAGCGAGAAACCTTGAGGTTTCAACATAATCATAGAATATTTTGCAGGGTCAGATTTTCAAATTCTTTGCTTTTTTTTTTTTTTTTGGCAACATTTATCATAGAAGTCTTGTGTGATCTATATAGTCTTTAAATTTGGACCTGTGGTTTCTTTTCTCTTTTGTTCTCATTTTTCTTCCTCTCTCCCTTAGTTCACAGCCATGAATGAACCACAGTGCTTCTACAATGAGTCCATCGCCTTCTTTTATAACCGAAGTGGAAAGTATCTTGCCACAGAATGGAACACAGTCAGCAAGCTGGTGATGGGACTTGGAATCACCGTCTGTATCTTCATCATGTTGGCCAACCTGCTAGTCATGGTGGCCATCTATGTCAACCGCCGCTTCCATTTCCCTATTTATTACTTAATGGCTAACCTGGCCGCTGCGGACTTCTTTGCTGGCCTGGCCTACTTCTACCTGATGTTCAACACGGGACCCAATACTCGGAGACTGACTGTCAGCACGTGGCTCCTTCGTCAGGGCCTCATTGACACCAGCCTGACGGCGTCGGTGGCCAATTTGCTGGCTATTGCCATCGAGAGGCACATCACGGTTTTTCGCATGCAGCTGCACACACGGATGAGCAACCGGAGGGTGGTGGTGGTGATTGTGGTCATCTGGACCATGGCGATTGTTATGGGTGCCATACCCAGCGTGGGCTGGAATTGCATCTGTGATATTGAAAATTGCTCCAACATGGCGCCCCTCTACAGTGACTCTTACTTAGTCTTCTGGGCCATTTTCAACCTGGTGACCTTTGTCGTCATGGTGGTCCTCTACGCTCATATTTTTGGCTATGTTCGCCAGAGGACTATGCGAATGTCTCGGCACAGTTCTGGACCCCGGCGGAACCGTGATACTATGATGAGTCTTCTGAAGACTGTGGTCATTGTGCTCGGTAAGTCTTGTCTTGACTATAACTTACTCTACAGATTCTTGATGTCTTAGGATAAACTACAGTAGTTTATGATAGTGGTAAACAATGGTACGAATATTCATCAGTATATGTGCAGGAATTATAAGGGGATGAAGTACTTTTTATCAGATCTCTGTGGCACAGTCAGCACACCAGTGTTTCTACAATTACAGAATTTGCTTTAGGGAAATACATGTCTCAGTGGTTTAGTATAAAAGATGACATGAAAGATGTCATCTATGAGTTTGGCTATCAAGTATTGAAAATTCCAGCTTTTGACAGGTTTTCTTACAGCCCAGTTGTGGAATTTTTGTCTTGTGGCCTCTATTACAGATTTTCAGATAGAAAGTGTGTTTTATATAATATGAACATGCTTTCATATGTAGTTACTCTTATGAGTCTATTTCTAAAAACAAAATGGATTTGAATTAATAGCATTCTTCATCTCTATGAAAACTTATGTTTTTTCCCCATTCATTTTCTATTTGTGGTAGTAGGAGTTAATTTATATTTTAAGGCCAGGAGCAAGTTTTTCTTCTCTTATGTACACTCCAATAACTTTTGCCTTTAAATAACTATTGTTTTTTCTGGATGAGAAATTCATGGTAATGATCAGGAGGAATGTATTTATTTCTTCACTTAAGTACTCAGAAAATTAAAGAACAGCTAAGTTCCAGGTCCTCTTCTGACCCCTGGGGATTTACCCACAAGGACACACACAGAACATTTCTTTTGGAGCTCAGAGTGCCTCGTTTAAAAGTTCACCCAGTGAGAATTTGTTTAAATAACTACTCTACTGCATTACATTTTCTTCACAGACTATATTCAGAATAATGTTTGATCACGTTTTTAAAAATATCTTTTAGCATTTCAGTTTTCCCCATGGAAATTCAGTGGAAAGTTCCTTAGTGCTCTTTGCTCCAACTTGTGAAGCCCTGCTGAATGAATGTAACCTGGGATTGCATGGCTCCTCTGAAACTCCAGGAGTTACATTAATTTAGTCACTAGAAAGAGATAGCGCCCTAATCATCACTAAATAAACTACCATCCTGGTTGAGGCATTCGTCCCATTTATTTTTGATTAGGGCAGTTGCATGGCAAAGATCATATCCGGGTGTCCTGATTGAGACCCTCACGTAGACCTTAAGGCCAAGGACAAGACCTTGGAGTTGCTGACACGACTAAAGCTCTCTCTGTAGCTAACTGGACTCAGATAATATTCCCACCGTGGACCCAGCCCCTCAGCTATGAGGTTATCTTATTTCATCCAACAAGGCTTAGCAGAAGTAGAAAAATGGTTTCCCTGTATGTTGTCACCAAAACTCTTGAGCATACCTGTGCCACAAGGACATATTTTTCATGATATGGATGAAACTCATCTTAAGGGGGCATTTTTTCTATTATACCTCAAGCGTTGCTGCTTACAGTTCATAGAACCACTAGCAGAAAAGGCCCACTGAACTTAGAGTATGAACCTGCCAGGCTCTTGTTTTAATTTTGACCTTTGTGTAATATCTAACAAATTCTGGCATGCGGTATGCTTAAAGACTCATGTAAGTTAATTTTATGTCTCATTGGGTTGCTTTGCAGGTTATGTGAGAATTATTTTGAGGGTTTATGAGGCAACAGTTTCTGTGTACGCCTGCCTTAAATGCCCCTTCCACCCTAGCACACCAACCCCAAAATTGAAAATAACAGAAATAATGTTGCCTTCTGAGGTTTAAGCTTTATATAGACTCTGCAAAGATTGAATACAGATAACTAATTACCTCTGGAAAAAATAGCATTATTTCTATCAGTAGGTAATGGAAGAAATTTTAGAACATGGGTGATAGGTAAAGAAATTTTGTGAGAAAAGATGTGTATGTGACTATAACATAGGAAGGAGAGTTTAAATAAATGGACTGTAGCCTTTTTGAGAGAAGCAGCAAGGATGGGAGAATGCATGAGGGTGGGTACTTACAAGCTTGAATAGGGGATTCACAATCCTAAGCCAATACTTGTCAAGGTGACGCCTAATACCTTTCATACAGTGCACTCCAATGTACTCCGCTGCTTGAATTCTTTGTAGTCATGATTGCATGCAAGAGATGGGTTGGTCTTGTAGGAACAAGAATTCTAGCCTACTTGAAGCTCTTCTCTCTTCTTTTTAATGGCTTCATTAAATCTACCGGGGTCACATTGCTTAATAGGATCATTTAGGTTTCAGGTGTGGATTTCTGTTACAAAATCTGTATAGTGCACTGTGTGCTCACCACCCAAAGTCAGATCATCTTCCATCACCATATATTAGCCCCCTTCGCCCCCCTCCCAGCCATCCCTGTCCCTCTGGCAACCACCACCAGGAGCTCTTCTTATTGTAAAGCAGTTTATTGACAATGGGGGATTTTTGGTTCACGTTTGATTTTGAATATCCACCTTCCCTGCCAGATTGTGAGCTTTGTGATGATAGGCAGGGATTGTAATGGTTTGTGGTCCATTTTCTCCACATTACCTTTCAATCAAAATACAACAGGTTGGAAAGTGACTAGCTACATGGATGTTCAATCAATAATATGTTTATCTTACTTTCATTTATTTGGGGGGGTGTGATTTGTAGTTTGATTAATTGTGTGTAGGGAACCTTCAGTTTCGATTTTACCACGTCAGAGTGACCTCTGAGTTTCAGGGCTGTTCAGTCCTCATGATCAGGAAAAGGATTTGTTGGTCAACAAGGTGAATTCCCAGGAGTCAGCATATAATAAAGACATTTATGATCACAATCCCAGTATCAGTTCTTAAGTACAGGGTTGTATATAAGCTGCTTTTGCGTGAGTACTGGGTCTTAATATTTTTATTTGTCAGACTCTTACGTAGCATTAGTCATTTGCTCAGTACTGTTCTACCATAGAAATTAGTATTGGTAAATACCAGTAGAGGTACCATTATCTATTTGTTATCCTCATCTTTCCTAGGTGAAAATGTAGGCACAGAGAAGTTAGGTAACTTGTGCAAGGTCACACAGCTAGGTAAGTACAGGAGCTGGAGTTCAGGTCAGGCACTCTCCCTTCCAGGGCCCAAGTGTTTTTCAGATCCATGCTATCCTGTATCTCTGTAATAAAAACAATGGTCAGCACATGCTGTGTTCTGTTATGAAGTTTGAACAGCGCCTTGCTATTAAGTTGAGACATTGTGATCCCGTTTGTTTCTGTTGATTCTGCCTAGCTGCCTGTGCTTTGTTTCCTGGGCAGGAGAGAGATTGAAGGGAGCATTCCTTCCCTCTTTTTGTTTCCAATGACTACGCTCAGGACTCGCACTTTATCAGCCCTTTCCCACTGTTTGCAGTTGCAGCACCATAACTGACTGCTTATGATTGAGTGAGTGTTTTGATACAGGTAGAGTTAAGTTGAGGGTTTATTGTCCCAGCATGAGGTCATGTAATCCTTCCCCAGGCTTGAAGTCTCCCCACTTGACATTTTACCAAGAATTCCTTTTGCGTTCGTTACACAGTTGAACCGGAGTGGCAGTCAGGTTCTTCCTTATTTGACCACAGTCTGCCTTGACTTGCGAGTCCTTGCCTTTCCTGCTCTACTCCTTGTGATGACATGTCTGTTGGGGATCATTAGAAAAGAGGAAACCCAGGATTTAGAAAGAGAAAATAGTAGTGACTGTGCAGGTTTTTGCACCGGAGCCCTGGGACACAGTGAGGGGCATAAAGCAATATACATCCAGGTGGGGCTTATTCTGTGGAAGAGGGAGGAGACACCCTCTTTGTATTGGATGGGTTCTGGCTGGAAATGATCACCACCCTTATTACCTACGTTCCCTGTGCCAGGGCTGGTACTTGGCACTACTCTCCATGCACCGTTTATAACATTACACCAAGGAAAGCCGTCTTTCTCCCATGTCATTCTGGAGGAGCTGAGCTAAGATAGGGCATGTAACTCACCCAGGATCACTTTGGTAAGCCGCAGAGCTGGAATTCAGCTGCAGGATTATAGTAGATCACGACCTTCCATCCCAGGGGCATACCATACAAGTGACTGTTACTGGTGGTGATGACAGCGGTGGGGCCAGATGAGCCGAAGTCCGTTGTTTTTTGGTTCACCCTGATGAAAGATAATTTGGCCAATATCGTGCTAGCAAGCCGTTATGGACTTCTCTATTTAATTCATCAAACGTGTTGCTGAGTGCTAATTGTGTGCTAGGGGATGGAAAGGTTGAGTAGGAGAAACGCCATCCTTTGCAGAGCTCGTGGTGTAGTAGAGGAGACCGGGAAAGAGCTGCAGGGCGGTGGGCCCACGGGCTAGCAGCGGTAGGGGCAGAGTGATCCCGAGTGCAGGGGAGGGAGGGCCTCCCACGGGGGCAATGCCGAGCTGGCTTAGTCTTGATGAATGTGCAGACCTTGCCATCCCGTGGGGTGGGGAGCAGCAGCAGGAGCAAGGGTGCTCACCCTGAGGAACTGAGAGTAGCCAGCTGTGATTAGCAGAGAGCAGTTATGTCTGATGGCATTTTGACCGAAGAGATCAGCATCTTCGTAACGCACGAAAGAGTTTGGGGCTTTTGCCTGTAGGTGATCGGAGATGCTAAAGGATTCCCCAAGAAAATTAACTCCAAGTCCTTATAGGGCTAACCATATAATTTATCATCCAAACTGATACACTTTTATTAGGGAAAACAGGTATTAAGTGGTTGGGACACTGGGGAAACAGGCATAAACCAAGAATGGTCTGGTCAACCCAGAGTGTGTGTTACCATCTTTGTTGGCTCTGCTTTCTCCTTGGTTGTTTATTAATATTCTTTCTACGTTTTCTTTTGGCATTTTAAGTGCAGAGCTCATTGCTGACTTGTTCCATTGTGTCAAGATGGTAAATTTAAGAACTTTCTTTTTTTTTTTTTTTAAAGCAAGGGTCTGTCTAGACTTAGAATTTTAGAGCTGAAAGGATACTTTAAAAAACACACCATCTAACTCACTCATCTTACAAATAAAGACACTGACGTTTCCAAGTTAATTGAGAAATTTAAGTCCGAGTTCATTGGTGGCCCAAACTGAGATCCAGGTTTGCTTCCTTCCAGGAGGTGCTATCCTCACGGCCCATGCATCCCCCTAGTTTAGTCCTACCCACACTTTCCATCGTTTTCTTCCTTGTGAGCATAACCGTGTATCGATGCAGCGAGCCAGGATTAGGTGTGAGCACTGGCTGTTGCGGTGCCCAGCACCCGCAGAGACGGCCTCCTTGAACTTGGCCTTGTTATAACCAACTGGGAATCTCTGTAATGAATCTTTGACAGAAGTCAGTGGAAACTGAATTCCTTGTACATTATGTAGTTTTTAAGCATGCTAGCTTCCTGCTAGCTCTCTTAATAACGCTGTTGTATTTATTTTTTATTCATCTTGTTTATTTATTAAGTTTACGGCTTACCCAGTGTGCGTGTGTGTGCGTGTGTTTTCTCGTTTAGAGTCATCGAGGCAGAATGCCTCTGGGGTGTGCTCCTGACTCCGCCATTAACTGGGTGACTCTGGACAATTGCTTTCTCTTTGCATCAAATTCTCTATACCATCATCTGTAGGAGGAAGTTGGCCAATTTGATTTTTAAGATTATTTAGAACTCTCTTTAGTGCTCTGTAAATAAAATGATAAGGGCATAGCTACTGTGGATCAGCCACATAGAATTTTCTAGTGGAAATCATCAATGGAATTGGAATAAAACAAGGGCCTATGATTTTTATCGACACCAACTTCTTTTGTAGTTAGCATTAGATGTATCCCCCTATTTCAGGGAGTGGTGCATTTATAGAGGGTGGCCTCACAGAAGTGAATTTCTCGCTGTACTCTAGGAGAGAGCCGTGTGACAGGAGGGGAAGGTTGCCCAGCCGGTCCTGTTGCTAGGGGAAGGGAGAGGGTATAAGACTCTCTTATTCCCTGGCCACAGGTGACCAGCTGCACATCCTGTTGATCTGAAGAGGAACCAAAGCTACCCCGAGTCCCCTCAGGTCCCCCAGGATTCTCACTGAAGGCCTCTTTGAGGGAGAACCTGAGAGAATATTCATGAGAGCTTTCATTGTGTGGCCGGCGCTGGCTTGGCACCGAGGGTGTGGGCAGGAGAGACACCCCGCGGAAACCCCGTAGTGCTGCCCAGACCCCAGATCGTGGGCCGGTCAGGAGAGAAAACAAGTTTCAAATACCAGCTCTTTGTACCCTTTTGTTGCTCCACTTCAGTCAAATATTTTTACTCAAAAGAAACTTTAAAACAGAAACAAACAACAAAAATACCACATTAATCTAACAGAGTTCCCTTTGAGGTGTGGACAGAGCTGCCAGCACACGGAGCCCTTTCGTATTTCAGGTCTGGCGAGAGCCACTCGGGCCTTGTCTCGCTGCGGCTCCTGTCAGTTTCAGCATGCGTCGCGGTCACTTCTCCCTGCCTTTAAAGGTCATGAGAGATGCAGAGATTCCTTGAATGAATTGTGATCACTGGAATCGCTGTTGCATGGGGCTTGAGAGCTTAGATTTGGAATAAAATAGGCCACAGCTTGGAATTTGAATTCTGACCCCTCACTTGCTAATTTCATAACCATGAGGCAATGACTTAATCTCTCTGCTGAGTCTCAGTTTCAGTATTAATGAAACAAGGACAGTAGGACCTTTCTCATCAAGCGATTGTGAGCCTCTGATGAGCTGATTCATGTAAACCACACGGGAGGGACCTGGCTAATATAAAACACTTATTAAACGGTAGCAAGTATTACCACTGCTTCTACATCTCCTCCTTCCTTCTTTCTTTCTCTTTCTGACACACCCACATTTCCTCCCTCCCTCCCTCCCTCCCTCCCTCCTCCCTTCCTCCCTCCCTCCCTCCTTCCTCTTTCTGATATGCCCCCTCCCCCCACATAACAACATACATAAACAGTGAATTTGGTGGTTGAGATGGTGCTTCATTTCTGTGTCATGGTGTAAAAGTACGATTGTGTTTTAGGATCTTTAGCCTCTAATAACAGGATGTACATTTTATTGAGTGACTTTTGCTTTTCCAGAGATACATCAGTACTGCAGAGTTGCCAGCATCTTATTTGTTGGGCCCCAGCCCTACGTATGAAAATTCCTATTAGCACCACAAGGAATGGCGTTTTTGGCCTGGTAACTCCCTGGAGATGATTAAATGGTGTTGACCATTACAATGCAACAGGCCGTGTTGTCAGTATCTATTAGAAAGGGTCATCGCTCCTTCAGACGGACCAGCGAGGCTTAGGACACAGCTGGCAGCCCAGTCATCATCAAGGGAATCATTCTCTTTCCTTTTGATTCTCAGTGAAGGACCATTTCTGGCAAAAATGGAGGAAATGGCACATGGATGGGTCCTGAGGCTTTATTGCTGTTGTCCAGCTGGTCTCAACTTTACAGTGTGACTCCTTTATTCTGGGCTCCATCACTGTTCACATAGGAGGAAAAGGGTATTTTACTCCTCTCCTAACCTCTCACTGCTACTTCATGAATCTCTTTGGAGCATCATTATGGACATTGCATGATCTCTGGGCTTTATCTTACTTCCCAGCACTTAGAATAACACCCAGCACTTAGCATAGTCTAGATATTTTTTGAATAAATAAATCTTTTATTCTGGGTGGAGTTTTACAGGTTCCCTGGTAACAATAGACATATACCGGTATAACCTGACATTCAGTGTGATTTAATAATGAGTCTCATTCAAAGGAATATTTGTTATAAGGTAGTTCCACATCTTGCCTGTCAAGGACATTTTTTCAGATGCAAGTTCCAATGTGAACTTGTTAGTAATAGTTATTTCGTCACTAAACAGCTATTGAATGTCCACTAGGCCCTCTGTTAAGGAGTAGGGATGCCCAGATCAGTGAAAACATGGACCTTGTTCTGAAGGAGTTCTCATTTTAGTAGATCATGATAGATAATTTAAAGAAGTAAGTACAATATAATATGGTAAATAAAATATGCAAGATGCTATGGGAGTGCTGTCTTCTGCTTGGGCAGTGTTAGGGAAGACTTCATGATGATGTTGTTTTAGATGATGTATAGGAGTTTGCCATGTAAACACAGGCAAATTAATTATTTCTATTAGATACTTTCGCACTCTGAATTGAGTTCAATATTCAATTACTTCCTTATATTGCAATTAATATGTCACTTAGATATGATAGTAATTCCCGTTAGGCGTGCATAGCTCATGTAGATTGCTGGGAGTGGGAGAGGAGACTTGTATAATTTTAAGGTAATATTGTCTTTATGATATTTTTGCATGCATTTTACACTGGTGTAATACATTCATTTTTTAAATTGACCATAGTTAGCAGATTCCCATAATCAAATTGGTTATAAAATAAATGAATTTGAATAGTTACTAACCTACAATAAAAGTGATGAATTTCTACATGCGCAAATTCACATCCTGTGGAAAGTAAGAAAGGTTCTGTAGAGACAGTGTATAGCATTGAAATGTCATTGCCAGGAAATATTGATGCCTACATTCACTATAAGCACACGCACACACATGCAAATTGCCAAATTTAAGAAATAATAATAATTGCATGGGACCAAGTATACTAACAAAACTATTCATGTCTTTTCTGAAAATCAAATTTAACTGGGCATCATGTATTTTATCTGACAACCCCAATACACATGGCATCTATTGTTGATTAATAGCATCTTAGATGACAGTCAACTCCCTATATGTAGATTTTCCTCTTTCTCTTAGAGGTTTTCATAATATCCTGGAAATCAATTTAAGTACATAAGGAGTTTCACTTACTTAATGTTTCTAATTTTTATGTTGAGTTGCCTGGAAATAAAATGACATATCTGGTTTATAGAATCTTATATTTATTTCTCGGAAATTATGTATGATTATGAACAGGTAATGTATGCCTCCAGTTCAAAACTGAATGATCTCCTTTTACATATTCTTTATTGTGCACTTTTAAAACATTTTAATGAAATCTGTTTATTATTATAAACAAAGGATTTTTTCTTGTTTTCTTGTGTTTCTGCCTGTGATTTTTTTTTTTTTTGAGGTCTAAACTGGGGCCTGTGCCTCTGAGAAGCTACTTTCTATTCATGTGTTTTAGTGAAGATGATAGTGTCTAGACTGAGTGTGGTCATGGCTTTACTTAAACCCTGGCAGGTCTCCTCCACCAATAGAGGGGTTGTTGTAATGATCCAAAGCAAATATGACATTCTAGCAGGGTGACACAGCAGTAACAGGGTCTTTTTGAAGAAGTGGGATTTAATCTGGCATCGGGAGACTGGAAATTCATGGCTTCACCTATTTATCCTGCCCTGGTTGACTTTTGTTGACACAAAGAACGCTGCATTTTAAGTAGGGTTTTCCATGAGTTCATTCTAAACAGGTATTTCTGCGCTTGAGAAAGCTTCCCTTCATGTGGCAGGCATGAGTTCATTGGCTCGAGTTATTTTCCTTTCTTTGGGGAGAGAGAAGATAGCCCTGAGGAGCCCAGCCTTGCAGGACCTGCACAGGAGACTGATGAAGTGAAAAGTTGACAAGCTTTGGCTGCAGCCAGCAAGTGATTCACTGGGTTATGCTGGAGGGATTTGCTTTCCTAACCTTGCTGAGCACGTGGTACCTGGGAATGCTTCTTCGTATATTGCTCCAGCCCGAAAGGAAAAGCTGAGCTGTAAATCGAGGAGCTGGAATTGAGTTTCTGAAGGAAAACAGGAGAGGTTGTATTTGGACAGCCTACAAAGTACCTATATATTGATCAAATAAATAACAGTTGGAGAGATTAGAGCACTAGCTCTATTTAATTTGGCAAATTCTAATGTCTTTTGCGGGGGGAGGAAAGATGTTTTTGTTAAAAAATACTATTTCTAAGGCACCAGGCATATACCCTAGCATATTTCCGAAGTACCAATACATAGGAACAACTTATTTGGAATGGAAGAGAGTGCTGTAGAATCCAAATTTGAATAGCAAGTTTAACTGTAGTGTAAATTATTACATTGCTATTGCTAAGATAAAATTGACATAATTTTATAATGAAATGTCTTAATATTTTAGTTCAATATGAATTGGTTCTACCACTTCTAAGGCAAGAAATCTGCCACTAAAGCGTGCATAAATTTAAAAGATATTAGGAGCAGGAACAGAAAATTCATTTATATTTATTGATCTGTCTATAGTACATTACATAATAAATGATTTACTGCTCCTACATTACTTTATATATGTTCAATCGGTTGCCCCTCAGCATGTTATATGTGGCCTTATTACTATGTAGCTTATTTTGGTTATGGATATTTTGGCCCATTGTGTAGTTTAGACTTTGAAGACATTATGTAATAATCTTTATGAATATAGATATTTAAGTCAGCAGAGTAACATTCCGTTTTTGTTGAGAAGGTATCTACTTTAATCCTTTCAACAATTTACTACATAACAATGAAAACATTACTAGTTTGCTACATTTTTTTCAGATTTAATTTAACTCAAATTTTATGAGGCTCAAATGTTTTTGTATAGATTATAAAATGAATACTTAATTTATCCATTCGTCTTTTCCTGAACATACCAATTTGTAACCAAGTGTTTACCATTGGGAGTTTTCGTTTTTCCTCTCATATTTACTTTCCTTGGCCTTATTTTATAGCTAAATTTTATCAAAATATTTAATTTTGGGGTTTTTTTAATATGTAGTAAGTTTTACTGTGTACAGTTTGAGCATTAATTTTATTTTACATTAATTTTATCTACCAATTTTAACTTTTCCTGGCTCAATATTTATGGTTAAGAGAGTTTCTAAAAACATAAGAAGGGTAATAATGTTAACAGTTGAGTGCTTACTAGTCACCAAGACTCACCAAGTCCTACTGCTTTGCCCCAAATATATCTGATAGAAAATTTTAAGCACGAATCTTAATCTTCTGAATCTCAGTTGCTTCATCTGCCAAGTACCAACAATACAGTTTGTGTGAAGATCATAAATGATAGTGATTGTGAAAGCTCTTTTTATAGGAAGTGTCATGTAAATGTAAGCTATCGCTGTTTTTGTAGCTGCTTATAAAGTAATAAAAAAAAGTTTGGAATGCTAAGCAAGAAATGTGATATAGTGCGGTTGCAAAGGCATCAACTATATTCTAATTCCTTTTTTTTTTTTCAGTCCTCACCTGAGGAAATTTTTCCCATTGCTTTTCAGAGAGAGAGTGGAAGGGAAGGGGAAAGAGATTGAGAGAGAGAGAGAGAGAGAGAGAGAGAGAGAGAGGAACATTGATGGGAGAGAGACACATCGATTGGTTGCCGCCTCCTGCACTTGCCTGACCGGGGGCGAGGAGTGAACCTGTAACTCAGGCACATGCCCTTGACTGGGAATTGAAGCCTCAACCCTTTGGTGCGCAGGGCCACGCTCTAACCACTGCGCCACACGGCCAGGGCATATTCTAATTCCCGATTTGCCACTTACTGGTTGGAGTGACTTTGGGCAGTGTACTCAACCTTTACACCAATGCCCTCATCTGTGCCATAAAGGGCTTCACTACTCCAGTGCTCCTCCAAGTGTGGTGCACGGCCCCCACGCCTGAATCACCCGAGATGCCTGTTACACAAGCTGACTCCTGGGCCGCAGCTGCCACCTGCTGAAGCGGAACCTGTGTGCTGGCATCCAGGCGTCCGCCCTTCAGTCACATAAACCCTGAGAATGACAGCGATGGGAGCCTCTGGCCTTGGTTTGAACGACATGGCATTAAACCTGTCCTTGCTCATGTCTAGTGTCTGTTTTTCACCTTTTTCAAAATGGACACATTACTGATAGGACTTAAACAGCGGGTGAGGACCTGGGATCGCCTCGACACGTGCGTGTGCGCCCCTGCTCTGCAGGGGCGAGGGTGCGGGGAGGAAGGCAGAGCAGGCGGGGAGGGCGAAGCTCAGCCGGCACGTCCGAATGGGGGCCATGGTGTAATCACCGGGCGCTGAGCGCCTCGTGTTCTCCGCCTGCCTGTCTCTCTCTCTGTGCTGTTATCAATAAAACTGCGATAAATATTATCTAATAGGATTCTTTACTTTCCTCACTGAGGCTTAATGAGTCTTGATTACATATTGTTTAATGTTCTCCAGAGAGTTTGTACCAATTTATACTCTTGCCACAAGGGAATGAGAATATTCAGTTACATTCATATCAATGTTGGATGGCTTCTTTTTTCCTCTTAATGGTGCATGTTGTAACCATTTACATTATATTTCTCCATGAGGATAGACATTGGCAAACCTAGGAAAGAGGTGGAAACTTTTCCAGGATTTAGAGTCTAAGAATAAACAAAAGTAGAAATGCGTCTAGTCCCATTTAAAGACATGTACTACTTGAAGTACTTTTTGTTCCATGGAAAGGTCTAATGTATATTAGTTTCTTTAGAAACCTAAAGGCCTAGCGGCTGAACAGGCTAGCCGGGGAGGTCACAGTGTTTTACCCCGGAGGTTCCGACTGCCTGGGTTCTAATCCTGGCCCTGCCCCTGCACAGTCACTGCGGACGGTGTATTCAGTGGCTCCAAGCATCTGTTTCCTGCTCTGCAGGATGAAAGGCAGGGCAGAAACTATAAAACCGCAAAAGATTAAGTGAGATGTAAGACATCAGGCATGTAAATACTTGGTAGACACTATTACAAAAGACATAAGTTGGCATTTTCATTGGCTGCTCACACTGCTGTGTTGAGAACTCAAGTCCCTGGATTCACCGTCATGCTAGATTTTCCTTATATTGTGAGAAGAAGGGGCAGGGCAGAGGGATCGGGACCCATCTCGCTTCCCAAACTCAGCAGGACAGGTTTTTCTTGGCCTGGATGGTGTTTCCAGGTCAAAGGATCCTGAAAGACTCTGAAAACGGATGCACAAAACTCACTTCCAAGATCCCCCACTTTTCTGTCTTCCCTAGACGACTTGAATCCCTAATGCAGAGCTTCCCATAATTGCTCAGTGCCCTTATTATTTCAGTCATTTTTTCACAGTGCCTTTAGGCCAAAAGAAATACATAACAGTTTCATTTATTAAGTGGTTAAATCAACGTAATAAGTACATAGGTCCTAATAAATTAGGAACCATTTCATAAAACAAAACAAAAACACATAAATTGGAAGAAATGTTTTTATCTAATTCTTAACAGCAGTTATTAAGGGCACTGCAGAACTTCTCAAACTTAGACTCAGATTAGACTCTGCTATCTTTCCACAGTGAGTTTTATGCAATACTCGGTTTTTATCACTAAAGACATTTTGCAAAGATATGACGTCATCGACAGGGATATAATGCCATCTAATGTTGCAACTGTGAACTACTTCAGGCTAGTAGTTCATGTGGCATCTGATAGATGAATATCACTGTTTCCTCAAATGTAAAATTCAACAGTGTTCTTTTAAAATTCACTGTGGAACCCGAAGGTGCCTCAGGGCCCAGTTTGGGGACCAGGACCCTACTCTATTCCTGGTTTCTGGCTTTACTTCAGTTTTGTTTTGTTTTCTTCTGGCTAGTTGACTCTCTCGTTTCCTAGTTCCTGTTTTTATTTATCTCCTGGGTCTAGCTATCTAGTTTCCTTCCCCTTTGCCAGGGCCATTCTCTGTCTTGTCTCCATCAAGCAGGGCAGTGTCTGTTTCTACTCCTGGACCCTTGCAGACCTAGATGGAGCCTGGAGGCCCTGAGATGCTTTGGTAGCTGGCTGTAGGTCAGTCACTGTGCTCTCAGTCTCACAGGACTTCTCCAGTTCATGACTCCAGGGAACATCTTTTCCACTGTAGGCGGCCTACATGGTATGCCAGTGATGTGGTTTATCTGTAGGTCTCCCTGCGGGGTAGATGGGCATGCTCCCCACATGAGACCTCCCACTCACTAGGGGCACTCATTCTTTGCCTTATAGCAACAAAGACCTGCCCAGGCCACATCTCATTGCCGCCGTTCTTGGCACGTCAACCCAGAAAACGATCTGAGGCAGTCGAATGGCTATTTGTGGGCTCTGGACTCGACTACTTGCTTTTCTATCCTAGGTTTACCACTTATTGCTTAATTTCCTGAAACTTCAGATTCCTCAGCTGCAAAATGGAGATAATAATAGATCTTACTTTGTGTGAGAATCAAATGAGAAAACGAAATGAAATAAAATGTGGTGGCCCCTATCATAATGCCTGACATTAATGTTACGAAAGTACTTATACTATTTTTTTCTGTTTATTCTGAAAGCAACTATGAAATTTACTTTCAAATATTTTAATTTTGTTAGAAATAAAGTAACAAACTACTCATTTTTAGAATTTACTATCTGTCTTTGCCAGTTTATAAAAGAAAGTATCAATATTAAAATGAAAAGGAGCCTAACATTCATATAACATTCATTTTATATATACTAAGGTATCTTCATAGACATGTAATCTTTTAAGATTTGTAGACAAGTATATGTTGTATAAATATGACACTGCAGATGTTTCCCCCATTTTAGGGATGGTAAAACTGAGGCTCGAGACATTATGTAAATTGCTGAAGGTAGCCCGACTGGGCGTGGCTCAGCAGTTGAGCATTGACCTAGGATCCAGGAGATCGTGGTCAGGGCACATGCCCGGGTTGCGGGCTTGATCCCCAGTCTGGGGCGTGCAGGAGGCAGCCGATCAATAACTCTCTCATCATTGATGCTTCTATCTCTCTCTCCCTCTCCCTTCCTCTCTCTGAAATCAATAAAGATATATTAAAAAAAAAAAAATTGCTGAAGGTAATTTGCCGGAGCCCATACCCCACTCCAGGATTGGTGATTTCAGTGTCAGTGCTCCATACTTGCTATGTTGCTACCTTTTAATATCTCAAAAGTCAAAATGAAAGAGGACAGGAGGAAGGACAGATGATTGTTATTCTCTTTGATTTTTGTAAGCAATGAACGTTGGCTGTTTTGGCTGCCGTCTAACACACTTAAACGTTAGAATAGTTTTAATTAGTTTATAAGAATCGCAACACTTTGAAAAAAATTGCCAATGCTTTGTTAGAAATATTTGCAGAGAGAATATGATTGGCGGCCTTTTAGCTGCATGTCAGAAACATTGTATGCATCACTCAAAAATATAATGCAAGAATTTCCAAGTTCAATTTCCGAATGACAGAAAAATTTGATAATTCAGTAAAAAGAGCGGCAAACTTTCTCTTCCCTCTCTTCTTTTTCCCAAATGTTCACGTGCCTAACCCTTTCACCGTGCTAGAGCCTTTACTGCCTAACCACAATCTGGGCACAGTGGCATGGAAATACATCATCAGGGCATAATTTTCAGCACAGCAGAAAGCACATGCTATTATGGAACCAAGTCTCAGCTGAGTAGCCAGGCCTTAGATTATGTTTTGACCTCCGTGTTGGAATGGAAAGGAAACCTTGGCTCCTTCTTGCAGATCCGTAGGAAGTTTGCTGTCCCATGCTTGTTTGGTGGTTTTCGTGCCCAAATGGCAAGCGAGGGGAGAATCAATGGTCTTGGAGCTTTGGGGTTAAAGGCACTGACTTGAGTGTGCTGAGTCACTGTAACCTAAAGATGTAGTTTGTTTCTCTGTTGGCTGACTAGAAAACTGGAGGTCACAGGCTGGCCAGGCCAAACATTTTCTGGCCTACTGGAGGCAAATTTCAATGGGTGAGCGAGCCCTGAATCCTCCCAAGGATACTGTATGGTGGTCCTCCAGTCATGGATATGGTGGCAGCGGCTTTAGTTTAAGAATCTGAAACATTTCATGTGGGAGAGCTTGGCTAAGTATGACATAAGCTATTAAGAAAAATGTCTGATGTCAGTCATACCTCGATAAAGTGGTACGAAAATAAACATTAAGGGTACCAAAAAATGTAAATGATAGAAACTCTTAAAAAAAAAAAAAAAAAAAAAGGAGTCTGAAATTTTCATTCCATTTTTTTCTGTTTAGTTAATATTATAAGACAACTCTCGGGCAAGTTGACAGTATTAGTTTTCTATGCTGCATAACAGGTTCCCACAAACTTAGTGGTCAAATGTTCATTTACTGTCACACAGTTTCAGAATTCCCGGCACTCCTTAGAGAGTTAGTTCTCTGTTCAGGGCCTTGCCTGGCTGCAACCATTGTGTTGACTGGGCTGCATTCTCATCTGAAGCCTAGACTGGGGAAGAATCTGCTTCCAAGAGCTTTCAGGTGGTTGGCAGAATTTATTTCCTTATGTGGTCAGACTCATCACATCTTGCTGCTTCTAAGTCTGCAATGAAGAGGAAGGGAGAGAGACAGAAAGAGGGAATGAATATGGTATCTGTGCCTTCCAGTCTCTGGCCTCTGGAATCTGTTTAAGAGGTTCCTTGTTGAGGTTCCTTGTTTAGGTCCAGCTGATGCAGGATAATCTTTTTGATCAATTTGAAGTCAATTTAATTACAGGCCGCAGGATTCCTTCACCTTTGCCATTGAACTGAACCTAATCAAAGGAATGAGGTCCTGTAACCATCGCCATATTCTATTTGCTAGAAGCAAATTACAGGTTCTTCCCACACATAAGAGTGTGATTCACTGGGGGTCACCCTAGGGCATGTCCTCCACAAGTGTGCCATGTGTTCTGAGTATGGTTGGAAAAGAAGATCGCTTTTGAAAAGCACCATTTTAAAAGAAATTAATGTTATTAGATGGAAGACTAAAGGATGGAGTTTTATGCATTTAAACCTACATTTGTTACTTTTAAAGAATTTGCCCCAGAAATATTTGTCTTTCCTTAAGGAATGAACCAGGTAACACTTCCTTCTTGAGGTTTTGTCTTCCTTTGGCTTTGAGACCTTACTCTTTCCCAATTCTCCTTCCCCTTCATTACTTCTTCACTTGCGCTTTCTCCATCCACCCTGCTTGTTTTCGAAATCTCACATCTCTAACCTGACAGTCCCTTTGGTCGGGGTAGCTAGAAGCCTTGTGCCCCGCGGGCTTAGCTCCTGAGCACAGTGGCATGAAAACATAATAGTGATGTAATTGTGACCCCGCAGATAGCCAGCAACGCTGTTGGGACCGGGTTGTAATCTGAGTGTCTGCTGAATGGCCTATGGGTGACAGACCTTAGACTGTTTGGATCTCACTGTTAAAATAGGAATGAAAATTTATTTTCTCTTTTTTGGTCAGTAAGAGACATGCTGGTTCTTGGGTGGTTTTTATGTCCAAATAGCAGTATCGCCTAAATAGTTTTACAGACATGTGCAGAGTCCGTGCCTGTGTTTATTTATACTTACCCTTGTGCAAAAAAAGAGGATTTTAGGCAGCTTAAAAAGATGCATACAGTTCAGAGGACAAAGTTGAATTAAAAATAATCAAGAGAAAGGAGGGAAAGGGAAAGATAAATGGAAGAAAGTGACATGGAGTCGAGGAATGCTATCCTTTCTAGCAGTTAATGCAACGTAAACACAGTGAGATGCGTGATTTGGTGGCCATACGGTAGGATCAGGAGAAATAGCTCCTGTGAGTGCCGAGCCCAGAGCCCTTTCTCCTGCGTGTCTCCGTCTGTGTGGCCGTGTCGGCCGTGGCGTGAGGTGCTGAACAGCTCTCAGCGCTCAGCACGTGCAGCGCCGTGTCCCATAGGTCGCTCCTATAACATTCTCCGTGCAGGCTGGTGGCCTGCTGCCAAGAGCAGCCCCGTGAAAGCATTTCTGTGGGGCTTGACTTTCTAACACACTGACCGCCTCCATCTAGAATGAACTGTAGTGTAGTTTTACAGACATGGGCTGAGTATTGCTTAGTCTTTTTCACACTTATTGCCCTGCTCCCCAAAAGTTTAAAAAATTTATAAAGTTTTTATTTTTCATACCTTGGATTATGTTTGAAAAAGAAGTTTGTTTTATCTTTCAACTATCAAGGAGTCAGTAAAAATGCACACACAGTGCTAGGAGGTCTGTTATATCTTCTCCCGATAGCCTTTAAGAATCTTTATTTCAGCCTGTTTAGAAGAATGAATTATGCAGTTTGCCATGCATTTTATAGTGCTTCTTTCGAGGGTTTTTTTTTCTTCCAGATTGTATTTCCTAACATGTGCGTACTCCATGATAAAACAGTTTGAAAGTTAGGGAGAAAGTTGCATAAGAAGACAAAGGGTAGTATGATTAGAATTGAGCATCGGCTGGGAGTTTGTGGGTTCGTGGGTGTGGAGTTTGCTTTCCTTGGAGAAGAGGTGTCTTTTGAGGTGATGGCATCCTTTGTGGGCAGGAACTGAGGGGAAAAGGCAGTGGGGAACTTCTCCTTTTTGCCCCGCATCCCTGCCAGAGATAAAGGGCAGTGATGCTTGTCAAGCTTGGACATGTTTCCTTAATACAAACTAATAACAGCAGGCCTCCCATGGAGAAATATAGCAAGTGCCTAATTGAACTCCTTGGCCATTCTCTCTACTTTCAGCAGCTCACCCTTTTTCTGTGTTCTGCAAAATAGTCGCTTTGATCTTTGTAATTAACAATCCAAATGGATCCTCACTGCCTGAGAAGGAAAACTGAAATCTCTCACACTTTTGTTGCTGTTGTTGTTAATTCTCACCTGAGGATTTGGCTCTAGGACAGACTCGTAATAGTGTAAATACCACCTTTGTAAATCTGTACTTAATGTAATAATGGCTGCTCTAAAAGTCTATTTTCTGTGGGACGTGGTCTGGTGGAAACATGCCTTTGAATCAGATAGTTTAAGACTTTGTTTCCATAAAGACAGATAAATAGAGAGAGATAGCACCTATTATATGCCAGATGAATTTCTAGGTCTGGGAATACAATGGAATATCTGGATTTGAACATAGACCTCACATTGCATGGTAGCTTGACAAACCCATTGAATTCAACTTTAGTTACCTCATCTGGGAAGTAGGACAACTGATCCTGCTTCATACATTGTGGGTCCTTGTTCAGTGCCCATTGACCTCCTTGCATTGTTCCTGGGCCAGACCTTCTTGAGGTAAACATTGTGACTCTCCCAGGTTTGACCAGTTGCTCATTCTAGTTGAGGTCAGCCTTTTACTAATAGGGGCAATCCCAAGAGAGGCAAGATTAGCAGGCCCTTCTCACCTCGAGAGTGGAGAAGGAAGGACAGAGTGTCCTGAAGACATCTGGATTAGCATCTCTAGCCCTTTCCTTTGGACACAGTTTCTGAGTAATGAAAAAACTGACTTTGAGACAATTGTCTTCAGCAAGAGACATATGCCCATATTTTAATATACTATTTTAATATATCTAAATTTGGTTCACATTTAGACTCCGACAGCTTCTGTAGTTGATAAAAGCCTGAATATTTAAACACTGGGTCCATTAAAAAATTTCAGCTCTCTCTGAATGTTGAATATCTGAGATCGGGTTTTGCTGTGAAAGAGGCAGCTCGTCGAATCTTTCCTCTTCTTTCTTTGCTTTTAGAAGTAAAAACAGTTAAGGAAGAACTCTGCAGTCAGAAAAAGGTCTGTGACCTCTCTTAATTCTTTTATTTCGGCAAACTGCCATTAAAAGACAAGAGGTTTTCTTTTTCAAAGTTTTATATTCTACCTCTGTGTCTGGGATCAGACATTTGTGTCTATAAAGAAGTCCGGATCACCTTTGAGGGAGGGAGATTCTTGGCAGTGTCCGTGTTTCCAGGCTCCAAGGTTCTGCGGCCTGAAGTTCTAGTCACCTTCATGAGGGCGAGGGGTCACACAGAGGAGGCCTAGCCTTATGGGTGGTCAAAAGTAGGATGTGTGTGGAAAGAAGTCGTGTTTTTCTTTCCATTTTCTATTATTAAGTATTTAAAGTCTGTGATTTAACTGTTTTGTTCCAGCATTGCTTTTGTGCTTTCCTCTCTCCCTTCTGCAGTCCTCAGTGACCCAGATTGCTTTCCACCTGTCTGTCCACTTCCTCTCTCACTTGGGGTTTTCTGCCTCTGAGGTTTTCTTTAGACTGAGATCGTGTCTCCCACCCTTCCTGCTTTCTCACTGTCCCTTATACAAGGACCCAGACCTTTTGTATATTATCCAGTGTTAATTTTATTATCAACTGAGAAACAGAAGGTAATAGAAATATGGGGAAGGTAGAAAAAGGGGTCAGGATCATACAAATCTTTTTTTTTTTTTTTAATATATCTTTATTGATTTCAGAGAGAGGAAAGGAGGGGGAGAGAGAGAGCTAGAAACCTCAATGATGAGAGAGTCATTGATCGGCTGCAGCCCACAATCCGGGCATGTGCCCTGACCGGGAATCAAACCCTGATCGCCTGGATCCTATCCTAGGTTGATGCTTAACTGCTGAGCCATGCCCGGCCGGGCAGGATCATACAAATCTTGACCACTCTGGGAATCTGTCTGTAGTTCTCTTGTCCCTTCTGAAATGCAAATTGGAAGTGCCATTGAACTTCTGTGTGTGGAGCACACCAACTCTCCTGAAAGGACACTGGGCACGCCTGCCGTTTCCTTCAACAAGGCTCTTCCCAACACCAGTGGTTTCCCAGCTCCCTGAGGAGCTGCCTCTGAATTTACAAGGCTTTCTGGGAAGTTGTGCCCATGTCAGGGAGTTTCTGGTCCACAGAAGAGAAGGCATTTCTTCATAGTGTCTGGTCAACCCCAATACCCAATGAATCTCTCTCTGAAAGACTCGAATGTTCTATTCAATGCAGTTACTAAAATGTGGTTAGCCTGTTAGTTTATTATTTTACTTTATATTTCCATTTAGGTTTCTTTCAAAGATATATAGTGATAAAGCATTAATTTACATAGGAGATTCCTATTTTAAAACTTTAATAAGACCGAATTATCATCATTTAGGTATTTTAATAGTAAAAATACCTATCTAAAATTGTTTATTAATATTTTATTGTGTTAATAAATAATTATAAAGTCATTTTCAAAAATTTTAAAATATTTTAAAATAGTTTACTTAATGCTTTTAAATATTTAAAATTAGTAGTACTTTAGTTCCTAGCTTAAATGGAAAATATTCTTAAAATATGCTTGAGGGAAAAAAGAAAATAAGAAAAGCACAAATAAAGAACAAATAGACAGGAAGCAATTGATGGGAGGCTGAATTAATTGGATCAGAGGAGAGCTTAGCCTTTATTTACTATAGTATAATTTTCTTATGAATCCATTTTCGCTTTTTCCTGAGGTCAGAAAAGGGGTGTGTATGTGTTTGTTTTAAGGCTAAGTCTTTCTTTTTTTGGTATCAAAATTTTAGCACAATTAAATGGATATAAATCAGAAATCTTAACTATTTTTTGAATACCTTTCTGAGCACTTTCAGAGACATTTAAATCATAGGGAATAGCACAGAATAGATAAGAAGAATGAAGAGCTATCATAACATAGAATAATCAAAGTTTAGCACTGGAAATGGCCCAGGCTGTCTTATAGCCACTTCTGTTTTAAAGATGTGAAAACCGGGGCCCAGTAAGGTGGTGATTATACTCCCAGTTAGAGTCAGATCCTGCTCTAGTCTAGATCCATTCCAGAGTGGGGTAGCTCCCAGTCTAGGACTTTTCCCTAAATGGCTTTATGCATTCATATGCATTTAGCTCTCTAATATGCAGAATCCCAAGTAGATATTTGGGGCTTTGAGGATTGCATCTTGATTTTTACAATGCTTTTGAGTGTATCTCTTTGTATTGTTTTCTTACTGGTTATTCTGGGTATTATAATATATGTATGTGACTTATCATCTGTTGATATCAGCATTTTATCACTATGAAGTGTGGAGGCTTTACTTCTGTTTAGGTGCCTTTACTTTCCCCACTTTTAAATATCACTGTCTTCACTTCCACGGTTTGTATTATCTGGGAGCAGCAGGAGGAAAGAAGTCTATGCTCTCTTGCCTGGACCAGAAGTCTTGTTCAGGGATTTTTAGAGAGGGAATGAAAAAACCCTTCCAACTACCCATAATAGAAAAAAATGAATTTGGTCAGTGACTTCATGTGAGTAGAAAGTACTTCATTCCTCTGCATTTCTCCCTCTCATGGTTCCCTATAAACAAAACCGGAGCGCAATCTACCGTCCTCTCTTCAGACGCCCTTCCTGCACCTCTGTCATGATGCCACCATAGGGGTCTGAATGGGAGTCCTTGTGTCTTTGAGGGTGCAGGAGAGTTAAACTGAAGCCTCGGTTTTGGTTTGCCGCTCTTTGTGGTGGGAGGGTGGGACAGGAAATAGGCTGTCCTGAGGCCACTACTTCTCCCTCTACCTTCCTCCTCGTGCCTCTTGTCAGCCTCACCAAGCTTAACTTCCAAAGAGACGGAAATGCACTTTTAAAGACAATCATATCTTGTACAGCAGACTCAAAAAGGGAAAGAAACCTTAAGTGTAAATGCCATCTGGCTTTATTTACTCATAATCACTTATCTCTTTCAGATCCAGCTGAGCAGATGCAGGCTTTTACTCTAAAGAGTATTTTATAGGAACGGGTTGAAGAAAGGATTCGTTTAAAATATTTTTAACAATAATTGAACTTAATTAACTTTGTCACTGATTGTTCTGAAATTGAAGATGCCCCAGCCCTTGGCACATCTGGACGGCAATCTAAAAAAAATAAAAGTAGCCCGGCTAGGCGTGGCTCAGCGGTTGAGCATCGCCCTAGGATCCAGGCGATCAGGGTTCGATTCCTGGTCAGGGCACATGCCCGGGTTGCGGGCTCGATCCCCAGTTGGGGGCGTGCAGGAGGCAGCCGATCAGTGACTTTCATTGATGTTTCTATCTCTCTCTCTCCCTCTCCTTTCCTCTCTCTGAAATCAATAAAGATATATCTTAAAAATAATAATAATAAAAAAATAAAAATAAGAATAAAAATACAGGGAAGTTACTGAAGAAGGTTTTGGATCCTTTCACTTTTAAGGGAAATAACAAAAAATTTAAAGAAAGTTTAAAGAAGTGGTAAATATAACTACTATAGTCTGAATGTGTTCCCCTCAAATTTCTATGTTGAAACCTAACCTCTAAGGTGATGGTTTTAGGAAGTACTTAGGTCATGAGGGTGAAGCCCTCATGAATGGAATTAGTGCCCTTATAAATGATTCCACTGAGCTCCTCTTACCACGTGATGATACAAAGAAAAGTTGGCAATCTGCACCCCAGAAGATGGCCCTCACGAAACCTTATCATGCTGGCACCCTGATCTTGGACTTCCAGCTTCTAGAACCGTGAGACGTAAATTTCTCTTATCTGTAAGCCACCCAGTACATGGTATTTTGCTATAGCAACCCAAAAGCACTAAGACAATAACTGTAAACATTTATAAATGGAGTTCTCAAATTCTAGGAAAAATCCAAAGGTTAAGACATGAATAAATTTTCTCATTTGTTAGGTATTAAAAATGTGATTTTATACTAGTGATCTCCACAGGGTTGGGGAGGCATGGGGTGATTCATGAGCTCTATAACATTAAAAGCAGAAAAACTTGAATCTTCCTTAGACGAATTTATGTGCAAATGGAAATGCTGCAAAATGTTCTCAGGAAAGTACTTGAAGCATATAATAAAATCATAATTTTATAAGACTTTAGGGGAAAAGCTTTATTTTAAATTATTTTAGCTATGAAATTATTTACTGCTTTAATTTTTTTTTAAATACTGTAGCAGTGAGAAAATGGCCCACCAAGGAAATCCATATCCTTCTCCCTGGAACCTGTGAATATGTCACCTTACCTGGCAGAAGGGACTTTGCAATGTCATTAGGTTAAGGACCTTGAGATGTGGAGATTATGCTGGATTGTTGGCTTTGGAGAGGGAGGAAGGGTCCATGAGCCAAGGAACCCAGGTGGCCTCTGAAAGCTGGAAAAGCCAGGGAAACAGGTTCTTCCTTAGAGAGCCCAGAAAGAAATCAACCCTGCCAACTCTTTGATTTTTTAACCCATCTCAGACTCCTGACCCCTAGAGTTATAATAAATTTGTCTTGTTTTGTTCATTAGATTCCACATAATTTATGATAATTTGTTTTGGCAGCAAGAGAAAATGAAATTACCTAGGTTATTTTTAAGGACGTTGTTGTTTCTGTCATATACTTTTCTATATGTAAAAGCTTTATCTAGACCAGTGGTTTCCCCAGCCCCAGCCACCTGAGGACATTTGCCAGTGTCTGGAGACATTTTTTATTTTCATGACTAGAGTGTACTACTGGCATCTAGTGGGTAGAAACCAGGGATGCTGTTAAACATATACAGTGGAAAAAACAGGCTCTCCACAAGAAAGCAACATCCAGTCCAAAATGTCTTAGTGCCTAGGTTAAGAAATTCTGAACTAGGTTGATTTACATATTCAAAGTATGTAGGAAGTAAGGAGCCAGTTAAAATAAAAAGACCACAGAGGACTGGAAAAATAAGAAAACAGTATGGAGTTTCCTCAAAAAATTGAAAATGGAACTGCCTTTTGACCCAGTATTTCCACCTTTGGGGATATATCTGAAGAAACCCAAAACACTAATTTGAAAGAATCTATGCACCCCTATGTTCATTGCAGTGTTATTTTCAACAGCCAAGATCTGGAAACAGCCTGAGTGCCCATCAATAGATGAGTAGATAAAAAAGCTGTGGGACATTTACACCATGGGATACTACGCAGCCATAAAAAAAGAAGTAAATCTTACCTTTTGCGACAATATGGATGGACCTGGAGAGTATTATGCTAAGGGAAATAAGCCAGTCAGAGAAAGACAAATACCATATGATTTCACTTATTTGTGGAATCTAATGAACAAAATAAACAAACAAACAAAATAGAAACAGACTCATAGATGCAGAGAACAGACTGACAGCTGTCAGAGGGGAGGGGAATTGGGCTGCTGGGTGAAAAAGGTGAAGGGATTGAGCAAAAAAAATTAATAACACATAGACACAAAGAACAGTATGGTGACTGCCAAAGGGAAGGGAGATGGGGGAGGTGGAAAAGGCAAAGGGGAAATAAATGGCTGTGGAAAGAGATTTTTGCTTTGGGTGGTGAGACCATGATGCAATATGCAGATGATGTGTTATTGAGATGTACACTTGAAACCTGTATGGTTTTATTAACCAATGTCACCCCCATAAATTAAATAAAAAATCCATAAAAAATATTTTTAGAAAGACTGGAAAAAATAGCAGCTGCCTAAAAAATTAAAGGTTTATTAAAGGGAAACTATCTGTAGTATTTCTGAAAATGGAGAGCCCTAGAAAGTATCAGCAGAGTTTAAAACCTTAAATGGTAACAGCACTTAAGTATAAATTAGTCTTGAAACTCTTTATTAATATCACATCCTTGAATGAACTCGAAAAAGTCCATTTCTCTCTCCACTCTAAACTGGAAGCAGATGTTCTACTAACAGCTTAGAGCTAAAGGTAGGCAAGTGAATCAACACAGCTTATATCTTCCCTAACGAAAATTTTCTCTCCGTAAACTTGATTATATTAAAGTCTTTGATTAAGAAATGTATACAAAATGGGTGGGTGAATGTGGCGAGAAAAGCAAGAGAAATGTCTGGAGTGGTCCAAAGGTTCCCTTCCCATCCCTTACGAAGCAAACATGAACCCCCTTTAGGCTGGATCTGGTTCTGTGTTATTGCTGCTCCATGTCTTAGGAAAATTATTTTTTGCTTTATCTCTGTGTGTGTTTTCCCCTTTAGCCAAAACGAGGCTGCAGTGGAATTCTCTCAGCATGGCCCTCTCCCGGCAGCCCAGCTCTTTCAGGAGGGTGGGGTCCAGTCCTCCAGAGGGGGCTGGAATGCGTCCAGCGCTGAGCACCCCACTCAGTGCTTGTGCCGCCTGACGAGCCCCCACCATCCCTTCCTGAGCTGTGACCTGTGAAAAACAAGTGTGAGGCCTGTGTCCACTCCCTGAAGAACTGCCCTCCCTCCTTATCTGTCTCCCTCAACCATCTCAGCTGGGTCAGCCCTGCCTCTAACAACAGGTCCGTCTCATCCAGTTTCCCAGGGAGGAAGAGCTCAGGCGGTGGCTGGAGGCATGGGGATGGGGCTCAGTCCTGCATTTCTTGGTAGTGGCACCCACACTGCCAAGTGGCCAGGCCCCAGCATCTGCGCCAGAGAATGAAACAAGCTGCCCAGAAACTCCGCTGGCTGTGCCTGGACTGTGGGCAGCTGCCCACCGCTCTGAGCACGCTCAGAGGAGAGTGCCACCACCCCAGAGTCCCCAGGCTTTCCAAGGCCAGCAGGATTCCATTCTTTTCCAGACGCTAGGGTAGCATATGGCAGGCTGAGGTGGCCCATTCCTCTGTAGAAACTGCTTCCCGCTGCCCGAAGCCTAGTACAAAGATCATGTAAGCGTTTGATCAATTTGTCTCATACGTCAAGTCCTTATTCAAATGCTGTAGGGTCTAAAGTAGGAAAGTAAAAGGAAATACTCATTTTATTTTCAACTTAAGGCAGAAAGGGGACTGACCCTGAAATTTGAGAGCTCATCAAAAAATGCTGGGCCTGGCCAGTGTGGCTCAGTCTTCAGTGTTGACCCACCAAGAGGTCGTGGGTTCGATTCCCAGGCAGGGCATATCCTGGGTTGTGGGGTATGCAGGAGGTAACTGATCGATGTTGATGCATCAATGTTTTTGTCTCTCCCCACCTCTTCCTCTCTCTCTGAAAAACAATGAAAAAGTATTTAAAATAAATAAAGAAATGCTGGTGGGTACCTTCAGAAGTTTCTCAAATTGAAGGATGGCCTGATGGTCACTGTGTGGTTAAGGTGAGAAAATGACAGGGAGTGCAGCCCCCCAGTGTGCCATCTCTCAGTTGGGAGAACCAATAATATTCATGTTTCTTGTAGATTTATTCCTTGGGTTTTCCCTGAAGAAGGAAGAAAAAGAAAAAAATGAAGGGGAGCATATTAGGTGCTTTATATTCTACCAGTGGGGTCTCATTCAGTCCTCACGGTAGTTCTGAAAGTAGAGTGTATCCCCATTTGACAGGAAATTGAGGCCCAGCGAGATTGAATAGCTTTTCCAATGTCAGATAACTAGTGAGGGAAAGAAACAGTATGTAACCTCAGGCCTGTCTCTTTCTTCCTCTAATATATGAATACATACTCTTAAAACCCTCCAAATCACACAGCCTGGGGGGTTAAAAGAAATTTGATCTCTACAGAACCTCAGTTGTCTTTCTCCCCACCAACTAGCCTCTTGAGTGCCTATGGGAATAATCCCTGAATATAGCTATTTCCTTAATTATTAAAGTGAATTTAGATAGAGGGGGGACCTTTTACATTTAGATTTTGCCAAACAGACCTCCAGAAAGATTGTCAAAGGACTCTTCTGTCAACAGCGTATGGATGTGTGCATTGGTTTATTACTCATTCTATCATTAATAGGAAGACTTTAAATCTTCCCCAATTTGCTAGCTATTCTTTTTAAGATAAAGATACCGTATTTAATACTGATGAACTTTAGTACTGAAGCCAGAAGGGGCTGCTGACATTTCATTATGGGACCAAAAGACCGAGCCATTGTTGCCAGTACTTGTTTGTGGATTTATTGATGGCAGCCATTCTGACAGGTGTGAGGTGATAGCTCACTGTGGTTTTAATTTACATCCCTCTGATGATTAGTGATGTTGAGCATCTTTTCATGTCTGTTAGCTATCTGTATGTCCTCTTTGGAGAAGTGTCTGTTCAGGTCCTTTGCCCATTTTTTAATTGGATTGTGTTTTTGGTGTTGAGTTGTCTTCTGTTTGCTCTTGAATTTACTCCAGTCAGGCTTCCATTCTCCACTGGATTGTCGTCAATGACCTCCTTGTTTCTAAGTCCTTTATTTTAATTGCTTACAGGTTTCCTTGACCGCTCTCTCTCCCCCAACATCCAATCTATTAGCAAGTTATATCAGCTTTACCACCATCATCTCTGTTATAACCACCTTCTCATGTTCAAAGCCACTATTATCTGTTGTCTGGATTGCTGTATGAGCCCCTAACTTCTCTCTTACGTAAGTTGCTCTCATATAATCTTCAAATACTATCCCCCACTAAAATATAATTTTATTTATTTATTCTGTTTGTTGTCTCTCATATCCCTCCTAGAACCTGAGCTCAATGAGGGGAGATATTTTTTTCTGTTTGATTCACTGTGGTGTCTCCAGTACCGAAAATAGTATCTGACATATAGCACACACTCATGTATTTAGATGAATAAAAAAAAAAGGAAGGAAGGAAAGGGAAGGAAGGAATGAAGGAAGGGGAAGGAGGGAAAGAAGAAAGGTTAGTAGACTGTAGCCTCAAGGCCAAATAATTCAGCTCCTGGCAGTTACTAAGAATCAGTTGTTTTCCCTCCTAAAAGCTGTTTATGCCAGGTTATTATAAAAATGATGTAACTAGCTAAATATTACATTATCTAGTAAAAATGAGTACAACAAGAAGATATTTCTGGCAAAACTAAGGTGAATCCAATGAAGGCAAGTTGCAAAAAGAAATTGCTTTCGATTTTCTGATGAGAACAACTATAAATTTGGAGAAATCCATAAAAAGTCTACATTGTTTTTGTACTCATATTGCCTTACAAGAATCTTAAGTTCTGACTCCACTTTTTAGGAGCCAATTTGGAAAGTAGTATGTGATGCTTTATTGGTGTGGCTTTGCTTGGAAGATCTTGCAGAACTCCAGTTAGCAGACCCATATTCAATTTTAAAGCCTTGGCTCTGTACTAAAAGATTGACAAATGAATACAAATTGCTATTTTAAGTTCAAATAAAATACTTAAGTATCATTTTTATAATTTCATGTTCTAAAATTTTAGAAATTATTAGCTTCATTTGGGGCTTATTCTAGGGCATCTGTGATTGTGAGTACACATGCTTTTTTGATTGGTGCTGTTTTTAAGGCATAATGATAGCATGTTATACATGCATGTATTTGTCTATATCTTGTTCGTTTTACTTGGCACAGTATATCTTGGTGATCATTTGGTACCAGTAAGGATAGAATATCTTAATAACTTTAGAAAGTTGAATAGGATTCCACTTTATGAATGCAACAGTTTATTTTACTTCTCTACCAATGGTTACCTAGATTATTTTCAATTTTTAAAAATAAAAAATGCCACAAGGAACTCTTTGCACACACGTAATTGTGTTGTGTGTGAATACAGCTGTAGGATAAATTCCCAGAAGTGATACCGTTGCAGTTAATTTTGGTGGCCTTAGAACTGATTGACTATTGTTAGAATTTGCTTTGTGATGTTTAGTTTTACTATTGTTAGTTTTGAGTAACCAATATTTTGCTCTAAACTTGTAGTTAAAATAATTGAAATTCATGTAGAAAAACATGCCTGTGATTTTGAATCTGGAACTCTTTAGCCTAAATACCCACTTCCCAATTGAGTATTGCTTTTGTAACATAAAAAAAAAAAGCTTTCTAATAAAAGTTTTTGATAATGGGAGATACCTTAGGCACACAGCTATCATATGACAGCAGAACAGACTGTACCTCCCTCCTATTCTGCCAAGAATCTGTGCTTCATGAATATCAATTCAGGACATTTGGAGGCATAGCTGATCTCAAGAAGAGTGATCATATTTACAGTTTCTGCTGTTCTTCTTTTATGTCTTTGGCTATTAAAAAGTACACACACACACATATAATTTTTTAAATAAACATTTTTGGGTTGCAGGACTATTTCACAAATTTATCTGAGTTAGCTTTTGGATTCAATTAAAAAAATTTTCTCCATTATGTTAGTAAGAAAATGAGTTATAAATGAAGTTTCCATTACGTTTCTTTGTCCTTGAAGTTTGTCTCCTGAGTAATACATGTCTTGTTGCTCCAGGCCAGTAGTTCATGAACTGCACAGAATACAATCCACAGGATTCTGTCATCAGCTATATTCTGTGAGCATTTTCAGCTGGATTGTAGTATTTGTTTAGATTTATATCATTTTGGGACTGGCTAAATTCACAGCTGAAAATTAAATATGTTGCAAAACCACTTATAAACTCCCTGTTTATGTTGAACCTTCACAAGGGAAAAATTCTGGGGTGAATTTCATTTATCCTTTTAAAGGGATAAATATTATTCAAATCACCTTGGAAACAGCTGGACCACAGTCATGCAATAAGTTTAGTATCATTTTCTGAGTTAGATGGGTGTTGGTGTAAAGTTGACAACATCGATTTTCTGTGAGATTTAGGAGTTATTTTTAAAATAAGGGGGAGAATTTGCTTTTAGAAAACGTTGTGTCTATCACTAGGTTTAGGAGTGCTTTAAACTGATTTAACTATCCTGAGAATGGAGTGTTATTTTCTATGTGAAGATTATGTAAGTGGCACTATCCTTGTTGGTTGGGTTTTATAGTCTACTGCTTGTGAAAGAAAAGAAATCTCACGTGTTTTTGGAGATATTTAAATGCAGTGACTATTCTGAATGTGTGTGAGTATGGATATATATAAAGGGTATCCCAAAAAATGTATACACTTTTTTCTGTTAGCTCATTGAAGTTTCTTTCTTTTACAATTTAACCCATTGGAATTAATTATTCAGTGTGTATATGTTTTTTGGGACACTTTGCATATATATGCTTATACAAATAATACATGTGTTATTTATACCTTTATATAGTGTTTGTGTGTATATATGTGCATAGACATAAATTATATTTTTTCATAAGTTTAAAATGTATCTCCTTTGAAAATGGTAGGGACCTATAAGAAAATGCTTTGATGGGCATTTGGAGTAGCACTGATTTTTAGTTCACCCTAAGACAGAACTGGGTAAAAATCAGGAAACATGTTTAGGGACGAAAGGTAGAGACAGTGACCCATCTGAACATGATTTAACATGTTTTGGTTTTGTTGAAAGTAAAGTTCAAGCATTTCCTGTTTTCTTTGCTCTCAGAGACCTAGGGGTCATATATTACAACAGAAGAACACTGGCTGCCATTGGAGTGCGTGAGTGTGTGTATGTGTGTGGGCGTGTGTTTGTAAGGACGTATAACTCAGTGCATCTTCAGTATGCTTGCTGCCTCTTGAGATCTTAGAATTTGGAGCTAATGAGGTGGCCATGGTACTTATATATTATTTGAGCTTTATCACAATTTCATTTTCTCTCATTATAGGTAAGAACTTTCAGAGGGCATACCTTTCCCCCTGTAATTGTCTAATATAACATTTTTCCTACTCATTAGTGGGCATCCATGGATGTTTTGGGTATAGGAAAAAGCTGACTTTGGTGGCAGTTGACTATCCTGTCCTCTCAGGGAGTCTCCTATTCAGGAAAGTCTCCTGCAAAACGGGCAGACATCCCCTGAAACACGATGCCCCATGCCTGCATCGGTATGTAATACAGCGTGTTACATGGAAACAGGTAGATGGGGGACACAGAGCAGATTCAAATAAATTATAATTAACATCCTCACAGATTCAAAAGGATAGTGTATTGATCAAATTAGGACATATTGCTATAGAAAAACACCGTGAATCAGAACAAAAACGTGTTCCTGAAAATGAAAACTTTGATTGCCTGATCCTCTCTTACCTATCATTAATATACAGTCTTTCAATGTTAATTTTATATGTAGTCGGAAAAAAGGCACACATTTAGAAATAAAAGCAGCAACATTTTAAAAGTGCAAGATCATATACTAAAGTATCTCTAGACTGCAGTACAATATGTGACTTTTAAAATTTTCTATTTATATTTGTCTGTAGTTCTCAAACTTTCTATTGGAAAAAAAGGCCTAACAACTCAAGGAATTAGCTTTATACCATCATTTAGACATGAGTCACTGAAAGGAAAGCAGCTGAAGACCATTCTGGGAAGAACACTGGATTAATGAGAATTATCCTTATCATCTGCTCATAAATTATAAATGTTCCTTTTAAGTAAACAGTATTACAAATTATCAGAACATCAATACATAAAAAGAACCCACCAATTTGAGTCTCTGAAAAAAATGCTGGTATCACACTTGAAAAGTCTTATGAATATTCAAACTTAATATTATAGGTGGACAGTGATTTTGCTGATAAATTATTGGAACTGTCCTTTATATTTTAAAAAGTGGCCAACCATTATATGCTGGCTGGCAGGATATATCCTTTCTCCCAGCTCTCTGGTAACAAGAGCATGGATATGAGACTTCATCACGGTCAGTCTGATGCCCCTGCATGGAGCTGAGAATCTTGAGGGATTAACACAAAGGCGTGCTGGGTCAGTTATTGATTTTTCCAGGCAGAGACTGCAGAATCCAGGGTCTGATGGGGTAGCCTTATCTTACTGAACCATTCCTGTAGCAGCAACTTGATTTATCCCATGGCTGCCTTCATTCCTGACCCAACCTGCTTCTCCAGAATTTAGTAGATTCCTCAGATAATCTCACACCCATCAGTATTAGTAACAATAGGCTAGTTTGTGCTACAGTAACGAATGCATATTTATTGAGACTTTTGCCCGGAGGGCCCACCTCATGCCCCTTCGGATGCCTGGTAGCATCCATTCAAAGGCCTTGCCCCCCCTGTAGGTGTTAATGTTTGTTTTCTAAACAGAATTTAATGACTTTTCTACTAATTAATTTTTCTTGTTTTGGATATGTCCATTAGGAAGTTAGCTGTGACTGGCCAGTTTATTCAGCAGAAGGTAAATCACTGTTCTAGATGCTAAAGATACAGACATGAAAGAGAGAGCTTTCCTTCCTTTGCTAAGCTTGTGTTCTCATTGAAGGGTGATAGAACATAAACATGTAAACCAATAAATAAGATAATTTGGGGTATAGATAAGGGATATGAAGGTGATAAAATGGGATAATGTAATGGAAGAGGGGGGGCTGCTTTAACTAGGATAGTCAGGGGCAAGTCTTGCAGTAAGCAAAGTAGATATGAACATCTACAGAAAGAGTGTTCCTAGGTGATGGAACCGTAAGTGCAAATGTCCTGAGACAGACATGAACTTATTTGGTGTGTGTGGTCAGAACCTAGTGAGTGAGGGGCAAGTGGGAAGAGACAAGATTGAAGAGTCTGGCAGGGGCCAGTCATGTAGGGCATGATGGACCACGTAAGGATTTCAAGTAGGAAGCCTTTGTAGGTTTTAAGCAGGAAAGTGGTGTCATGTGAACTGACTTACACCTTTGAAAGATCATTCTGGCTGCTCTGTGCAAGCTGGGCATTAAGGGAGAAGCATGGAGGAAGAGGAATTGGTTAGGAGCCTGTTGCAATAGGCAGATAAAAGGTATTGCTCACTTGACTTGTAGCCATGGAGAAGTGGTTTCTACGGGCTATTTTCAAGCACAGATATTCTTCTGGAAGAGGCAGCACTAGCATGCAAGCCACTTCAGCGTGTGCTTTCCAATGTGCAGTTACAGGATGCGATTTAGAGTCTGTAATAGGACATGGAGAAGGCATGTGTATGATGCTCACAGCTTCCTGTGAAGGAGAGGATAAAATGCCAGGAGGCAGCCTCCTGTGTATAGGAAGGCCAGCATTGTGATCAAGACAGTGTCATGGGGCTGAAACATGCACCCAGGAATATTTAAAAGAGAACATACTGAGTGTTCTACTCTGCTTTGGAGAGCTGTGTATTGTTAATGCTCTTCTCTAAAAGATAAATGTTGCTATCAGGAGTGAGTGATAGAAACACTAGAACACATCACACAATGAATAAAATCATGAAACTTTAAAGGTATGAAACATTTACCATGACCCTGAAAAGGTGGAAGTGTTGGGCACTAAACTAAATGAAGTAAAATTGGTATTAAGAGAGAAATGGGTTATGGTGGAGCTATCTAAGCTGCATTAATTTTATATTCTCCATGTTCTAGAAGACAGATAGATTTTATAATCAATCTAGGTTACTCTTTTAGGAAAAAAAAACCTTTTATCTCAAAAAATCATTCACATAAATTTTCATTACAATCACAGTTTTACTAGGAATAAGCTTTTTAACTGGTCTATTATCTAACATAACCTCTTTTAAGATATATAATGTAGAAGGATATCCTAGCTAGCCTAGTTTTATATGTGTAACTTAATAGCAGAAATCACAATATAACTAGAGAAATGAACTAAAATTGATTGGATTCTGGGATACCAAGGTGCTGCCCTGAAGAAATACACAATTTAGGGACAAAATAAAAAGTTGTTTGTGTATTTAAACACTTATTTCCCTTCGTTGATCTCTACCCCAAGACTCTGAGATCCAGATGCCTGTTTCTGAGATCCCATTTGAAGTTTGAGGACAAGGAGGGATGGACTTAGACAAGGCACCAGTGTAGAATTGATTTACCTTGTTTTAGATGTCTGGGATGCCTGCTTTTTTTTGTAAAAACACAATTTGCCAGCCAGACTGGAAATGCTTTCTGTTTTTTTCATCAAAAATCTTGGGCTCTCTCCTTAGAAGTCTTCTCTGTCAAAGACACTTTTTCTCTTTAACTTTGGTTCTTATGTTCCTTAGGTGAATGAAGAGCAACTAGTTAGGAAAAAGTCACTCTAGAGAAAGACTGCAACTGTGAGATCAGACGGGCAGCATTAGTTAGCTGATGGGGTTGTGTAGATGCAAGGGAAGGTGTAGCATGATCTGGCTCTGACCTGTCGTTCCCAAACAACCTCCTTCCTCCCTGCTTTTTGCGTCTACATTCCAAGGCCTCTCCTTCCATCTTTGTGGGCATTGGGGCCCTCACAGATTGGTTTGACAGATGTGAAAGAAAGGAATGAAGCTTGCTCTAGGAGAGTAACTTCTGCTATTTATTCCAACCCACAGATATTTTTTAAATATCTGTCTCTCCATGTTACTTGTAATATTGGCAAATCATGCAAAATATAACTACTCTTGTCTAGCACACTAAGAGACAGTTTCCCAGGATTCAAATTGCCATCAGCCCATCACGATGCCTTTAAGGCTTCTCCATCTGAAGTCTTGCAGGTACAAGATATATAAAACTGAAATCATGATCTCTGTTCTCCTCACCTCACCTCAGAAAACATCTACCCTTTCTCCTGTTTCTTCCTTCAGTGAAGGGTAGCACCATTCTTCCATTACCCAAATGAATAATCTAGGAGTCATCATACTCTTGTATCTTTCCTGCCCATTTCATGCAGTCCATCTCCTAATTACTTTTCTAATCCTTCAATACTTCCCTTTCCTCATTGTCACTGCCCCAGTTCAGGCTCTCATGGTTTCTCCTCTGGAATTTGGAAACATCTGATGTTTTTGCCTTTATTTGCATGCAGATCATTTTGTTCTCCCAGTGTTGTCTATTAAATGAGACTCTGACCAATGAGGTGGGTGAAATTCAAATCTCACAGGAGGATGGATAGATGAAGATCGTTACTTCTTGAAGCTCAGCAAGCTGTTGTAGTGTGTGGTTAGGGTTTAGAATCAATGATGGACTGGAGAAATTTCTAATGTCTTAACCAGGCCATATACAAGGTCTTCACGACCTTGGACATCTTATCTGCTGCCACTTCTGCATCTGAATTCACAATAAGTAACCATGAACGGCTTGTGCTTCCTTTTACTTTCGTGCTGTTGCATACCATTCCTTGGTTCTGTGCCTTGGTCTGTGGGGATTCGTCCATCAGAAATGTTCTGGAACTAAAGCACTGTTTCTGTGGAGTGCCATTTTATTTTATTCCCCATCTTGGTACATATTGAGTTGGCTCGTGAAAACCTCCAGAAATGATTTGGGGTTTCTGTGCTTCTTTGTATTTCCTCTCTTTTCCTTCTCTTTATCCTTTTAACGTCCAATTGCAAGTGCTAGCAATCTCTCCCCATCAAGATGGTGCTGGGTCAGAGCTTTAGAAATGCCAGGTCACTGTGGTCCAGAACATGCTTGCACGCTCTGCCCTGGAGGAGCCGTGCCCTGGTCCTGTGCAATACCAGCCTTTCCACATCATGCCATCCACCATGTAGTTCATGCAGTCAGACAGACATGCAGCGCGTCGGGGGCTTTTACATGTTGTTTCTCAATTTAATGCTCACCACACCCTATGGAGTAGAGCAGGGACCTGTTACTTTTCCACTTTACAGATGTAGAGATGGAGGTTCTTTTTATTTTTATCAACCTGACTTAATACATATACACTTAAGTCTCTGCAGATTATATGTTGACAAGGGTCCACAATGTACTATGACCTGTTTCAATTACAATTAGCTACTTAATTACTAAAGGGGCTTGGGTGTAGTTTTTGTTTCTAGAAGCTTGTTGGTAAATCTATAATTCGAGTAAACCTAATTTCATAATATTCACTCACTATTGTTTAGAAGCCCAATCACCTTGGAATTTTCCAGGCCCCATTTTCCACTTATGTAGCCCACTATCATCTTTTGGTCAGTTTGGTCCATGGCACCTCTGAGAGAGAGAAGGGAAAACCTGTATGGTTGGTTTTAGATGTTGATTTTTGAAGCCTGTACTGTGAGTCCCTTAAATTACTTGATCAAGTCTTGAAGATCCAAATGTAGTGTTGGGACTGTGCGGTTGGGCCTAATCATAGTACTAAAAACAGTTCTTTGCAGTGAAAAGAAGAGAAGAGGACTTTGAGTGCCTCAATGAAGCGTCCATGTAGATTAGCCCCTGTCTCAGGCCATGGTGTTTCCCACTTCCTGCCTCCAGTCTAGCAAGGCTCCTTGCATTTTTATTTTATTTTTAATTTTTGTCTGAAAGTTAGGCCCATCGGACTAGTTTATGAGACCATGGCTTTTATTCAAAAATTTTTGCTCTTCTTGAATTAAAAAAGTAGAAGAAATTATCAACAGCAAAGGACTGTATTTGACTTCTGTCACTTTTGAACAAAGTCACACAGTTTGAGCAGATCCATGAGAATAAGGATTTCCCTTCTGCTGCCTGGAAGGAGCAAAAGATCATTTTATTTAAAATAAATCTGTTGAGATACATGTTGCTGATACCTAATCAAGCTCTGAATTTGAGTTCAATCAGAGCTTTGATGAAAGAAAGGGGAAAGGAAACTTGAAAGAATGCTGTCCCATTCATGAAGAGCTTGCATGTTTCCAGCTTCCAAGTAAATGGAATAATGGCTCCATGCATTTCCATCCAGGCATTTTCCACCCTGAGAATAATGCCCTTCCTGGCTTCTCAGTGAATAATGCATTATTTCTGAAACTCAAGAGGCATTCCTTTCATTTTCCTTTATGTTCTCTTTCTGAGTGATTTTCAAGCAAGAAAATTCAAGGACTTAAAATAAATGCTTTATTAACATTTTTACTTGAAGTTCCAATAGCTTCTTGGCTATTATCTCCTGATGTTTGAAATATTATTTTTTTTCTCTCTAAGGAAAGTCTAAGGTCATTGTATTTATTAGAAAATAAAGCACCTTGGACAGTCTTCAAAGTGAATGGCAGTTTAAAACCAATACACATTTGTGTTTTAGAACAAAGAGCTTTATGGGGGTACTTTTTTCTTTATTTTCATTTCTCTGCTGAAAAGGTTCAAAAAAGAAAGCTCACATTAAAAAAAACTGGGTTGCTTGGAAGCTAAATCTTGTTTGTTTACATTTTGTGAAACTCATTCCTTGAGGCTAGTCCAAATCCACCACTCCAGTCCAAGTCTGCATTCACCTAGGCCAGTGCCATTTAAATCTAAAGATTCAAAAGCTCTTCTGGGATCATCTCCGTTTGCTGTCTCTTCATTGTGTAGCCTGATCACACATACGGGGTGCGATGTAATGGGACGTGACAGCGCCCACCGGTTCTATTGGCTCATGTTCTCTTAGCTGAGGTAGGGTAACACAGTGGTAGATTTTAATGCTATTTCACAACCTTCATTTTCCTTGGGAGCTAAATGAGTGATTTCAGGAACTAAATAAGCTGGAATTAAGAATATAATCTATATTTTCATTCCTTTTACAGTTATAGTAAAATCTTACTGTTTCGGAATAGTTAGGGAAGAAAGAGAACAAAGTTGATCTAAATTTGTAAAACATCCAAAACATAAAATTTGGTTCAAAATATTTTATTAACTTCAAGAAGTGGGAGTATAACAGTATTTTCTGGAGTGTGGACTCTGGATCTAGCCTCTAAAAGCAGAAACTCTGGGGTCTGTCTTCTGTTTGCCATTTTCCAGTACCATGGCCTTGAGCAAGTTATTTAACTTCTGGGTCTCAGTTTCTTTATCTGCATGATGGGATAATACTTTCTATCTCATATGGCTATTGTGCAGATTAAAGGAGTTAATATTTATAAAGCATTTGGAAAAGCACCATTTAAGTGATTGCTGAATAAAAATAAAAGTAAACAAACATCGTTAGAAATTGCTGTTTTCAAATAGGCTCAGGCTACTGAGCAGATACTAACAATATTATTGTTGTTATTGTTACTACTAAAATAAACCGAGTGATTATTTTGTTAGAACTCATTTACTCCTTACAACAAACTTAATGAGGTAAATATAATCATTCCTTTTTTTCGATGAGAAAACTGAGGTATGGAAAAGTAATTTGCCTAAGTTCACCTACTTCATTAAACAATAAAGCAAGGATTTGAGCCCAGTCAACCTGAATCCAGAAACTGTGCCTTAACTAAATATTAAAGGACATTTGTCACAGTACTTATCTTTTTGCCTAAAAACACTCTCATGCTATTAAAAACCCTAACTCTATAAGTAGCAAAGTGTATGTCCTGAATGAAGTTTTTCATGTCTCATGCTTCATCTATGTCTCATAAATACTCAATGTTAGTAGAGTCTGAATTAATGAGGTTTTATTACATTGATTATTTTATTGTCAGTAAAACTTTTTCTGATTACTTCAGAATATGAACATTTTCTTTCAAACGGTGATCTGGTGGCTTTGCATCTCAGTATTTTATATGGAACTGAAATAGTTTCACCTTATGGTTGTTTGCTTCATAATTATACTTTTTGTTCTCTCTTTTACATCCTTCCGACCCCTCGCCCCGGCCTTGTAGGTGCCTTTATCATCTGCTGGACCCCTGGGCTGGTCTTGCTGCTTCTGGACGTGTGCTGCCCGCAGTGTGACGTCCTGGCCTACGAGAAGTTCTTCCTTCTGCTGGCCGAGTTCAACTCTGCCATGAACCCCATCATCTACTCCTACCGCGACAAGGAGATGAGCGCCACCTTCAGGCAGATCCTGTGCTGCCAGCGCGGCGAGAGCGCCGGCGGCCCGGCGGAAGGCTCGGACCGCTCGGCCTCCTCCCTCAACCACACCATCTTGGCCGGAGTTCACAGCAATGACCACTCCGTGGTTTAGAAAGGAAGCGGAGAGAGGCCAGCCAGCATCTGTTGAGGGGTGAAGAGCCTCCCCCCACCCAAATGCCAGGGCAAGGTGTGGGGGCGAGAGAGGGGGGGAAGCGAACTCATGTACTTAAACACTAACCAATGGCAGTATTTGTTCCTAGACCCAACAAGACTTGATATATGTTGAAAATTAGCTTATGTGACAGCCCTCATCTGGATCCCCATTCCTTCTGGAAGTAGCAAGTGGAGCTCTTAGAATGGAATTCGTAAATAGACTCTGGAGTGTCCATTTAGATAGAAGACAGTAACTAGACTTCCAAAGATCTTGAGTGGTTTGGTGCAAGTCAGAAGAAACACTGACTAATTGAATCCACAACTTCATTTACATACAGGCTTCCCTTTTTTATTTTTAAAGGATACATTTCATTTAATAAACATGTTTATGCCTATCAGTATGCTTGTGATGGATAAGACGATAGACTGTTTTTAAACTACCGTAACTTCATTTTTTCCCCCTTATATAGGAAAACTGTAAATTAGAGTTATTTTTTTAGAAAGCATGCATGTAATGTATGTATGCAGTATGCTTTACTTAAAAAAGATAAAAGGGTATTGATTTTAAATCTTCTAGGAAACAGGAGAACCTGGATGTTAAAGCCAGTATTTGTTTAGGTTATGAAACAAAACAATGCTCTAATCACAATATTACCTTTTTAAAGTGTCGTAACACATATAAAACAAAAAATGGGATCTAAGTTTATTACCAAAATAATATGTACTCTAAAAAAGTCATAGAACAAGGAGCTTAGTAATATTGTTCCCACATATTTATGATACCCAAGTACATTCTAATTATTAGTACATCAGAGGAATTTTTAAATAGCCTGTGTTTTTCTGTATTATGAAATAATACATAGTCATTGTAGAAAACTTGAAAAATGCAGAATGTATAAAATAGAAAAAATAATTACTGATAATATCACAACCCAGAAGTAACCACCATTAACAGCTTTCCCCCGTGTATGCCTATATGTATATTATATACCTTTTTATATAATTGGGATCATACTGTAAACAATTTTATAACCAGTTTTTTTCCACTACAGAATTGCCACATTTTCCTATGGCATTAAAAATTTTACAAAAACATAATTTTTATGGCTATATAATATTCCATTTAATGGATGCAACTCAGTTTATTTAACCATTTCCATATTGTTGACTACTTAGGTTATTTCTAATTTTCATTATTATAAATGATGTTGAAAAAATTTTGTGTACATAAGACTTTGTCCATATAATTGATTATTTACTTAGGATATGTTCCCATGAAGGATTTTTTTAAAATGTGAAATGTCTTTTTATGCTCATACCTTTTATAAAAAGGGATTTCCTGCTTTGCACCTCATGGGTGACAATTGTGAGGAAAGCCAGTAAAATTACCTTTTTACAAAGGAAGTTCAGTGGTTAGTGTAGTGACTTTTTTTATATAACAAGAAGGACTAGAAATAGTCAACTGTCACAAATAACCAGAATACCTTATTAAAATGTCTAGCAATTCCAAATTTTGTTTGAGGGACCAATTATTAAGCTCTTGGTAGCCACAACTGTAATGCAGAATTCAAGAAAATGCAAAGAAATCCAACGTGCCAAGTGAATGAAGGATCTTCATATTAAATATCTTGGGACCCTTCTGTAGCCAATTGGTTGAGCGTCAACATGTGACTGGATACTGTGTATTCTCTAAGAATCACCCCAGATAGTCTGCTACCATATGAGGTGACACCTGTTTAACTCACTTTCTAGGTAAACTAGGAATTGCACGTTTGTTGTCATAAGTAACCAGTCAAGTCACAGTCATGAAGCAGGTATTGGAAAGTCAGGAGTAGGGTTTAAGAGAAAGATGTCCAGAAGATGGTTGTCTAGGGAGGAGGGAGTCAGTTCATGGTCACCATTTGAACAGAGGGCTGACTAGTCATGTTTCCAAAGTGAAAAGAATATGGGGAACCAGTTAGCAGAAAGGTGTTCGCACATACTTCATACAATATACAGAGCATTCGATGTTGGAAGTAAAATAAATGAACCTGGAATTTTACTCATGTGCATGTATTCTGAAGGAGATGTGGACTATTTAAAATGAAAAGCATACTAATTGGACCTTAATAAATCATTTTCAATCAGTGTTTGGTCACGTGTGGTTGTGGTCAGTGCTGTTTCTCTTGCTCAAGCTTTCGGTTTGCATTGCACGGTGCCTTTCTTCTTGTGACCTCCTCTATTTCCCTGCCGCAGGGGCTTCTGAGTTCTGTGGTGAAGCCACCACCATATGCTTCCCCAGCTCAGAACTGCTTTTTTCAACGTGAGCAATAAGTCTTTCCAGTGTCCCAGAGATGGTGGTTTATGTTGCATTAAAGGAGGGATAACATCTTCGGACGATATAATACTTTGACAGTATAATTGGCAGAGTAAATTTCTTTTGAAAGAGCTGATTTGATCAGACCTTTATTTTGGCTTATGAAAAACTCTCACTAGGAGTTTATAAAGTCACAGTGGTCTTTGTGCTTATAGATTTAGTAACTAAAGATAAAAATGACAGGTACCTTCCAGTGATATGCTAATTATATTCTTTTCACTATATTGCTAAGATGTTGGAAAAATACATATCATGTTTATTCAAATGAATGTCTCAATGACCATTTGGAAGAGAATCCTGTACCTTTAAATTGAGGCGGATGCAAGATTTTTAGAAATCGAAGGTCTTAGAACTCTTTATGACTTATTCAGAGCTCACAGACAGCAGTCCCCTCTTCTCCACGGTTTCAGTTCCCCATGGTCCACTGCGGTCTGAAAACACTACACGGAAAACTCCAGAAAGAATAAGTTTTAAATTGCGCGCTCTTCCGAGTAGCGGGACGAAATCTCGCGTGACCCGCTTCGTCCCGCGAGACTGTTGGGCGTCTGGGCGCTGAGGCGCTGCGCTGCGGCCCTGGTGGCCACGTTGGTTCCCCGCGGGCTCGTCACAGGCCTGCGGTGGTGGAGTGCAAGTCGCCCTCATTTTGCTTGGTAATGGCCCCAAAGGGCTAGAGCGGAGATACTGTGGGTGCGCCACCGAGAAGCCCCAACGTGCTTCCTTTAAGCGAAAAGGTGAACGTTTTCAGCTTAATAAGGAAGGAAAATCATTTGCCGAGGTTGTGAAGATCTACGGTAAGAACGAATCTTCCACCCGCGAGACAGGCTATTTTGAGAGAGAGAGAGACCGCGTTCACGTGACTTTCACTACAGTACGCTGTTGTAACCGTTCTGTTTTATTATTAATTGTTAATGTCTTACTGTGCCTGGTTTAGACATGAACCTTTATCATGGGCGGGCCTGGATACGAAGCAGCAGCAGGTGGGGGGGTTGGCGCTGCCTGTGGCTCAGGCACCCGCCGCGGGACTCGCGGCCTGTCGGGGGTGAGAGGGCTACTGTGTTGCCCTCTTTCGTGTAGTAAGACAGCAGTTTCCAGATTCATTTCGCTTTGCGCAATTGTCAGTCTTAGTGGTTTCCCATTCTCTTTCCTAATTATTGCTTTCAGCTCCGCTCTTCATCTTCTTTCTAATTTCTTCCCTTGCTCTCTCAACGTCTGGGCGTAATTGTGTGATACTTCTAGCCCTTCTTTTTAAACCCAGAGTGTGGTTCATGCTAGATAAAAGCTGTAGAAACAGGTATTTATCAGGTCCCTGCGGACCAAGCAGCACATTTTTATGTAAAGACCTTTGGAAACGAATTTCTTATTTTTTAACGCCAAGTGAGCCTCACCTGATCCCAAACTCTCAGGAAGATTAGGCTTCATCTGTGTGTTGGGATGGGTTGGGATTTAGGCACCATCGGACAGAAGTGTGTGTAACTAGGAGCCAAAGTGGGCTCCAAAGCAGGGACCGTTCGTTCTGTAATAGTCACCTGTACCTTGTGTAGTCTGCATATAAAACTCTCTCATTCTTCCTTTAAATTTATAATGCTCGTATTCACAGATTATTCATTAATAATCTGTGTAATGGTGTAGCATGTAAAGACCATTTTTAAATCTAAAGTAGAGGCTGGATAACTAAGACCTATTGGCCAAATCTACCTGTTTTTTTATGACCTATGTGCTAGGGGTGGGTTTTACATTTTTAAATGACTGGGAAAAAGAATATTTTGTGATGCATGAAAATTATATGAAATTCAAATTTTATCATCCGTAAGTAGAGTTTTATGGGAACACAGTCACACTCACTAGGTTATGTTTCGTTTATGACTGTTTTTGTACTACAACAGTGGAAATTAATAATTGCAACAAGACTGTTCTTCGAAATCTAAACTATTTACTATCTGACCCTTTGCAGAAAAAGTGTGCCATCCTCTGGTTTAGAGAATCCCACTTTCAATCATGCCATCCTCATTTTACTGTATGTTTATTAGAAGAGGAAAGAAAAATTGGGCACACTATGATCTTTTAAGCTCTAAAGTGCAGAGAAAATAATCACAAATGCATTTTTATAATAATCAATTTTTATTTTGAAGTGATCTCAAACTTACAGAAAAGTTTGCTGAATTTATAGAACATTTTCCCTGAACCATTTCTAAGTTGCCAACATGATGTTCCATCACCCTTGATACTGTGTAATTCTTACGGACAAGGACATTGTCTTCCATCAGCTCAAGGCAATCATCAAAATCAGGAAATTAACATGGGTACATAAACTACCATTTAATTCACAGATCCCATTCAGTTTTAATCTCTTTTTCTAGTAATGTTTCTTATAGCAAAAGAATCTAGTCTAGGATTCCTGGTTGTATTTAGTTGTCATATCTCTTAAGTCTTCAATCTTAAACAGTCCCTCAGTCTTTCCTTGACCTTTATGCCCTTGACATTTAAAGATCACAGGTCAGTTATTTTATAGAATGTCCCTCAATCTGAGTTTGTCTGATATTTCCTCATGATTAAATCATATTATTTATCTTTCACAGAATAACATGGTGATAAGTGATAAACTAGATTCATTAAAATGTAAAACATCTACTCTGTGAAAGACACTGTCAGAGAATGAGAAGACAGCCCACAGACTAGGAGAAAATATTAGCAAAGTACATATCTGATAAAGGACTATGATTAAAAAAATATACAAAGAACTCTTAAAACTCAACAATAAACAGTGCAATCAAAAAATGGGCAAAAGACCTGAACTGGCACCTCACCAAAGATGATATATAGATGGCAAATAAACATGTAAAAAGATACTCAACATCATATGTTCTTAAGAAATTATAAATTAAAAGACCAATGGGGTACCAGTATACACCTATTAGAATGGCAGAAATCCAAAACTGACAGCATAAAAGGCTGGCAAGGATATGGGATAATTGGAACACTTGCCCATTGCTGGTGGGAATGCAAATGGTATAGCACTTTGGAAGACAGTGTGGTGGTTTCTTATAAAATTAAACATCCTCTTACCATGTGATCCAGCAATTGTGCTCTTTGGTATTTTACTCAAAGGTGCTGAAAACTTATCTCCACACAAAAACCTGCATATGGTTGTTTAAAGCAGGGGCAATAGTTTTTAGTTTTTTAGAAGCCTTGTTATTTGGATGGTTCTTAGAGGCACCAACTTAGATCTCTCTGAAATCTGAAGAAAATATTTTACAGTTAGAAACTTAGTTTCCTCTTTAGAGCATGTTTTCCTGACAGTGCCCTTAATTTGTTCTTTGCCTGAATCTGTTTTTTTACTTCACATCATTAGCCATTTTTAGAAATTGACAACTTTCAAACCAAACAGTTCCTGGATCCTTTATATTTAACATTCTTCTCTTTAGCTCATCTCTCTCATGCTGCATTTTACTATAAATGGCAAAATGAAGACAGACAAAACCTCCAGAACTGTACCTGGAAATCTCCTTTGTTAAACCACCAAGTTCATGGGTACATTTTCTACTTTCCATGTTACTGTGAGTGTTAAGTTTTCATTTCTTTGGGGTGTATACTTAGGAGTGGAATTGCTGGATCATAGAGTAACTCTATGTTTAACTTCTAAGGAACTGCCAGCCTGTTTACCAAAGCTGCTGTACCATTTTACATTCCAACCAGCATTATGTGAGGGTTCCAAATTCTCCACACTTGTTATATACTCTGCTGGAACCTTGATTTTGACTTTGTGAGATACAAGCAAAGAAATTAGTCGAGTGCAGTGGACTTCTGACCTACAAAATAGTGAGAAATAAATCTGCCACTGTTTTAAAAGGACCTGCTTTCCTCCAGTTTCCAATACCAGTTTTCTCACTTTCTTTTAAGTCTTTACCATAGCAGCAGCCTTGAAGGCCACATTTATGACTCTAGCTTGGAAATTTCACGTTGTCACTTCTGTGGTGTTATTAGAACATATTACTGAATAACTTTTGCTGGGGTCTCCCCAAGTTCAATCCTGCTCCTATTCTGTTCGTACCTTTTCTTACTAGGCACTTTTATCTATTGCCATGATTAAAAAAATATCTATAAACTCACAGCTAAATTTCTTTCTGTGACTGCTGCATGGGCTCTGGACCCCCTACACTAAGGTTTCTCACGATGTAAGAAAAAAATATAAAAGCCCTAATTTGTTCTTCAGGTTTCTGTTAATTGCAGCTGAATGCATTTCTACTTACATATTCATCATATTACATATCTCATGTATATTTATGTATATTTTGTATTTCAAAACTAGGATTACACTTTACCTAGTGAAGCGTTTATTAAACATATATATGCTATGTTAAACACTATGCCGCATATTTGATAAAGAGTGGTAAGAAAGAAAGATATTGTACCTATCCTCACAGAGCTTACAGTGTAGAAATATTACAGTGAGGTGAATATTATAGGGGATTTAACCTTGTCTGAGAAGCGGGAGTGGGGCAGCAAATAAGGCTTCACCGAGAAAGTGATTTTAAAGTTTACAGCTGAGGACTGTGTGTTACCTAGGTGAAAAGGTCATGGGAAGGTTGATGCAATGTTGTGTGTATAAGTTTTAAAGCATAAACTGGAGTACTGGAAAGATTATGTACACAGAGCTTGAAATAAAGGGGCTAGAGCAGGGATGATTATTAGGCAGAACTCTCTAATTCACACTAAGGAGTTTTTTCTTTATTCTAAGGACAGTGAGCTCCTCAAGGGTTTCAAGGCAGGGAGAAAAATGATGACATATGCAGGTTTGAAACTTGCTAATTGGATAATGGTTTTGATGGGGACATGAGTGGATAAAAGGAGATCAGGATGCTACTTATGGTGAAATGATGTTACTTTAGACTAAGGTGTTGGTGGTAGAGATGAAAAATGTGGGAACATTTTAACTATATGTAAGAGATTACATATAGTGAGACAAAAACCAACCAAGACTTAGTAATATGGGCTGTGTGTTATAAGGGAAAGTGAAATAATACAGAAAATTTTCTTGCCTCTGGCTTAAGCATCTGCATGGTAGTGGTACCATTCACTAAGACAAGAAAATTCAGAGAAGGATCAGATTTGGGGTGAAGGTAGGGAGGAGACTATGTGCTCATTTATAGATGTGTTTGGTAGTTGCTACCTCTGAAACATCTATGAGGCAGTTCAATTTTGGTTCGATTTTGTCTAATTTAAAATTAATTTATTGTAAAATTTAAATTATTATTTCACATATAATAGAGAAAGGAATTATAAATTCAAAATAATCATATATATACACATATATATATAGTGTCCCCCAAAATGTATATACACACTAAATAATTATAAAGGCAGTGCTTATTAAAATACATTTCATTTTCAAAACTGAGCTATCAGCTGTTAAAGTGCGTATCCATTTTTTGGGAATATATATATGTGTGTGTATAATACACACACACACACACACACACACACATATATATATGTGTAGCCTAAAATTATGTGGATAAATTGAGTATATTTTATTTTTTTAAGTGCTATGGAAAATAAGAATCATTAAGTACCCTAATTATTCACTGCATTAATTTATACAAGTATATTGGAGGAGAACTGGCATAATAGACTTCAAGTATCATCTATACATTAATGAGACATTGGCCCCACCCAGGACATTTAATAGGAAGTTTCAGGACTCCTGGGGAAGTCAAACCTAACTAAAGCTCAATGTCACTATCTCTACTAGAGATATTTTCCCTCCTTAATGACCAGAGCACAGGTCTCTAGAAGAAGCAGAATAGTGTAATTCAGTGGCTTTCAACTCAATATCAAGACCAGTGCCTACCTTTATTAACAATTTTTTGTTTAAAAAAGTATTATTCTGAAATGAGATTCTAATATAATACAACCTACCTAATTCATAATTTAGAAAAATATATAGCCTGACTGGTGTGGCTCAGTGGTTGAGTGTCGACCCATGAACCAAAAGGTCACCAGTTCGATTGCTGGTCAGGGCACATTCCTGGGTTTTGAGCTCCATCTCCAATAGGGAGGGTGCAGGAGGCAGCAGATTGATGTTTCTGTCTGTCTCTCTCTCTCTCTCCTTTCCTCTTGCTCTAAAAAATCAATAAAAACATATTTTTAAAATATATATATATATAATTCGCTGATTGTAATATAATGGAAACCATGAAAAGAAACTAATTTAGAGTAAAATGATGTTTAATATATAAATGCTCAAAAAGCACAGAAACTACAGTAGAGGAAATAATAATGAAGCAGTCAGATGTTTGTACTATGTATGCTGAATAAGTTTAGATTTCAGAGAGACATTTTCAGACAAATGCAGTAATTTCCACCAGTAACAAAATCAGTGAGTCCAACCAATTTAATTACATTAAGTGCAGGGTCACATTACTTAAAGGTCCATGGCTAAGGCAAATGGCAAGCAATGAGCCTACTGAGATTTCCTGGGGTTGGTTGTGTGGGCCCAGACTATCTCCTCCCTACTGTAGTTTGGAGCCTCCTGGTGGCAGTTGCCCTGCTTCAGCTTAATATTAATGAGAAGAATTCGAGATTCTGCACTTTCAATTCTCCTTGACTGAATTGTAACATCTTACTAGTTCCCTCATTAATTAATGAGCCAAATAAAATCTTTGCCATGTACTCATAATTTTTGTATGAGAGTCATGATTTTCTCTCTTTGAAAAATAACCACTTAGCACTATCATCTCCCCCAAATAACTTGTTTTACTGTACAAATGCTGAGACCTTGTGGGTGACAAGAGGCTCAAGGTCTGGGATGGGGAAGATTAGAATGTGCATGAATTCATAGCCTGAGGACATGTCAGGAACTATAGACAGCAGCAGTGCATGCTGCAAACACACCAAAGCAAGGCAGGGCCTGCTACACCTGGGCAGAAGCCAGTGTCCAATCCTTGGATATGAGCTGGAACAAACCTGGAATCCTGGGGAGTCTCAGTGATAGGCCACACCTCCTCTTTCCAATGCCATGATATCCATGAGCTTCTTCCTACCTAGATGCCTCAAACGAGGAGAAAATGTAGTGAGAAGTTTCCCAGAGGAAACTGAGTTAAGCTTCAATCAACTAAGGTTTAAAATAATTTTCGAAGTTACCCTGCGTAAGTGAGATTGATTTTTTTCCTATTGAAATAGGACCTCAGAAGATTGAATTCAGTTATGAAGAAATAAAGTAACACTTTCTCATCTCCAAGATGTACCTATAAATTTCAACCACATCATGCACAAATGGGATCATGGCATTTATGTTGCATTGTAATCTTTTCCCCCCTTTGGATAACTCTGATGTTGTAATGAAAATAATGCTTGGTGAACATTTAGTTTTTTATGGTTTTTCCTTCATAAAAATGCTGGGATAGAATCTTATATATCTTTGTGCACTTGTCTGATTACTTCCCTAAGATAAAGTTCTAAAAGTGAAATTGCTGATACAACAATTAAATATGTCTATTCAATTTTGATGCTACTTACTGGATGTCCTTGAAGGTTTCCGGTTATTGGAGAGCCCATTTCCTCTGCCTTCATCAGTACTGGTTTTGAGTAATCTTTTGATTCTTAGCCAAATTGGTATGTATTTATCTGTTTCTTGCTTTTATTTTAATTTTTTGTTTATTGGTGAGATTGAGAGTTTTTTCATAAGTTTATTATTTGTCTTTGTGTATCCTTTTTCTATTTTTTTTAAATGGGTTATTGGTAATTTTAATTTGGAATTTATTTGTTTTACTAACACTTTGTCTTATATAAGGTAAATGTTCTTCCCAGCTTTGATATAATGTCTGTGGCTACACAGAAGTGTTTCGTTTTCCTTTATTTAATTCTATATTATTTTCATTTATGTTTTCTGAACTGTGTGGTATGAGAAATGCTTTGCCCTCCTCCATTTTATAAATGTGTATGGCTATCTTTTATTCCATTTATTTTGTGCTGCTGTTATTTTTAGTGGTTAAATATTTGATATCATTGCAGTTTATTAAGCGTATGGTAAGAAGTGGAGATGCACCTTTGTTTTCCCCCAAGAGGAAAGACAGTTTTTCTAACACCAGTCATGGAATTATTCATAAATATACCCATGGGTGTTATAAATGTATGTGCCTATGGGGAAAGAGCGAGGATAAGAAAGAGACAAGGTAGTCTGTTGATTCCAGCTCTTTTAGTTTAACAATTTATATAATTTAATATTTATTTCAATAATTTAATATTTATTTTAATTATTACAGTGTTAAATGTTTTAATACAAGACATGGAAACTTAACGATACTATTCCTCTATGTCAATATTTTTGTAAGTATTCTTATACATTTGTTCTCTTTACAGTTTATAATTAATGTGTCAAATCCTCCCAAATTTGTGAAGTATGAGAGTTCTTTGCTAGATATACAGATGTTTTCTTCCTAATAAAGTTTGTGATTGTCATATTTGATATGTCATAATTTATTTTCTTCTGCTTTAGGTATCAAATTAAGATTGTGAATTTGGCCAAATTCAATGCTTATGGCTTAGAGGGACATGGTTGGACATTTTTTATTCACTTGATAAAATAGAGTTCTTTGTTTGCTTAAATTTATACTTCTATAAATGTTAGTCTTTCCAGGCCTGCTTCTTCCTTTTTAAATTCATTTCCCAACTCTACATTGCTTTTATTTTGGGCAAGTAGCTTATAAACAGCAAGAAGCTTCGTTTTGCTTTACTGTTCATTCCGCGAGGCTTTGTGTAATAAGATTGCTTAGGCGTTTCTTTTTAATTTTCTTTATCAAACTTTTATATGTGCTTATTTTTCTTCCTTCTAATTCTCCACTTCGAAATTACTTTTCTAGTTTCTTTGCTGTTATACATTTAAAAGTGTTTTTCAAAAACATTTTAACCTCTGTCAATAAAAACAATGTGTTTCCCTTTTTCCAGTTTTCCTTCCTATTCTTTTATCCAAAATTCCTCATATATTAAAAAAAAATCTTCATATTTATTTTCATATCCTTTTTTTCATAATGCAGTTTCTCTTGGAAGGACCTTTACTAATATATGCCAACAAGTCCTTAGATAACTGCTTTGCTGGTTATCTAGCTCTTTAGTTTTCTTTATGCCACACCGTCCCCTTTCTTTACCTATTTATGCTGAATCATTTTTCTTTTGGCTCCATGAATGTTTTTTCTTCCAGAAAGCATACTTTGTATGTGTGAAAATATATTTCATTTTTCCTCTCACATGAACATTTTTTTGACCGAATTGATAATTCTTGGGTAATAATCTCTTTCTTAAGGAATGTTTGAATGTTGCTCAATTGTCTGTAACAGTGAGTGTTGTGGGAATGATAAATGATGTCAGTCTGATACATTATCATAGTGGAGGATTTAACCTTTATTTTGGAATTCAGAAATCAGAAGTTTCTTAGTGTCTATCTTCCTTCTAAATGTCTCTCGTAGACTTGAGAAGAACTAATATTCTCTGTTAGATGTAAAATTCTGTATGTTCTTATTAGATAGGCATATACTCACTATGTTATAAAATCTTTGCTATTTTGCTGTTTTCTACTTTGACGGTGCATTTGCCATTTTTTCCTTGGGGGTCCATGAATTTCTACTCTATGTAGAAATTCTGAGGCTATTTTATTAGAAGCATTCATGTTTAAAATGATCTTCCTAGTGAATTAAATCTTCTATCATTATGTAGTGGTGCTTATCATATCAATAATACCTTTTAACATAAGTGTTTTAAAATTTGTTATTAATATAATTGAATGTTTCTTTACTACTACGCCTCAGGACTCAGTGAGTCTTTTTGGTGTAAACTTCAGTCAGCTCAGAGACATTTTATTTTGTTATTTATTTTATGTACTCTCTAGTCCTTCTGGAAGATCTAATTATATAGATGTTGGATCATCCTGATCTACCATTCATATTACTGATCGTTTATCATTTACATTAGTGTCTCTTTTTACTCTAATTTCTGTTATAATTCCCACTAGAATGAAAGCTCCATGAGAGCAGGGGTTTATTTGCTTCATGTGTTCCCAGTGTCTGGATGTGAGCTAGAAGGGACAATAGAGGAGATACTTAAATAATATTTATTGAATAGATGAGTGAGTTATTGGTGTACTTGCTCTAATTTATTTTCAGCAGTCCAATGTTTATTTTACTATTTCTGGCCTCTATTAATTTTTTACTGTGTAAATCATCTTTATCTCTCATACAAACTCGTTATTCTCCGATTAGTCCCTTTCCCATAGCACCATACATTAGTTTTATGTGTCCTAGTCTACTAAATTACAATGAAAATGCACAATGTAATTTTTAAAAAGTTTTTCCAGTGTTTGCTATTGACTCTTTCTCTGAGAGGAGGAGTTTTGGCACTAAGCTAGAATATCTTTTTTATCAATAAAGGATACACTTGATCAGTACTGGAGCTGATCCGAGCCATTTCAGCAATTGAGTATGTCATTTTTTGGTGTCCCCAGTATGTCTCAACCTGACCAGCTACTGACTGGAGGAATCTGAGAACAAGCTTTCCTCTGGGTATGGTTAATGGATGGAGATTACAGAGTTCACGCAGTGTTGATTTACAATCAGGAATTCTTAACAGTATTGAACTTCACTGTTACTCTGAAGACCCTCGAAGGCTTGCTGTGGGTGAAGAAAAATAGCGTTAAGGAGAAAAAGATGTCTACATTCAAAGCTTTGGGGCACAGGATTTCTTAATGAAATTGAGAACTTTTTGCCAGGATAGAGTACATAGACACAACTCGTCTCTTCAAAGATAGAGCACCTGACAGAGTGGTGCCAGTGGGAATCTCTAAGTCAGTTGAGTTCTGACTTTGATTTGCACTTCCATTTCTCACTGAGAGGCTCTGCCCACATAGATACTCTTTCTCCCTTCTGGTCACAGACCCCAAGGTGGGGGAGTAGAGACCTAATCTTTTGTTTAGGTTGAGGGGAGCAGGGAGATCTAGTGGTAGTCTGCAACTGGGAGGATTGTTAGGGGAGATAAAACTTCAGTGTCAAAATTCTGGGACAGAGCTCCTGTCGTGACACCTGATTAAATATTGAATTGAGTGCATTTGCTTCTCAAGAATTTGCATATCAGAGTGAGGCATCAAGTTTAGGAAGGGCTGAGGTTGGCTGTGGTTGTCCACCTGGAAGATATCTAGAAGCACATTACAAGAACCATTTCAGATGTCCCTAGTAGAAGAAAGGGGGAAGGCTAGACTACATAAAAAGAGCTCTGGGATCCCCACTTAATATAAGAATTTTCTCGTGTGTGTGTGTGTAGGGGGGGGACCTGGGGGTAATTTTGACTAGAGGGGCAGGGAGACATACTCAAAATTATTAATCTATGTAAATCATTTCAGCATCTTACCTTCCCCAAGAAAAAGCTCTTTTCCCACCTTGGCTATTCCCTCTCCACTGCTCTCTGAGGAGCATTTTTCTCTGTCTCACCAGTTCCTGGAAACAGAAAAGACAGAGAAAGCCCTAATTGGAGATGGGAACATAAAGAGGGGAAAGCAACTCAGGGGAGAGACATGAAGTTGATCTCATAGTAAGTCAAAGGGAAGACAAGGGTTTTGAAATATATTAATAATTATTATTTTGGAATTCTTCTTCAAATGTGACATCACCTAGGAACCAGGTCTACTTGTGTCCAAGATTCATAGTGGTCACAGTTTCCGTTCTTGCTGCCATATCCTCACTGCTGCTTATTCTTAACCAGAGTTCAGAATTCTGACTCTTTCCTAAAATGGCTCTTTAGGCTTCGACTCATGAACATCTGACTCTGACCTCTTAGCTTCCATCACAGGAAGAACCTGATCCTTGACTCCCCATTTTATCAACTCGGCCCACCTCCAAACTCTTCGTGACAAATCTAGTCACTGATCCTCTCTTCGGATGTTCCACTCCCAGTGTTCCTGTTCAAATAGTTATCAGCACTGCAGAGCAGGAGGCATGCTCCTGTTCTACTGTTTTGTAAAACTCTATGTTCCCTTGCATTGGTTCCCAAACAGAATCTTTTCTAAATAGCACTCCTGCCATTTGATGATTCCTGTAGGAATCTCATACCAGTCTCTTTGGTGTTATAAGCTGGTGGTTCCATAAGCAGATCATTTTCTAAGCTGTTATTTAGAACAGATTTCTATTAAAAGATTGTATTTATTGCATACCGTCATGCATATTTGTGATATCCTATGAAAAAATTATTTTTCTTTTCTTGCTTCCTCTCCCCACCCCACCCTATAGTCTGCTTTACATTATAGGCAATGCTGGGGATATTTGCACCAATAAAAAGTATTCCTTTTATATATCTTCAGTTTGATACCAATGGGGAAATGTGCACAGGTGTCCAGAAAAAAATTTACTTTTTTCCCCCCTTAAAAACAGAGCCTCAGAGGTAAAGCCAAACAGAGCAGGTGAATTAATTGGAATTACTAAAGCTCACAGACAGTTTTAACATCAAGTATGTGAAGGGTTGCTATGAATAGGATTGGAACCAGCTCCTTTTATTCACACTTGTTAAAAGCCAAACAGGCTGGACCTTAGCTTTGCAGATGAGATCTGACAGTTCATCCTTGGAAAATGAAATGAAAATGAGCCTTCTATGCATATAAACACCCAAAAAGCCGACTACTTTTGCTGATGAAATATTTCAAAGCCTCCTGCAAAAGACCAAGGTATGTCCACATTTAATAAAGAAAACCTGTCATGAGTGTATGTGAGTATATAATTCAAGTGAACAGTAATAGTCTCAGTTGTAATGTGTTGGAAGGATGGTAGCCTGTGTGGAGTCCAAAAACCCCAGGAGCCAAAGAGTGAGTCATTTATCTCCAACCCAGTTTGGAGAAGGGGCTGCACAGCTTAGAATGAGGAGTGGAGCTTTGATAGGACTATCTCTATGAGGACATGCCGGGGAAGTTTTCACATGGCTTCGTTCCGGTTCAGTGCTCACTGGGAAACCTTTGGGGTTTTTTTTCTTCCTCTTTCAGTTTTTATTTGTAGATGCTATTTTATGTGAGGCATTTATTATCTTCATCATAAAATTATATTTTTACATTGCATATTTTAAAAAATAGAAACATTTCAAAAAATCACTCTTAATTTCACTTAGCTAAGAATCATTTTTGACATGTATTTTCTTCCAGTCTATTTTCTAGGAATATGTCTTATAATAATAGTGTACAAGCAATTTTGTTTTCTGTTCTTTTTTCATTTAACATTCTATCAGAAGCATGTCTCATATAGCTCAATCATATACATAATCATCACTTTTAATGTAGCTGCACAAGTATCCCAAGGATTGTCTGTATATACAACACAAAAGAATTAAATATAAAATTTCTGTGCCACCATGGAAAAGGTTTACAGTAGAGGCTGTGCATGCCAGCATGACTTACCTGAGCCCGAGGCTGCACAGCTCCCTAAACAAATGCGGTGGTATCTTTTCATGAGTCTAAGAACTAGGTACCAAAGTTGCCTGTCTCCAGACTCACAGTGTGACTCTCTGTCTGTCTATTTGTCTGGGTTTGGTGATGAGTTTGAACAGTGGGCCCGTCTTCTTGATTTAGCATCTTCCCAAGACAATGCCTTTCAGCTTTCTGTTCTCACTGACTAATCTCTCTGACTTGCCATCATCCTTGTAAAACATAGGCTTTTGGAATACGCACTGAGCCCTCAATGGAGCCCAATGCCCAACACCTTACCTTGTGGCAAAGAAAAGCTCAGACAAAGGTACTAAGAAAATAAAAGTATTTTTACTTGCAAAGTTTTTCAGGTCACTCCACACTTCAAGAGAGCTGGGCTCCCCAAATAACAGAGGTTAAAGTTAGCTTGTTAATGGCAGGAAAACATGTTTATGCACATGATTGCCATCTATGAATAAAGGTTCCCACATATGTGTAGGCATCAGTCTTATAGAAAAGGGTAAAATTCTTTCGATTAGAGAATTAAGAACTTAAGGGAAAGGACTCAAGGCTTTATTTATTTGGAGGAATAGTGTTAGGCAGGGCGTTCTTGCCTTTAAAAAAAACCCACAAAACCTTATCACAATACAAACAAGTTTTTTCCACTCTGGCTAAAGTTTGTGATGTGCTTAGTAGTAATGGCAGCAGGGGAGCATGCCAGTTTGATTTCTCATTTGTCTTGGAGATAAACTGGACATGCAGGGTTCCTATGGGAAGACAGAGAAGGAACAAATAAATGTCCTTGGCTGTATCAGTTAATCTATTGCTACAATATACCACCACAAACAACCAGAAAATGTCAGTTGCATATAGTAAGCATTTATCTCTCATGTCTGTGGGCTCTCTGAGGGTCAACTGATCCAAGCTGGACTCAGTTGGGCCTGCTCATGAAGTTCTGCTCCGTGAGTTTCTCATTCTTCTACTGGGACAGGTCCAGATGAGTTCTTCTCATAATGACGTCAGAAGTTTGTTTAAAGGGACTTTGAACTGGCACTATTATCTCTGCTTCTGTGCTACTGGCCAAAGCAAGACACAGAGTTGAAGTGTGGGGAAGTAGACTTTGCTTGTGTTGAGTCCATGGGAAAAATGTAAATGCAGAGAATGGCAAGGAATTGTAGCCACTAATGCAAACTCTATTACACTGAGGATAAAGGAAGACTTGTCATAAAAGGGACAATGAATAGATCCTAGCAGGATGAGAAAACAGTAAGCTTAGGGGTTTGGAATGGCATTCCAACAGAAGGAAGGGAGAGTAGGAAGGAAAAGGTACATGGAACAGTATGATGTGTTTGGGAGATGAGAAGTAATTGATTGAGGTGCAAGGAATGTGGAAAGGTGATTGAAGATGAACGTCTAGAGATAGGATGAGGCCAGACCATGAAGGGCCTCGTGTATAAAACAAAGGAGCTTAACTAATTTTAGAGCCATGGAAAGCCTTTTAAGAGTCTCAGATTTGCTTTTGATAAAGGTCATTAAGTGAGAAATATGTAGAAAAAATTGACATAGTCCAGAAAGGTATCAGGGAGATCAGTAGAGTGAGTAGAGAGGCTACTGAAGGAGATGTCATAAGATCTTGAATTAAGGCAGTGGAGGTGGGGACGATGATGAGGAAAGGGATATAAACAAGGTAGAAGCCACACATCTTGACTGTCTGGTTGTTGGGATTATGAAAAGGAGCCTTGCTTCTGAAAGGAGCATCCACAGAGTGGTAGCATCAATATCACATGAAGAGCTCATTTTGTGATTTGGACAGTGTGGGAGGCATAGGGGTAGATGTTTATTAGTTCAGTTTGGGGCTGACTGTGTTTAGGTCTCCATGGTTTGTTCCAGGGGAGATGTCCAGTCTATTGTTTCAGGTTTCAGGATAAAAGTTTGAACCTTGAGTTTGTGGATTTGGATGAAGCTACCCATGGAAAGTGATCTAAACCCATCTAAAGTGCCGAATAATTGAGTACAGAAGTCAGATCCTAGATGTCAGGAGTGAGCTAAGGAATAAGGAGAATCGTCTGACAGGTAGGAGGAAAACCAGAAAGGTGATGTTATAAAAGTCCAGGGGGTAAGGTGATCAGCAGGGTCCAAAGGCATAGAGAGGTTAAGTGAAGTTTTTAATAAAAGGCTCTATTGGACTTGGGAACCAGCGGGTTAAAGCAGACCTTGATGAGGCTAATTTTAAGTAAATGATGGGTTATGTGGTTCAGCCAAGGTCACATATAATATTCAATTGAATAATTTGGGATTCAGACCAGGGTTGTGACTCCATGTTAGTTTTCATTTTGTACATCTCAGCTACTGATCTATTTCTAAAGATAAATTAATATATTGACTTCTTAGCCACTGAAGGCTTTGTGAGAGGGAGGAGAGTAAAGATGCATAAATGAATGGTTTATCAAAAAATATCTGGTAAGTTTATTAGGTGAAAGTCTTGGATATACTGATAGCCTCTAGCTGAGCAGATACGTTTGGGCTCTTGGATATACAAAGCTGAGGATTCCCTTTGGCCTGGATCCCTGGTGACTCCAACAGCCTGCAAGACGATTCATGATGTCACTGTAATTTCCTCCCAGCCACATGGACATGAAAGGACTCAGCTTTCCTTTCTTTTTACTCCATGCAACTGGAGGTTTTGACTAGTAGTTGATCCAGGAGTAAGGGAATTACAAATGTTGGTCCTTAGCTTTTCCAGTCTCCGTTTTTCTGTGCGGGCAATAAATCCTGTAACTAATAAAATGTCAAATCACTGTAACCTAAAGATCCAGGAAAAATCCTCTCCTCTTCCAGTTAAAACACTGACACACAAAAATAAACTATCCATCCAACATTGTGGTTTCAAGTATTCTTCCAGGCAAAATAGGCAGGGGAAAAGAATGTAAAGAATCTTAACTGGTATGCATTCTTGGGAGGTGAAACAGGACTCGATGATTTCCAGTTTATGGGGACTGAGCCACCTGAAAAACAGTTTTGAACTGTACTCCCCACTCCCTCAGCCATTCCCACACACATTTACTTTCTTGTGTAATTTTTCACAGTCCTCCATTCAGTTTCTTAGATTACTGGAATGTCGCACTGCTGAAAATGATCTTGAAGTTGACTTTCTAGTATTTTTCTATTTATGTAATCTTTATATGGAAATAATTATTTTGCATTTTTTAAGGGAAACCTCATATTTTTCCTATTTACTGACTTATTGCATTGGTTGAAACTTCTAGAGTAAATAGAAGTTAGGGTAATGATGATGAACATGTTTTATTGTTTATTACTTATGTATGGTTTCACTGTGTCACTGTTAGGTATTATAGCTATTTGAGATAGGTGTGTGAGCCTATTTCAACTCTTGTTCAGCATTTTTTGTATCTGTTTTTTGTTTTGTTTTCTTTTCCTAGAAATAGATACTGAGTGTTATCAAATGCTTTTTGGCATATGCTTTTTTGTTTCATCTATTGATACGATATATCGAATTACTAGCTTTATTCAAATCAAACCATTCTTACATTCCTCAAATAATTTCTACTAGTTCATAACTTTCAACTTTTGTAACATAATGTGGAGATAATGGCATGACATAGTATCTTATTATATATTCATTTAAGAAATTATAAGCAAAAAAAAAAAAGAAATGAACCCACAAACCCATTGTTCTGAGATAGCCATTGTTATAATTTTGGCGTGTAGGTAGCCTTCTCACTCTCATTTCCTCTCTCCCCAGATAAATATGTGTGCATATGTGCTTTATTATATATTATAAATTGAATATGTATATCACCTGTAATATATCTAATACATCTAATGCAAATAACACAATCTATAGGGATAATTCGTAAAATAGAGTTATACTCCTCATACTGCTTTATTACCTAATTTTAAAATTCAGTGATACATTATCAACCCCTTTTCATATTATCTTCTAATTCTTTTAATAGATGCACGACAGCCCATGTAATTTACTACAATTAACTTAAGCAATTTCATACTAATAATTTTAGGATGTTTCCAGTTTATATTCTTGTATAACACACTATAATAGATAGCATATTACTGCTTAGACTATTAAAAATTAGTTTACTTACAATGAATATCTCTACATTTTGTTCTACTCTATAATTTGGTTCTTCATATGTAAATCATCTGAGGGCTATTTTGGTTTATGTGAATTGGTCTAAAGCACCTCCTTGCATTGCACACTCTGGAAAGCTAAAAAACCTGCTGTTCTCATACATCTGTGCAAGTAGTGTTTCTGATGTGATTTAGGTTTTGTGAGTCAAACGTATTTGTGTGAGACTTGATTTGCAAGTGAGTTGAATGGGGAGAAACAGGGTGGAGAAGACACTTATTTCAGTGATACAGAAACTAGCAAAGGCAGCATGGTTTCAGCTCCCACAGCTGTAGAAGCAACTAAGCAATTTGATGCCAACTGTCATAGCCCAGACCTGCCATGTGGCTTTGGGAGTCATTCCTGGAAGTATAACCTGTAGTCTATTTTGTTGTTGTTGTTTTTCATTCCTTTTAATGATCTTATAAGCCGTTTAGTACCATGTAATAAATTCCTTTCTGCTTTAACTAGAAAAAATACTGAGTTTTTGCAACTGAATGTGATAGAGGTATAATGGTTCTAACTTTATTTTTTTCAAATATAACTTATTAACTAATAGTCTCTTCCCACTGATTTGAAATGCAAGCTTTATTATGTGTCAAATACTTATATATATTTTTGTCTGTCTTCGTGCCCCCCCCCCCCAGTTTCCCTCTTTATTGATCTCTGGCTATAGCAGGGTCCTAGGAGACCCAGGGCTGGGGCAAGTCACATGTGTTTTTGCCCTTCGTTGTTCTTTAATTGCATTTTTTTGCTGTTTATTCTACTGCCAATACCATACTTTTTTGATTACTGCTTTACGATAATCTTTAATATATGTTTGGATAAGTGCCCCCTATTAGTTCAACATTTTATAAACCTCATGGGCTCTTCTTCCAGATGAATATTTCATCAAGTTCTAAATATATCTTTATTGAATTTTGATTGATGAAATGAGTAGATAACTTACATCTGATAATATTAATAGTTGCATCTCAAAACACATCTCTCAATCTAAGCAGTCTTTTTTCCATACACAGAATTTAGTTTCTTGTTGCTGCTATTTAAGATCTTACAGATTTATTTTCATGCCAGTTCCAAGATATTTTATATTTTTCTGTGATTGAGAGTAAAATAATCAGTATTATATATTTTAACCAGTTTTATATAGAATATGTTGATTTGTACATGTTTATGTAATTTATTTTTTATCAGCATCCTTGAATTCTTTCATAAGTTCTTTAATTTTTAGTTACTTGTAGGCTATCAGAGTCTTCAGTGGTATCTGTACAATAGCAGTCTTTCCTCCTTTCTAATACTTACACCTCTTATCTTACTGTGTAAAGTTATAATCAATGTAGTATGGTGAATTAAGTATCCTTTTGATGGGTCAGCTTTGGACATCAATGGTATCCTGAGAAAAAGAAATCCTTTTGGGTTGGGCAGTTTTCTTGAGACTGAAGAGGTGTCTTCTGTGTCCCATTCCTCCTAGGCTATGATGCGTCACACACTCAGCCACCCTGTGTCCATTCATTCCAAGATTTCCTCACTTAGCATGATCTTACTATCCCATATTTAGCCACAAATGATCTCATCATTTTCCCAATGGAAGATAACACAAATTTATATCAATAGGAGTATTTGTTCCCTGCGTCCAAAATCTCTTCCTGATACCCATTCCTTCTGTGTTTCTGTGGCAAAGCCGTAGTGTGCAAGAGCTATTTCTGAGTATTCCAGCCATTGGAATATAAAGGAGAATTTGTAAAGATGTGAATGAATGGAAATACCCAAGTTAATAAGAGTGGAGGAAAACAGAATGCTGTTGTTGGGTAAATGAATCCCTATGAATTTTCTGGAGAACAACTCAGCAATCTTTATAATGTGCACATGTTACTTTAATTAAAACTCTTTGGTTGCAGGCAACAGGAAGCAACTTGTATTGATTTTTTAAAAAGGGGGGTCAGGGATTTATCAAAATACAGAAGTATCAGGCAATTCAAGCTCAGAGTTGCAGTTGGGCCTTAAAACAAGTGTTAGAACACGGATCTCAGAGTTGTTAAGAGCTCAGCTCTCGAGTCTTATGTCTCCCTGATCTCTGCATCTGTTTCTTTGATCTGTACTTGTCTGTTAGTCATGTTTGTTCTTGCTATGGAGTTTAATTCTCAGAGGTCCTGTGCATGGCTTCGGACATACGCTCCTCCAAGTTCTGTGTCCTTGACCTTCCATGTGCCTCTTTGACCATGGCACTTAGGCTTTCCTATATGGCCACTTGGTGTTCTGAGCTCTTAATTTTTTACTTCAGTCTAGCCTCAGCTTTTGCTTAACATTTATATTTTGCCATTCTATCTTCTCCCAGTTGTCTGACCTTGATTTCAAGCTTTGTTCCAACTGGTTTAGCAATAAGCTGTATCTGGCACTTTATCAGTAAAGTAGCTAAAACTACTACTTCAATGTGGAGATAAGTGATTTTTATAACTTTTTTTTCTATTACACATTGATTATCAGAATAAATTACTGGCCTTCTGTGTAAGTAGAGTAAGTGTCAGAACAGACATTTGATACTGGTTTTGATGTGGGGTCTACTTGAAAGTGAAAGAGAATCTACTCAGGCATCATTCTGGTTTGGGGCTGCTAGTTTTTGCCCCAGGATAGTAAGGACACAAGCCAGCTGGATCTCTCATTTCATCTTCCTTGGTTTATAATAATGAAGTGACTCAGCTTGGGATTTTATAAAACAATGAGTCATCCCAAACTATGTAGTAAAGTATAGCTCTCTTATTTAACAACCTTAGTCATCACAGCCTACCCCCCTCCTCCTTTCTGTCCATATGCATATCTATGATATGTCTCTATTGTTAGTGACTAATTCTTATTATTAGATTATTGGTTAAACCCTGAGCCTGGAGTGATCACTACTAGGCTGGTCTTCCCTGGGCACCGTGTCACATGGATATACCATATTAGTTCTTGATTTTAGATGAGAAAAAACTAATTTCACAGACCAAAGTTTGTAACAGACCAACAGACCAAAGTTTAGTCTTTAAGGTAATTTCTGTTGTGACTATGTGATTTCATCCATTTTTTGTTCCATTACTTTGGCTCTTTTTGGCTTCTTTTTGCTATCTGTGAAATGTAGGGATGCTGGAATTCTGTCTGTTGTATGAGGTTAATGGTTCTGGGGGGAAGTTAGGGGGGAGAAGCATTCTAAAAATTCCTGGAGCTATGGTGGGAGAGCGTTTAGAGACTTCTCTGTCTTTATCTTTCAAATTGGATGTTTCCTGAAAGGCTTGCTCCGTTAATCAGAAAGTCTTTGTTCTATGGTTGATATTTATTTACAAATATTTAACAGCCCCTTGGCAGCCAGAGGAAAGGTTAAGAGCTGTCTACTTGTAGCCTTTCTGGGATAATGCTGCTGTTTTTCTAAAAATGAAAAAATTCATTAATTAATGTCTAACCTATTATGGTTTTACTCATTGTATCATTGCATGGGTTGATGTCTTACATGATAATATGTATGGCGATATATATTTCTAAGAAACAAGACAGGATACTTGATACAGTGGTAATAATATATTTTATGCATCAAGGAGCAAGTGGATATAACAATTTAAAGTCATTAAAATGTTTCTCATTTATTCTTGATAGGTTTTCCAAAAGGCTGTTAGTAGTTAGCCTTGTTTGTTCAGTAAAAGGGCACTTAAAGAAATAAACCATCCCTCTCTTTTAAAAATTGGCTCTAATTACCAGGCTTTCTTCTTTTTTTAACCAAACAAGTGAAATTTTATAATGTCAGTTATTTTGGTTAGTAGTTAACTTGCCATTTGCCATTAACAGATAAATTTTTGTGTGGAAAATTAATTGCTTTATTCTTTCAGCTAGCATTATCCTTCACAGCCTGAACATTTTTAGGTTTTATTTTTTGGTTTTGGTGAACTATTCAGTACACATTCTCTCCTAATCTCCTCATATGTGTGTCAGCTGCTGGTTCCTATCCAAATGTGGAATTCATTTAAGGAAGTGCTGCCAGGGCCTTTTCTGTGGGATTCCCCCCTCCCTCCCATTTCTGGAGACTTCTATTCTTCCTGAATGCCCCTGTCTGGGAAAGATTATCTTGGCAGAGAAGAGGGACATTGGGAAATAAGAGAGGGCAGCTCTTTGTTGCCAAGCAGAGGTTGTGCCTCACTGACTTCAGAGAAATGTGAGTGGGAAAAGTGGGCAGCTTAGAGAGCCTCGCAGTTTTTAAGAAGTGTAAGCGATCTCATTCTTTCTCTTAAATTACTTCAACCCCATAAAGCAAGAGGGGGGCCTTAGAACTTGATGTTCAAGCTCATCAATTGTCTCTTTTTTTTTTTTTTTTTTTTAACATAGCCATGGAGACCCTGGTAAGGGATCCAGTAATAGCAAAATATGACCCCCAGGTCATACCACTGAGCACTCAAAAATGAGTCATTTGATGTAATAAAGTCCCAGGCAACCCAGCAGTTAAAATTTTGGAATACTTAGGGATCCGCTGGATCTTCCCTAGGTCCTTTAATGAAAGTGCTATTCATCTGGCAGGAGGGGGCCTCCAGGCCTCCTATGGTTGGTGACCTTTCTAATCTGTCAGTGTCTGGGTCACATCAGTTGGCAAATATTTTTACTATCACTTCTAATAACCAATCTTCTTTTCAGTTATTCTGTGTGCCAACCTATTTATTTATATTTTACTCGTTTATTCAACTAGTAACCGATGATATGCTAAATACAAGGCATTGTTGTAGATGCTAAATAAACACTGGTGAATGACATGGACAAGGCCCCTGATCCTGTCGCGTTTTTATTTGAGTAGAGAGAACAAACAATAAATATGAATACAGAGATATGAGAAGGTCATTTCCATAGTAATGGTTGGTGTGAGGTGTGTAAAGCTAATGAGATAATTGCCAAGGAGATGTTTGCTAGGTGGAGAGGCCATGGAAAGCCTTCCTGAGGGGCAGTGTTAGCTGAGACTTTAGTGGGCACTTCTGATTTCTAGTGGCTCCATCTCTGCCTTCTGGAGCTCTACTCCACGTGTCTCTTGCATATGTCCGGAAGCTTCGCTTAGGCATTTCTAGAACAATGGCAGAAATGGAGGAGAGGGAGCACATTTTTCAGATTCTGCCTTTGTCACATTTGTTAGCATCATTGGCTAAAAGAAGTCACCTGGACGAACCCAGCCATAAATAGGGGAGGATACCACAACGTTAAACAGCGAGGAGTGTGGATAAAGTGAAGGGGGGAGAAATGAATCATTAATGAAATCAAGTTGACAGTACTCTTTCAGCTAAAATACTAAAAATTGTAAAAATTTATTGTTTCTCTCTTCTTTTCTATAGCAATCTGTTCTTACAGTTTTGGATGCAGTATCTCAGTTGGATGCAGGTTTTCAGTATCTTCTAAAACTTCTCTGAGAATACGAATTAGAATATGTTTCTCTTAGGTCTTTTCAGTTCTATGAGAAATTGCTTTTTCCTTAGGCATCATCATTACTTTTTGTAATTTGCTCATCTTGGTCCCTGCCGTTGGTCCTGTGGTTTGTCTCAGATGTTTGTGGATGCTTGGGTCTGTGTTCCTTTTTGTGAAGGACTGGGTTGATTAACATAAGGTACAGCCACATAAGGTGTGAGTTTTTCTGTAGGTCTTCCCTCCAGTTCAAGTCTTTTGTGAATGGGCAGGCTGACTGTGAGAATGGTACGCTTTAGTTTGGAGAGTAAAAGTGATAGGCAAGCAGGCAAATGACCAAAATGAGGATCATTTTACTGGGAGGTACCAGTGTTCACATGGGCAACCTTGTATTTAGACATGGGTATTTTAGAGAATAGCCTCTAGTTTTTCTTGCGGATTAAATGCTGGTGCCACCCATCACTCTGCATGGTCAGGGGCCTGGGGAAGGAGTGAATGGCTGAGAGAGCAGCTGTCCCATGGGCAGAAAGGAATTTCTATTTTTCCTTTCCTCTTCACCCTCTGTACCTGCCTCTGCCTAGTTGGAGCGTCTCAAGGGTTTAGCAGACAAGAATGGCTTTTGCCTTTGCTGAACTGTTCTCTGTTTTCCTGTGCTCTGTTATCTGTCAGTGTGACCTCATCTGCTTTCCAACTTCCAGAGATTTATCCCATCTGTAGTCTACTGAGGCCCCAGATGGAGAGACAAACTCATGTGTTTCCTCTTCCATCTTGAACTGGAAGCTCATCTGAGCAGTTAAAACCCCACCATAAACCCCTCCCAAATTAAGATGGCTCAACATTAAATCCTCAAATTAAAGAATATAAGTAAATTGATTTATATTAACATTGTCCAGTTTATATTGCTTATAAAACATTTTCATTCAATTTTTTCTTTGTAGCAAAAAAAATGCTAATTTTAAAGATTTCCTATCAAAAGGCATACACCCATAAAATCATTCTTGGTTGCCTTTTGGTGCTAGGTATTCCAGGAGCCAATTGCCTGTAGCAGTTACAGGTTTATCCTGATTTTAACTAAACAGTCTTTCCCTTTAAAACTGTTGTAACAGTGCCTAGAAGCTTCTTTAATCTATCTGGAAAGACATGGTTAGACGTGAATGAGGATTGTTTTGAAATGTCTCTGCTGAAAAAAAATCTCAAGTAAAGTAGACTTTTCTGTCCTTCCCCCCAATCCCCCTGCCCCAACCTGACCCCAGCAAAGACATTTCCTGGAGATAAACTGTTCTCAAGCCAGTGATTCCGCCCAAGAGATTCCAGCCTCACAAGTGCTTCAGGCAAACTGCCCACCCTGCACTGCTGGTCAGTTGCCAGGGGTTGTCCAATAGCACAAAGCTCTGGCTTAGTTGCCCCTGACTTTGAGATTTAGGATTTAGGGAGGGTGAGCAATTCTTTCATCCCTTTGCCTTGAAGTTTTGGTGGGAGGCTTCTTCCTTTGGCCTGGCTTGGAGAAATGAAAAGAAAATCTTGACTATATATACACAGTGTCACTGTAAATGGTTCTAAACACGTTCATAATAGCATGCCCTTTTTTCAGTACACTGGAGAACTTATCTCTGGCTGGAATTTTCTGTGACCATTGAATCATGAAAGGCATATAATTATAATCCCTAGATCTTAAACAGAAAATGTCTTGGCTTGTTTTGGAATGAGGAAGAAAAGAACTTCTATCACACCAATTCAACCCTTATATGCACATAGTACTTGCAACATAGTTGTGTACACTTTTGTATGCTAAATATCTCCCAACAATTGAACTATTTCCAATTAAACAATTTTAGTTTTTATTTTTATTTAATTATTTTTGGTCTAAAATAGGTATGAGGTAGAAACTTTGGGATGAGGCCAAATGACTTGTCCCCCCCACATCACCACTCTTGAGAGTATCTTGTAGTAAGTTGCTCATAGGTGAAGAGCCCTTTTCTTTCTTTCTTTCTTTCTTTCTTTCTTTCTTTCTTTCTTTCTTTCTTTCTTTCTTTCTTTCTTTCTTTCTTTCTTTCTTTCTTTCTCTCTCTCTCTCTCTCTCTCTCTCTCTCTCTCTCTCTCTCTCTCTTTCTTTCTTTCTTTCTCTTTCTTTCTCTCTCTCTCTCTCTCTCTCTCTTTCTTCTTTCTTTCATTTATTTAAAATGTCTTTTTATTGATTTCAGAGAGAGGAAGGGAGAGGGGGAGAGAGATCGGAACATCAATGATGAGATTCACTGATTGGCTGCCTCCTGTATGCCCCCAACTGGGGATCGAGCCTGCAAGCCGGGCGTGTGCCCTGACTAGGAATCGAACCTCGATCTCCTAGGTTGATGCTCAACCAGTGAGCCAGGCCAGCTGGGCCCTAGTCTCTATTTCTGCTTATTCTTTTATGAGTGGCCAGAAGAGACTACCCTACTCTCATTTGATTTGCTTGCCTGTCTTGGACCTATCCTTTAATTATTTCAGGAATCATCTTCCTCAGGAAACCCTCCCTGACCCCATAGCTTGAGTCAAGTTCCCTTGCAGAAAACTGCTGTATAGCACCTGATACACCCTGTTGTTATCATTAAGCAAGTTGTTAACGTCAATAAAATTTGATTTTAAAAAATTACACAAAATTCTGATGCATGTCAAATTTACCCAAGCTGGAAACTCACAGAGGGATAAAAAGCTATACTGGAATGGTGAAATGGTAGGAACATAGATTATGGAACCAGGTTGCATGGGTTCAAATCTTGGGCCCATCACTTACTGTGTGACCTATATCAAATCTCCCTGTAAGTATATATCCCATAGGGTGGTTGTGAGGATTGTGTGTGTGTGTGTGTGTATATACATATATATATATATGTATATATACACACACTCAAGACAGTGCCTGCCACATAGGAGCTCTACTATTGTCTGAACTAAATACTATTATATATAGTCTTCAGAGCCTTCAGCTGGAATGTGATGGTGTGGGAAGAGCTTGGCCCTGGACCATCATCCTTTTCCTACTTCTGGGTCTGCCCAATATATGAAGGATCTTTTGCATACATTGGGGTTCATTTTTCTCATAGCAACTGCCCTTGGCTAGCCCCTGATCAGGGAGATGTGCACAACAGAAGAATTTTCCACTCCGGGGTGGAGGGACTCAGGAAAGGCCCTGTGCCATCACTGAAATTCTGGGGTCCCTGATACCTAGAGCATGGTTTAAAAGGAGGGATACAGCTCTAGGCAGACATGTCTCCTTGGCTCCTTCTATCCCTTGAAGAAGGTCATGGCTGGAAAAGGACCTCTAACTTGTGGAACCCAAGTCAGGGCCCCCTCCTGCCTAGATCTAAGATTGGTACTGGGCTGTGCTGTGGATTATTCCTTCCAAGGGAGACTCACTGGTGCCGGGGGACAGATTGCATTGTTTAGTGCCAAACTTGGAAATTTCCTTGCTGAGCATGTCCTTTTGTGGCATTTGGACAGTGTCAAATCTGCTTTGAGAACTTTCTCAAGGGTGAGCTTGATAACAGGAAGAGTTACAGTTTACCAGACTAACTGGAACACTTCCTCTTTTGCATTTCCAGCATGTAGGGGCACAGACCTCCAGGAATAGTCTTTGTCAGAGCAACAAAAAAACCTTAATTTCTTCTCAAATGCTGAGATCCCAGGTTGCATCCATGACCGAAGGCAGGGATGTGTGACAGTTTGTAAATATTAAAGATGACAGAAGTTGTTTCTCTGCTTCTTCTCTTTCCTCCTTCCTGGTCTCTTCTCGGCACTTGTGGCACTCTGAGGACTCCAGCAGCCCTGGTGAATGAGCACTGTTCGCAGCTCGTCATCAGTAGCAGCTTCCCTGGGAGAAGAAGACTTAATTAACAGGCCGAATCTGTGCTGTTAGTACTGCATAGAGAGATGGGGGAAGAGGCCATTTCCATCTCATTTCTTTTGTAGCCAGCTACAGTTGAGTTTGGAGTTTTTTCCCCACCTGAAGTTCAGCTGCTGCTTCAACCAGAATGGAAGGCAGGATCCTGGACCAACCTAAAAGACTGATTTTGTTACTTTGATTTATGCCATGCTTGCTAGTAGTATTAAGGGAAGCATCCAACATAAAACACTAATGTGTCATGATTCTTTAACAAGATGATTGCATCCACAAATATAAACCCTAGTAATAAGGAATAGTTCCAAATCGACAGTTCAGGAAGTCAAGAAAAACAGACATTGAATTTCAGATAGTGGTTTCAGCATACCATTGAGCTTTTCAACGCCTTCCTCATTCCAAATTTCGATTGATTCAACCAAAAAAATTCATGAGATAGACCACTGTATTAGCAATGGAAACAGGAAGGGTGTCATCTACAAGTCAGAAACTTCAAGGATTTTTTTTTTTTGCAAGTAGATGAATATGGATTGATGATCCATGAAGAAGACTGTCTAGGAAGGACATGGAAAGGACCTTCATCTAGCAGAATTTTCTGTAATCCTTTACCCTGGAATGGCAGTGCTGAAAACAACAGTGGTATAAGCAGGTGCTTTCATGCCCCACCCAGATCCCCTTTTCTAGGCCTGGAAACTCATCCCTCAGTTGCTACACCAACATCCTTCTCTAGAGAATTGCCCTTCAATGACAGGAGCTGTCTCATGTGGCAATACCTGGGTGGTTGGTTACCTGCCTCCCCCCCCCCCAGGGAGAGTTCCTAGCACAGGCTGATAGTTCAGTCTCCCTTACCTCTGGGTAAGACAACCTCTGTGATACGATTCATGCTCCAGAATTCCCTGTGAGATCAAGATGAACAACAGCTGAAATCACCCCTTTGCCCATCTTTTTTTGCTGCACAATTCTGCTTCCTTCCCTCCCTAAGGATTTCCCCTGAGAACACTCCCTCAGTAAGTCACTGGCATAGGAATCCTCATTTTAGACTTGACTTCTAAGGGAACCTGTCCTAAAACAGTGACTTAAAAGTGGTCCCAGGAAGCATGCTCTAAAGATGGGATTCTGGAGTCGCATCAGTTGCTGAGGGCGACAGAGACCCTATCACTTGGGGTAGGTGGAGCATTGACACCTTTGGCATGGTATAGCAGAGCAGTTGCTAATGGATTTATTTGTGATGAGCTCGTGGAAGGAAATGCACTAGTTTGTGCAATGTCTCTGCCTTCACTGTGCTCACTGTACTATTAATTATCTTGTTTATATCCTTGTTTTCACATTTATTGTTTGTTCACTAGAATGAAAACCACCACACCCACGACCTTGTCCATCTTGTTCACTCATATTTCCCCAGCATTCATAACAGTACCCAACATTTAGTAGCTGTTCAGTAACTATTGGTCAAATGAATGAATAAAAAAATTAATGGATGGGTTGGAGGAAGGAAGGACTGAAAGGATTTGTTATTAGGTGTGATAATCAAAATATTTACTGATATGGCCCGGGCACTGACAACAGAAAGATCATCGTCCATGGGCCTGAGTTCCCGCTTTTACCAGGTAATAGCACTTTAGTTAGTAAAACTAGTCTTTATTTAGCCTCTCAAGGGTTTAGCCAAGAGGAATGGTTTCTACCTCTACCGAATCATCATTTTGTTTTCTGTGTTCTGTCAACATGACTCCAATTGCTTTGTATCGTCCAGAAATGTATCAATATCTATAGCCCACAGAGACCCCAGCTGATCGGACAAACACAGGCACTTCCTCTCCCATCTGGAACTAGAAGCCCATCCAAACATTACAATCCCACAATAACTAATGTAATGGAATTATAAATTTGTTAGGGCTTAAGCCTCCCATTTTATTTGTTGCTTTGTGTTTGCTCTTTCTGTTTTTGGTTTCCCTGTTTTCTTTTTCCTGACTTCCTGTGGGTTAAACATATTTTTAGAATTCATTTTATCAATAGTGTTTCTAAGTATATCTCTTTGTATAGTTTTGTTATGGTTACTGTAGGTATTACCTTATATATATATGTAATTTATGTTCTATTGGTGTCAACATTCTATGAGTTCCAATGAAGTGTAGAAACTTTGAATATAATTGCCTTAAAGTCTTCCTCTGCACACATTTAGAACCCAGTGAGCATGAAAGTCTTAGCTCCTGACTCAACTTGGACTTTTCTGATACCACTCCTGAAGGAGTTTGAACACCTATTATAAACATGTGAGGGTGGAAATTCAGCCTTTGCTGGTCTGGGTGGGGTGGGAGTCAATTTTTTCTGTGGTGTTTGGCTGGAGAAGAGCAATTATTGTCTCAAAGTTTACGGTCTTGCTAAGCTGCCCTTTTCCTGGTCCTTTGGCTAAAAAGAGCAGGTTTTAGTTAGGGTTTTTTTTGGTTATATATCCATTGGTATTTCTGAATTGCCAGCTCCTTAAGCTCCAAGTCTGAGATATTTGAGGCAAAAGGGAAATCCATGGAACTTACCACTGTGTCATTCCTTGGGTCTGTCTTCTTCCTAGCTGACCTGCCTGCTTGTCTCCACCCTCCATAGGCTCCTTGTATTGGGTTTATACGTGATATTCAGGAGTTTTGGTTGTAGTTAGCTGGAGGAATAGGGAAAAGCACTTCTCCATCTTCATGGAAGCAGAAGTCTGCAGAGCAGGTTTATATAACTTTTGAGTGTTAACTCAAGTGAATATATTACATATTAAAAATAATTAAGTAAAAATTAAAACAAAACAATGCATCAGAAATAGTAAAAAGTGGATTGGAGCCCTTAGATAAGAGATGTTATGAACTGGGGTAACTGTTTTCATCTGATTTTCTGTCTCAGAGCAAAATGGTATGAAGTTAATACAATGAAGGTAAAGATAATGAATGTGAAAGGCAATCCAGCTTCAAAAAAACTCGAACTGAACAGATAAAGAACAATCAGTAGGAAAGAAGTAGAACACACTTGACATTTCACAAAAAGAACCAAAAACAGTTGTTAAAAATATGTGAAGAAAATCCACAATGTCTCCAAGAATAAAAAAAAAAAATCAAATTAAAGCAAGAGATAAAGTTTCTCCCTTATCAAGCCAGCTAAAATTTAACTTTGATGGCATTCTAAGTTAACCAGAGCAGGAGAAACAGGTACCTTCATAAATTGCTACTGGTTGTGTACGTTGTTGCAAGATTTCTGGAAGGTAATTTTGCAACATACATTAAAAGTCCTTAAAATGTTTATTGAGTCTGACCCAATTATTTCAGATCTATTACTATATTCTTGAACATCTTTCTACCATTTCCTAAGGATAGAGGTGGCATCTGTCTACATAATAGCAAAAATTAGACGCAATTATATTAGCAAAGCCCTTGGTAGTATTTACTATGTATCAGGCACTTTCCTAAACATTGTCCACATATTAACCCATTTGATCCTCCCAGCAACCTGTGAACTAGGAGTTACTATTATCATTTTATAAATGAGGAAAATTGAGGCATAGAGGCATTAAGTAAATTACTGGGATTTGAATCAGTGCCTGATTCCATGTTTTTCACCACTCTATAGGCTGTGTGTCTAGATAACACTTATGAAACATATCATGGTTTAGTATACAACCATTAAAATTATTTAAGTATTCATATTTAAAATAGGAAAATATCTTCCAAATTTACTGTTAACGCAAAACTGTCAGGTTACTAAGTTATACAAAGCAATCTTGGGGAAGAAATCGAAGAGTAGATTTTTAAAGTGTAGAATCTAGGTATAAAAGATTCATTTCAAAAGATTCATGGTTTTTCCTCTATAGCTGTAGTGTCTTAGAATCATCTTATTGATTGTGCTATAGACATAACGATTTACCCAGTAACAGTAAATCCTGGGCAAGTGCCAGGTAAATTCACATTTTCTGCAATAAGGAAAGAAGTCTTTCATAAGAAAAACTGAATTTTCTCCAAATTTCCCTAAAACTAAATGAGTGGCTACATACTTCCTCCCAGAATTCTTGTGTTTAAAAGTTGAAAACTGTTTTCATAAAAGCCTTGCAAAACTGATCTCATAATTGGAAACTGGGTGTGTCCGCCATAAAAACTGAGATAACTGTTTTCCTGAAAAAAAAAAAAAAAGGCTTATTATTAAAAATTATGTTAAAAATTGTGACTCCTCAGGCATCTCCTGCTCTTTTTTGCTGCCTTCTTAAAAATTAAATTTACTTGTGGTTTCTCTCTCAACACAACTAGTTTTTCTCTCCATTCTATTGCTCACTGCCTGTCACTTCTGAGAGTACTTTGGGGAATGGCCTGAAGTCAGAGTGGTTCTTTGTTCAGGTTGCCATAAACAAAGTGACCTGGGCAGAATGATGTGGGACAAAGTGATCTTTAGAAGCTCCTGAGAAGATGATCTCTGAGTGGGAAGGTGACTTAAATGAGCAAAGATAAAATGAGTGAATCCATGACACTCAATGGGCTTTCCTTAAATCCTTAAATATAATACATTCCAATAATTAAAAAAACAAGATAGCAAAAATGGAGTTGACATTAAATCATATGTTTAGTCCATGCTGAGTACAGCATCCATTGAAATAAAAAGGAGCATTATACTAACCACTATGGTGCTACATTGCTGGAAAAGCAAGTCAGAAAGCAGTGTTCAGGCCAACACTTCTAATTTTAATCACAGCTCTAAATAGTTAAGCGCACACCCAGAAAATGATAGTGTCTATCTAAGTCTGGCCTTTTCTGTGGTTACTGTCTCTCTGACATAACCTTAGTGCAGGTGGTTTCTCCTCTTATGGGCATGATTCTAAATATGGTGTATGCTTTACAGAGGCTGTGGTTTGAAAGGAGAGTCATGATGGCTACTTGTGTAATTACAGGTATGATGACAAAGCTTATAAGAAAAAAGCATCCCTTTTGAACCTCTTAAAAGTTTTTAATTAAGAAGGACTCAGGAAGACATGTAAACGTTTACAAGTCATATAATTATTTTCCTTCACCTTTATTTTGCTTCATACTCAGATGATATGATCTCTTAGAAGGCATGGGAAACATCTAGGCACGTGTAGCTTTGTTTGTAATTGTAAAAACCGTACTGGCAAAAAGTTTTGTTTTTTCATCAGATCCTTATGCCTGTGAGTCTTTCCCACTGATGTAAGTTTCTGACCCTTCGGTATATGTAATGATCCCCTAGCACTGAAAGCCGCTGAGTGAGAGGTGCATTGTTTTTACGGTGATCTGTACCAAAGTATAGACTTTTGAGTGCATGTATCTCTGTGACTGTGCTACTTAAATAGACTTGAAGCAAGAAAAAGAGTGGTGACCTGAAATGGGTTTGTTGTAAAGATTTGTATCCACAAGGACAGGGCAACATCGTCTCCACAATAAGGAAAGCATAGTGTCAAGTTCTCCCCTCCCAGTTTTTCACAGGGTGACATGTAGACCATGTTAAAAAGGGACATCCATATCAGTACTGCGAATTGGGAATGGATAACAGGTACATGAGAAAAACTGGTGAGTATCTACTCACTGTAATGGGAAAGGGAGAGGGTATTGGAAGCTGTTAAAATGGACACAGGTGCACTCTTGAGAGGCTGTATCTAAGCCAGCAGCGCCTGGACAGCCTCTGAGACGCTTTGCTCCTAGATCAAGCATAGAAATAGAGCAGAGAGCCTGGCTCTGGGGAGGAGAATTTAAAGCTTTGTCTGTAATGGGTAGTTAGAAATATGCATATGAAGCTGGGAAGAGAGTTTTGAGCTAAAGATAAAAATTTCAGCACATAGGTGGTATTTATAGCCCTACAACTGGATGAGATGATTAAGGGAGTGTATCGATAAAAGATAGATTCTGCCTGAGGACTAAGCTGTGTGTAGCAAGTTCCAACATTAAGAGGCTGGCAGGAAGAGGGAGGAAACAAAGCACCAACAATGAAGATTAAAGATGAGTGAGCAGATAATTCCTAAGCTATTGCAACTATTCTTGATCAAAATGGTAGACAGAAACCCTTTCCTTTTCACCAAAATTTCACTGTTGTGACAGTAAATGTATACAAATAAGAAGAAAGTTATGTACATGCTGGAACCAATCTAAGTGCCATGAGTTTGACAAATATTTGGAAAGCAGAAAGTATCTTAATGTTCTTATTCATGACTAATGCAGGACACAGGAAATGTAAACTGCTAGCTGCAATGCCATGAGCCAGCTGTCAGGGGAGGTGGGAAGTGACTTCACATGAATGAAGACTCCAGGCTCTGAGTCAGCAGAGAGCAGGGATGGGCTGTGGGTTGTCAATCAGGGTGGCAAATGAAAGTCTTGCATATAGAACACGTGGACCAAAAGGTGTTGCTACCAGCTGTGGTGCCTGAATGCTCTCTGAATAGATAGGAAGATTTGCCTGAGAAGGGCCCTTGGTGTGAGTGGTGAACTTAGGTAGGGAGGTAGAGTAGACTATGGGGAGAATGCTAGACTCTCACAGGAGATGGAAAGGATGAAGGAATAACAGCTTCCTCTAGGAGTGAAATAAGTGAAATATACAGAAGTACTGTATCCTTAGAGTCTTTCATCATGATGGCAATTTGGGGGGTTCTAAGTCAGTCTTGCCTATACCCTTCCTACAAACCACATATGCAAAGCTCCCAGGGAGCCATCCCATTGAAGAGAGAGAGGTCCTGCTGCATAAACATTGTCACCAAACTGTGAAAGAACCCCACTCCTCCTACCAGTATGAATCCAAACAACTCTCATTTGTAATCCTATATGGTAAATCAAAGATCACCAGATATTTTTGGAAAAGTAAAGCATGAAAGAGGAGAAACAGGAAGGAGAAAAAAGTAATATAAAAAACAGAACAGAGCATAAAAATTCTGTGATATTTTAAATGATTTTTCATCCATGAAATAGGAGAAATAAAAAAATGGAGATTCAAACATATTATCAAATTAAAATAAATTGCATATCATTATTTACTGGGAAACATAAATATTTACATAATCACACAATTATAGATATTCTGCATCTTTTTTTCATAATTAGAATCAACCTATAGTTAACACCCAAATCTTAAATTTTTGCAGAAATAGGTGTCTAGCTGACATGTAGAGTGTAGGGAAAGGGAAAAAGTGGTAGAAGGAAGTGTAAGAGCTCGAACTATATCTTACCTAGTCCAGGGTCAATGGATAACCTTTGTTTAAGTATATTTTTAAAAGTTATAATGATAAACAATATAACTGATAAATCTCAGGAAATGGAGAGGGGGTTTGAGTGAAAGTGTTCTATCATACCCACCTTTTAGGAAGGGAGATATTGCATACCTTTTTAAATTGATCAATTCAGAAAGAGATCAAAGCGTGTTTGTTAGCATTGCAGTGGTAATCACCAGAAGAACTGGAACCAGAAATGGGTGAAGTGGTTTGTACTTAGACTGGGGCCAGAAATGAAAAGGAAGAGAATTTTATTTTTTTATTTGTACCCTTCTTAGTTTTTTTTTAAACCATGTGTATGTATTGCTTTTATAAATAAATAATAATTTAAAAATCAACTAATCAAGATCATAGAAAAGAAACTCCTAAGTTTTGGGAACTAGCATAATGCTGACACCAAACTCTAATAGAGAAGAAATGATAAACTTTTAATTTTATAAATATTGGTGCAAATAAATGTTAATAAATCAGATTTGGTATTAAGTTAAAATACTGATGTGACACACTCAAAGAGAGATTATTTCCAGACTATAAAGATAGTTCAACAATAGGAAATCGATTCATATACTTCTACATATTAACAGATCAATTAAAGAAAAAGCCACAGTCAACAGACTGAAAATTCAGCATTCTTTCCTGATTAATAAAATTAAGGTAAAAGACAAATAGAAGAATACATTTTTAACATGATAAAAGTAGGTGAAACATGTATGAGAGAATTTCACTCCTTAATATATAAAGTGCTTTTTCAAGGCAACAACAAAAAAATATATCCAATAGAAAAATAGCAGTAGGAGGTAAATCATAGAATAAATAAATTATCCCCCAAAATTGAAAAAAATGTTCAACCTTATCTTTTTAAAAGAAATGTAAGCATATACCACAAATAAAAATTTTAAGCTATTATATTGGCAATGATTAAAATGCTAATGCTCAGTATTGGTGAGGTTGAAAGAACAGACTCATCTGACTAAAAGTTGTATACATTGATAAAATAGTGGGAGGTAATTTCTCAATATATTAAAAGCCATTAAAAGTTTATATACCTTTTGATCTAGAAGTTCCATTTCTAGGAGTTACATCTAAAGTAATCATTTAAGATAGATGCTCACAAAATTTAGCAACAGGATTAATTTCTACTACATATTTTATAATGAAATATAGAAATAAACCAAATGTTCAACAATAAAATAAAGTTACATTAATTGATAAATCCATATAATAGAATACAATTTAGCCATCATGATATGGAAGATATTCATGATATATTCAGTGATAAAAGCAAAGCTTGAAACAGTATAACATTATGATCTTGCTTTTGTTTAAAATTATCTATCAGTCATCTCCTTACCTACCAATCTACTTATCTATCTAAAAAAGGCTGAAAGAATATTTATCTTGATGTTAATGTTAGTTACCACTGATTGGTATTTTTAAATTTTTCTTTATTATTATACATTGTGTATATTATTGCTTATTATTTTTCCTTTAAAAAAATAAACAAGTATTGCTTTTGTAATAAAAATATACAGTTACCCTTTGGACAGTGTGGGGGTTAGGGGCTCCAACCCTCCCACACATAATTGAAAATCTATGTATAACCTTTGACTTCCCCAAAACTTAAATTGTTCCTCAGTCTCAGTCTCCATGAGGGGATTGGGTCTGGGAACCCCTGTGGATACCAAACTCTGCGGATACTCAGATATCCTATAAGAAATGGTGTAGATCAATACAAACAGTCAGCCCTCTGCATCTGTAGACTCCCAACTGCTGATAGAAAACAGTATAGGTATTTACTGAAAAAAATCTGTATGTAAGTGGACCTGTGAAAGGTCACCTGTAAATGTTATTTTAAGGTAAATGTATGTATATATTTTCTCCATGTGTAAAGTAGAACAAGAGTTTATAAAATCAATTAGAAAATGAACAACACAATAGAAAAATGGGCAGTGGATGATTCCCAAAATAAAAACTATGAATGACCTAGGAACAAGAAAAGTTCAACCTCTCCTAATTTTAAAAAATAAAATGAGATATTTTTCTATAGTTAGACTAAAGTTTTCTTAAAGATAGAGAATTAATTCTCTATGACAGCAAGTGATTAGGGCTATGAGATCTCTTGTGCAATGTGGAGATGAGAACCCTATTTCCAGAGAATATGACAATACATAGCAAAAGCCTTAATACTGGGCATATTCAAATACAGGTGATTATTACAATATTGTTTATAATAGTGGAAATTAGAAAAACTCACATCCTAAAGATTAAGAGATTAACTATATTGTGGTGTAGCGATAAAATGGAGTATCATTCAGAAATCAAATTGGACTTTTTTAAAGAATATTTCTTGACATGGAATAGGTTCATAATATACTTCAAAGGGAGAAGAAATATTCTTTTTCTGCTCCCTCACAGTACCAGAAAATGTTGGGGGTTTTTTTGGTGCTATGTGATATACTCTGGTATTCTTGCCATGCTTGATAGTTGACCACTTAAAGATGACATGGTGTCTTACTGATGTCTGTTCTGACACTTGTTAACAACAGTACTATGAGTGTCTCTCTCTCTCTTCTCTCTTTTTGAATTTATACAATGATTTTACAATGGGAAAAATCTTTATTTAAAAAGGAAAACAATACTGGTAAATAATGGGTCCATGTTCCTCAAATTCAGAACCTTGGGATGAGCACTATGGAAATAACAGAAATCTTAACCTAACTTAGGAATACCTTTAGAAGTAACAAAAAGATAAACATGCCCTCTTCTTGACTTTCTAATTAAACTGATGATGCCACAATATACTTTATTGCTATTCAATATCAAGACTTGGATATGAAATTAATAATAAAACGGATATAGTGTGTGCTCTGAAACCACATGCAAATTACCAATCACCTCCATAACAGTCATGGAGGTTCAGTTGTTTCCTTTCCAATGAACTGACGCACCACAGTATGGTGGTTGAGATCTCAGCCTCTTTTGGTCGTAAACTAGGCTCTTGTTGCTCTGTGTGCTTGGGCCGGTTACACCGTCTCTCTGTGCCTGTTTACTCACCTAAAATGTGGGCATAATGATAGTACTAATGACACAGGGATGCTCTGCATTTTAAATGATATATTTAGACTCCTAGAATATACATGGTAAGCATTCAATAAATGCTATCAGATAATATTATTTTTATTATAACTATTACTATAATGGGAGTTGTACTTGTTATTTTAGGTGCCAGTTATTTTAAATATTTAATAAAGTTGAGTGGCTCCATAATATTTACTTGCTTGCCCACTCATAGTATTTACCTACATTTCTATGATTTTTTTTTGTTTTTTGCTTTAATTTCTTGAATATCAGAGTCTAAAAAAACACACAGATCAAGAACCTGAGAGGCTACAGAAGCCACAAGAAAGAGACAGGAAAGCCAGGGCACTCATTCAGCAGTGGGGAGGGAAGCGGACAATAGCTAAAGTGGCAGATGGTAGAACCGAGGCTGTGGAAACCTGGCTCAAGCCACATGGCGGGTGCTCTGCATAACTCTGTTGACCTCCTTTTCTGTGAGTAGCTTTTCTGATTGGCCTGACTTCCATGTCTTTCTTTTATAATAAAACTCTCAGCTGATGAAACCTGAAGACATCTTTGAAGTGTACAGAGCATATGTGACACACATATGTGGCGCACGTATGTGAACCATTTAAACTATGCTTTGGAAAGCCACATGAAAGTTCTCGACTTGTAGGTGGCCTCTCCAATTTCTCTTTATTGGCCTCTTGGCTTTCTGTTTTGAACTCATGTTGCAACTTTATTCTTTAGTCTTTTGGACGACTGTCTCCACTTAAACTTACAATTGGGACCTTTAGGTAAAGGACTTCTCTACTTAAGTCTCAGTCCTGACTTCCTCTCTCCCTATTTATGAATCGGAACTACGAATAAGCATGTCCCTACATTGTCATAGCCCATGGAATCTGCTCTGGCCTAAGAAGGGAGGAAGATTAGATAATAGACCAGTAGGCAGTGATAGAGCTTGAGTATCGTCAGTCAAACTGAAGGGAGGGAGTGTGAGCTGGAGGATTTTAGAAAGTAGTACTGATAGAATGTCTGGGGTGAAGGAGAGGGCAAAGTCTCAGGTAATTTCTGTGTGTTTGTCTTGGTAGCCTGGAGTGACTATGAATAAGAAATGGGAGGTTTTCCAGCAAAGATGACAAGTTGTGGCATGAAGGTGGATTTAGAGATTGCAGGTGGGGCCTTCCAGCAGACAGTTGAAAATCTGCTTTCAAGAAGTCAGACCATTTCGCCTCTGCCTAACTACCAATTAGTTTAAATTAAAGTAAGCGGGTATGGTGTAGACTGCTATTTTCTCTTCCCTGTTTATTTGCTTTTCAGGAGAATTTAGGTTCATACTTGTATTGTTCATGTTGGTCTTAGATAAAGACGTATCAAGGGGAGATCCGCTGAGAAATCTGGTGCACCAGGAATCTGAATTCTGGAGTATTTTTTTAAAGAATCATATAATGTAAAAAGATAGGTTATCATGCAGAAAGTATGTAAGCAACCCTATATTAATTCTACTTCCTCTTAAATTGGTTTTTAAAAAGAAAAAAATGTCAAAGGGCACAAAAACATCAGGTTTGAAATAACTCAAAGCCACAAGAACATCTTGTGAAATCCCATATTATAAACTATGGTTTAAGAGATTTAATAGACTGTGGCAGTAAAATTAATGAATGACAACTCTGAAATATGTGGCTTCAAAAGTAAACAAAGAAGCAAATGGTAATACTTTGCAAAAGGTATGTAATATCAGTCCACAGTGTTATTTAGAAAATTATTTCAGCCAAAGTGCTTATCTTATACATGAAATAAAAGGGAAAATAGCTAAATAATTGAAAAAGGACAAAAAAGTCCTGGAAAGAGGAAGAAAGAAAGAGTAAAGCAAAGGAAAAGGTACCAATAAAAATTCCAAAGAAAAAGATAATGAGACAAAAATATTTTTTCAGAAAAACTTTAGAAACAAAATAAACAGATTAAATTCATGACAAGTACATACAAATGAAAAACTTCCAAAGGAGAAAGAAGCAGCACAAAGGGAGGAGGGAACTAAGAATTCCGGCAAGAATGAGGCCTTGCTGACTTGTCATTTTATTCCTTAGACACCCTATCTGTAAAGTAAACCACCACTCCGTAGGCCACAGACAAGTATAAAAGTATGCATCAAATGCAAGAAAGAAGTTCAGTAAAAAGCCAACACCCACCTTTGGGTAGGGAGACAACTAATGGAGTTTCCTTCTTTTTAGTTTTCTGTGCCTACATAAATGTCTTATTTGAAACTACACTGCTTCCATAATGGACAGGATTTAACTCTATTAAAAGTGAAGCTCTGTATCACATTTCATATTAAAATTTAATACAGCAGAGTCTTACTCCGCTGCCAGCTAATTCAGGAACTGAACAGATGACATTCTTTCCTGTACAGTATGTAATCCAAAGCAAACTTTTCCCATGAGGAAGAGTAGTTATCTCTGGTTGTCTGTGACGGGTTCCTAGCCTGCATTTCCAATCATTAACTTTGAATAGATTGGTCTACTATCTGAGTTCTGCAGTCTTTGTTTTTCCGGAGAAACAAACAACAAGCTCCTCACGTCTACTATTATTCCTCCTATCTAGGGTGGGCCTCTCGCATTGTGTTCCTCTGGCTCACAGAGCCTGAGAGGAAAGGGCAGTGTTTCATTTGCACATGTTCAACCTTAGACACTCACAGCTCCATCTGCCCTCTCACACATGCGTTCCAGGATTCGGTGAATACTGGCGAAACTGGGTCTGTCCGCAGGCAGCTTGCTCCAGCACAGCCGCATTAGGTTGTACAGCTCCAGGGGGCAGTTCTCAGGGCAGGAGAGGATGTTGCCATCTCGCACATAGTAAATGACCTCCTCATGGGCCATCCCGTAGTAGGGCTGCAGGCCATAGGAGAAGATCTCCCACAGGACCACACCGTAGGCCCACACGTCAGACTCTGTGGTGTAGCGGTTGTAGAAAATGGACTCAGGTGGCATCCAGCGGATAGGGATGGCATCATTCTCATTAGCTTTGTAGTAGTCCGCTGAATAGATGTTCCTAGAGAGGCCAAAGTCAGCAATTTTCACCACCATGTTCTCTCCCACCAGGCAGTTCCTGGTGGCTAAATCCCGGTGGACAAACTTGCGCTCTGAGAGGTAGGCCATGCCGGCTGCTACCTGCCTGGCTATGCAGAGCTGCTCAGCACAGGAGAGGGCCGGGGGCCCAGGGCTGGAGACCTGAGCCCTCATGGACAGGTCGCTGTGACTGAGGCTGCACGCAGTGTGAGGAGACATGCTGCGGAGGAACTCATTGAGGTCACCATAGGCCATGTATTCGAAGAGCAGGCACATGGGTTTCCCCACGGCACACACACCTGCAACCAAATAGTATCCTTTGTTAGGGTGGATTTCCAAAGTGGCACACTGGAAAGAGCACTCTAAAAGCAAGTGGCCAGATCAGAAAGTATGGGGCCCTGGCTTTTTTGTTGACAGCTCCCTTGTCAAATACTGACCCTATCTCTTTGTATAAACGTCTATTTACCTTTTCAGATGCAGTGTATCTATCACTCCTCCTAGGCTGCCTTAGCTCCTGAGCCTTTCAGTGTCAGATTTTCCTTCTGTCATTCTTTAACCCATTCTTTTACTATCCTATGTCATAAATATCCATTTATTTGAATCCCCCCCCCCCCAACATTTTAGCACCTTAAAAGTGAGATTATGTGTTCTTTAAATTCTGCAAACCAACCATGTCTGGCAGAGCAGGTACTCAGCATTTGTGGAAGGAATTTATAAATGGATGTCTGCTTTGTAATTACGTTACATATGTGACGTAATTCCGCTGTGCTTCTGCCACTTCTCTGAAGAAGGATAATAAGGAAGGTGTCGTATGAAATTTGGAAAGAATAACAATCCAAGATCTCAGATGAAGTTTTCAGGTTGCTGCAGAAAAACATTCTGAAATTTACAGTGTTCATGCTAGAAAGGAAACAATGTTAATATAAGGAGTTTTAGATTTAGTTCCAGGAGGATGTTTGCAAAGCTTAACATCTTGCTATATTTGAGAGGGAAACTGGGCAACTTGGAATATTAGATCATTTGGGCACAATTTTACATCACAATAAAGAGATTATTAGATCTATTTTTTTCCCTCAGGCAATAATTAGAAGTCTATGTTATTAGAAGAGAAATAAAAATACTGTTATCTTGGCTTATTTATTTTAGGGTTAGTTTTTAATTCCAGGGACTTTAGCAAACAGTTGTATTTATATGTACTAGAGAGAAAATTAAAGAAATGACAACATACTACTCTGGGAATTTTATAAACTGAGGTGATTTAGTGAAATGCTGCACTCTGTGGTACGAAATATATTATATGGAAAGAAACAGACATTTCCCTGGTCAAGGCGTGAAGAAAAAAAGCATAAATGAAGTATGAAGGAGGCAAAACTTGGAACACCTCTGTTTTCTGAAACGATAAATACCTAAGAGCTTCACAATGTTAGGGTTGTCAAATTCCGCCATGAGGGCCGCCTCCCTCTGGAAGTCAGCTTGCATGTCTGCCGAAGCCTCTTCCTTGAGCATCTTCACCGCCACCATGGTGAACGGTTCATAGGGGAGCAAGCCTGGAGCCCTGCGAGGTATGTTTATTTAGAGAGAAATCGGAGATCAGGAATCTTATACATAGTCACATTATATCTATCTATATCATACACATCCCCCAATTTAAGCAACCTTTCCCAGAATCTCAGAATCAAAGAGAGATGCCAGTAGTAGATTGTACTTAAAATTCCTTGACTTCAATTAATAAAAATCACTGGGGCTATTTTCAGCATAGATTAAGTTTGAAAAGTGCATTATTTTTAAATTACAGGAATTTGAAAGTATACAGACCCAATGGGATTATCAGTACCATCCTAACCCGGTAATTTCTGGCCAGAATCTAAATTCCAGGAAGGCAGGGACCATGACTTGCACATTTTTATATCCCCAAAGCCCCTAAAATGATACCTTGCATATTTTTGGTTTTTAATAAGTATTTGTGTAAGATTTTCATTAATCATGTAAACTTCCTACCAGGGCCACCTTGAGTGGACATAATGTCCTGCCCAAGAGCACCAGGCCAAAGTGATAATAGGTGTCCACATTCTCTGGTCCAGCAGTTGTGTGGAGCTGCATCCATGCATGGAGGGTATTTTATTCCAGTTTACACAAAGGGCTGGCATTGGGCCTAATGCATATTTGTTTCTCGAGTTCATTGTTTTCTGACATTTTTGCATTATTTTTTTCTTTTCTGTTTTGCCATTCTGTGAACATCTACTTAGTATCTACACACATCAGGCCCCAAGTTCTTAAACTGAAACACTAGATCAAAGTAAACTTTAAATGAAGTGGAGAATATAGCAATAGAAAATGTAAGAGAAGTAAACTTTGTAATTATTTAAAACACTGCAAGAAAATATGATTAAAAATGTATGTCAGAATTCTTTTCTAAAAAGGAAAGATGATTAAGCTTTGCAGATTCCTTGTAATTTGAACACTGTACAAATGAAGATTTTCCCCATATACACAGCCCTATTTTCTGACACAGAGGGATATTATTTAGATTCAAAGTATAGCACTCAATACAAGTAAGGTTAATGACATGAAGAATTAACTAATTTGATAATAACTATTATAGATACTATATAGAAATCAAGGTAATGGTCTGGTAACTTTTCAGACATAACATATTTCAGTGGAGAGACTTTTTACCTTGCCTGAAAGACCCTTCCAAATGCTCCTTCTCCGATATCCCTCACATATTCAATATTATTCCTTGGATACTCCAGGCTGAGCAATTTGGGATTCAGAAGAAGTGGCATCCTCTGGTACATGGGGTTGGGATGAAGTCTGTCTAGCAGGAGCTCAGAAGGAAGAGTAGTGAGGGTCACTGCTGCCGATTCTCTGCAGGTTAAGGCAGGTAAGATCAGTAATGAGCTCAGGATCAGGCGAGATCTTTGTACTCAGACTTACGGTTCTAAAGAGATGTGGTGTTTAGTAGGAAACATTCTACTGAGACAGCCAAAGATCATTCAGTTTTAGAGCAATGAAGTATTTTGTTTGGTCTGGAGTCAAAAGTGACATTTTCTCAGGAATTTTGTTGCTATACAGTCTGGCAGTGGCAATGAAGATGAATGGGAAGAAGGGGAACAGGAATAGTCGTAGTCTTCCAAATTATTGTTTAGCTTCTATCTTCTGTGAAAAGTTAACCTGAGGACATGTGATCCTATGTGGAAAGTTATTGATACTTTTAAAGATCATGCTGGGGGTGCTTAATTTTAAAGCAATATAATGGATGCCATAAAGAGATTGGCTGTTACATGTATTCTGCCTCCCATCCCGCATTCCAGTATTAAATATGTAGGTTTTAAAACATTACTACACATGGTTAGATTGAACTAGAATCTCACCTTTTCTTATTTTTCCATTGTCTTCGTCTTCGGCAGCAATAAAGAGTAGTTATGGTAAGAAGCGCAAATACTGCAAAGCTGGACATGATGGAGATGATTACAGTCATGGAGTATGTGGGCGAGGCAGAGGAGGAGGAGGAGGAGGAAGGCACATTTGGAATGTCCACACTCGGCTTTGAGGACGTCATTGGTGGGAATGCTGAAAGGAAACAGTAATTCTTTTCATTCAGTCTTAAATTTTTAAGATGCAATTTTTGTATTCAAGCAATCAGTAAACTAAATTTAATTTTAAGAATATGTTTTTGTGCATCAGGTTCTCCCTGGTTATACACCTATAAGTCCAATTGTAAGAATCCAGTGAGATCCAATTGTAAGTAAATCCAGTTTATAGAATCACAGAATTTTAAAGATGAGACTTAGAGAAAAAAAAACATGTTTGTTTTTTCACAACAAATGCAGACCCTGGGCTAGTGCTCTTTAGACTGCATCATATTGTTTATGACCTGACAACAATCATGGAAATTAAATTATTAAGTAAAATGCTTGAAGTCAGGATTGTCTAAAGCTGAGCTTTTATGCTGTTGATTTACAAACAGAATAACATGGATCGAAGGAAATGAAAAAAAATGAAATATTGGGACACAAATGAGCGGAAGTTAGTTCATCTAAAAATTGACTCCTCTCAAACTCCTATTAAAAAGGTCTATGCAATATAAAAACAAAGTGAAATCTGCATTACTGCTGGAAACTAAAAGATGCTATATTCATATTACTCTGTAGAGTGCAAAGTCCATTATATATCTATAAAACAACCATATTAATTACATTTTAAATCCTTTTAATTGATTGAGTAAAGACGAAAACATGGATAACAGAGTATTTTAATAATCAACAAAAATGTTTCAATAGTAAAGAATGAACTTTGCACCCTAAAAAAAAGAGAATAAACCTTACTTTAAAATGATGTTTTCGGAATAGTGACAGACATGATCTGTTGTCTGGCCACCAAGGAAAATCTTGATAAAATTCAGAAGCAAAAATTATGCAGATCTATTATTTGACCAAAATGTAATTAATAGATTAAATAAAATCCAATAGAACGTCTAAGAAAAGAAAAAAATTCAGTATCTTTTCAACCAGAGAGTAAAAAATAGCCATTGTTACAGATTAGAAAATAACTTCCTAATAGGGTATATGGAATTTGGCCAACACTGTGCTGAATGATAAACTCATAGTGCTATCTCTTTTCATTAGATTAAAAAAAAAGAAAGAAAGAAAGAAAGAACTAAACATTTAACTTAAGATTTTGGAAAGGAAACAAAAACTACAGAAAACAAAGGAAAACAGATGATAAAGTAACAGCCATGTACAAGCAGAAATTAATAAGTTAGAAGGCACATACCACAAATGATAGACTTAAAAGTCAATAATTGGCCTTATAAATATTATTAAGTAGACTAATCAGTGGAATTTTAATTTTAAAAACATAGGAAAGACAGAAACAAATTAGGAATGATAAAGGAATTAAGACAATAGATTCAAAGGTCAATAAAAATAAAATAATGATGCAGTTATATTTTTAAAATCTTAAGGAAAATGATAAATTATTAAATTTGAGTAATAAGAAAATCTGACTATAGCTAAACTAGGAAATTTAAAAATCATTGTAGAATTGTGGATATATTATTTCAGTCTTAAAAGAGATAACATTTTCATATTTTATAATATGTTCCAGGAAGAGAAAAATCTTTCAAATTATTTTAGGAAGTTATTGTAAAACTAGTATCAGAACCTAACAATGTTAGCACAAAAGAAAAGCACATTCATAGATTATTAAACATAGATTTAAAACATCTTAAATGAAATATTAGCAATTGACTGTGACATGGTAAGAGAATAATGATTTAATATAAGGAAATAAATTAATATAAAACATTACAAAATCAGAGGAAAACTTTTATTGCAGTAGATGCCTAAAGCCATTTGAAACAGGACATGTAAAAGCAAAGATTACAAGGGATGCCAATATATGACTTCTTCGCCTAGAAGTGGACACAGTGATTATGTCCTGAGCACCCAGAATTAAGAAGGTGGTTTTGAAGCCTGTGGAGACCACCTTTGGTCCTCATTGTGACTCAGGCTGGCACCTGGAACTGAAATATGTCAACACAGCAGTAAAACATTCGTGCAGGACCAGTGATAGTATTTCTCATCAAGCATCACAGCAATGGTGAACTTAACAGACTTCCCAGGTTCCTCTATGTTTTATCTGAAAGCCAATCTAATTTTCTTTGGACTGAGTGACCTGAAGGTTTTATTTTTACTCAATCCAAATGGGGGGGAAGGGGGACCTAAATTAAAGAGTGAAACCTGCTGCTTATAATAAAGAATAAGCAATCATTAAAAGACAGGGAGAAGTGACCATTTTTGTATCTGGATTTTACAGAGCACGTCATACCATATTTAACGTGAGGGAATGTAATATAATTTATAAAATTTGTAGTGTAATTTCATTAGTAAATGTAAGGGTAATTTTTCTCAAAAATATCAGAAAATAGAATTCAGTAGCTTATTAAGAAAATATTCCATTTTAATTTAGTAAGATTTATTTTTAAAATGCAAGAATTGACATAGTTTGAACAATAATTTTGTTTTATAGATTTAGTTACTTCTTCCTTTTGGGATAGTTTTGTATTTTGTCGATTATTGTTCCTGATCTGTTTGCTCTGGTCTTCCTCGGAGTTACATTAATTATGTCTTTGGATTCAAATGATCAGTTTGGATCTCCAGTTTCTTTCCTTTTAAAGTTTCTCTTCTCATCATGATTTTATCTCTTTATACTTTTCCTCTGAACATTAGGGGAGTTTTATTCACTCATTCGTCCATACATTAATGTATTCCCTAAATTAATATTGATTCTTAGGTATCAAGACTACTGTGGTGAACATGACACATCTTCATGTTAAAGTACTTAACTGGGAAACAATGGGTAAACTGGTAATTACAATAAAATGTAAATAGTGTTGCAGGAATGGTAAGAACAGGATGCTTGTGAACATCCAGGGGCAGCCCACTCCAGGTCTAGGCATACTGGATACGTTTTCTAGATAAGTAACTGTTAAATATAAAGGGTGAATCGGCAATACTGGTTGAAGGTGTATGTGCATATGGAGGTGGGGAGATAGTATTCATAAAGAAGGAATAACGTGTGTCAGGGCCCAGACCAAGCAGGTGTGGTGCCTTTCTTACTGTCAAGCTGGAGACTGTCTATAGGTAAGGCTACAGATATCAGGTCTAGGTCATAAAAGGTGTTGTACACCAAGTTAAGTAATTGGGACTTTGACCTGTAGTAAGTGGAGAGAATCATTGGAAGGGTTTAAACAGTGGAGTAGCATGATCAGCCTTTTGCTTTAGAAAGATCACCCAGCTGCCACCTGAATTTCATGGTATTAATACCCCCATCACTGCTGATTTCACGTTACCAATAATGAAGTCCTGGATGTGGAGTTGGAAAGAGATGTTCAGTAACACACCATTATATAAGATTTCTACCCTACAGATGACCAGGATAAAGTGGAAATTTATGTTTTTATCTAGACAGAAAGAACACATTACTTGTATATTGCATTGTGTGTTTACCACCCAAAGTCAATTCTCCATATATTTGACCCCCTTTATCCTTTATGACCTCACCCCAAAACCCTTTCCTTTTAGTGACCACCAGTGTTGTTTGTGTGTGTTAACTTTTGTTTGTCTTGCTTGTTCATATGTAAAACATTTTTAAGAATAGAAAATGAATGTTTTGTAGCTCATTCATACCCATATTATTATAATCGGCATAAAAGGCAGAAATGCGGGTGCTTTCTGTGCGTGTTGCTCCTGTCTAATCTAGGATTAAAGGTCAGCACCTTCCACACAGTAAACCCTCAGTGAACTGCTTGAATGGATGAATGGGTAAACAATTGAAGGGTAACAAAGACCACAGCCAACAATTAAAAGTCCACTCAGAGTAAACTTTGGCTGCTTATATGACGAAGAATAAAAACATTTCTCTTTCCTTCCTTCAAGTTGGGAGTAACAATCTGACAGGCTTTCAGAATAATAGATTCTTTTGGTTTTCCCTAACTGCTGTTGTTTACAAACACTGAGACGTTCAGTGGTGACCAGTAGCATTCTTTCTTTTAATACTTGAAGGCTTAGTTCTTTAAGTAAGCCGATAAAATCAAGTGCTGGCACTTAGCCGAGTGCAGAGGTGATTAGCTTTGGAATATGTATCACAGAAAGTGAATCTGAGTTAAGCCTCAGAACACTCAAATCAGAGGAAGTTAACTGACGTGAAAACCTTTTCTAATACCATTCTGAAGATTTCGGCATTCTTAGGTCAAAGCACTATCTGATACAAGTTAGTTTCTGGGACATCCCTTTGCAAGCAAACTTTTGAATTCTTTTCCAGGAATTTTGAAACAACCATTTTAAAATCATCTGACTTGTCTCTGCAAATTTTTTATGGGAAATTAGCTGTCTTAAACAAATATCTATCTTCCAAAAGAAGGATCTGTTGTCACAAATGAAGATTGAGAATTGGCTCCACGAAGAAAAATATATTTGTTTTCATCTAAACAATTAGCTGATACAAAAAATCACAAGTGCAAAGTCAAAAGGTGACATTTTCAGTGTGACTTATTTTATAGCCATATAAGGACCAAGCAAGCTAATAACCTTAAGGTAGGAGATGTCATTTATATCATTCACTAAACAGGCTGCTCTCCATAGCCAAATTAGAAGCTATATGCGGAGATCTGCAGTGATTTTCCTTGATGTGCTACCCTGCCTGGGTGGCCACATCTAAGAGGAGCTGTACATTCCGTTCTGGACAATATGAAGCATGAGTGTAAATGAGCATGCAGGAGTCCATTTACATACACAGAAGGTTTCAAGGGCACAAACAAAATTACTTACTTGTTAGGTTTTCTTTTTTAAAATCTGAGGGGGAAAGGATAAAGATTTGTTTTAAGTGAGCATCCAGATATCTCATATTCTGTGAGAGAGCTAAGGACAGCAAGTTCTCTTTCAGCTCTTCAATATGCAACTGGAAAACATTCTTTGCATTAAATGGGAAAGGGCTGCTTCTTGGAAATTAAACCAGCTGTTAGACTTCCTTACAAAGTTCATTAAAGCAGCATGCAGGGATTCAGCTTTGTTTTGAGAGGTCAGCATTTTCAAACATGTGGCTTATTTTTGCATGCTTAAAAATCTGCTTCATTGGCTAAGAGAGAGGACTCAGTTCCTTTATTCCATTCCTCCACAAAGTATGAGAAGTTCTTAGCCATTTCTCTGCACATTCCAGAAAATATTACAAGCTCTCATAAGATCCCCATATGAAATAAGGTCAGCTCTCAAGCAGCAGTTAAAAGTGCTCTTTAATTTCTTTGAGAACAAATAAAGTCAATCCTTATGCTAACCTGTGCAATTAGGATAGCAGTAGGATTCTGTTATTAGGTATCCGAGGGAGGCAGAACTAAAAAAAAAAATTAGAAATGCCTAGAAATATTAGGAGATTTAAGTGCACACCTTAGTTTCTACAAAATCAGTAAATGATTCAACCTCCAAAGTCTTGAGAGGCTCCTGTTACCTAAAAATGGCAGTCTGGTGCAGGCCAGCGGGTCCCAGTGCATGCTGGGGAGCTTGCTGCAGTCAGGCAGGGAGAGCAGATGTGGCCCCGGTCTGTAGAGTCCCCTGTGGGTCTTCTCTTCCAGTGCCAGCCATTCTTTTGCACAGAAGAGCTCCTGTACCGCCAGGCAGTATTCTCTGAAATAGTTAATGAAGAACAAAATTTGATGAGCCATGGCATGTTAACCCCAAGTTTGTGGCGGCGCCTAAATTCTTTATTTTCAAAACATCATTATAGGACATTGTTCTTGCAAGAGGGCTTTTGAAAGGACTGTTTTATTGTAAATAATATGAGACTTAATGAAATATCCTGTCAGATGAAATAGTATCTTGTTTTGTTTGTAAAACATAATTAATGCTACTTTAAAAGTAAGATGACATGTTAAGTATGTTTTTCATGGGAAAAATAAGAACTTCTTTAAATTCAAAAGGTATTAGATTAGGAATCTGTGATCTGTCTTCTCTCAACTTTATATTACAATAACTACAAAGGTACAGAAACAAGGTACACAGAGCTTTTAAAACACACATACTAAAAGTTACAGATCATTGTCAGTCAATTTCCAGCCCAGGAGATCTCCCTTTAATCTCGGGGCTAATGGCAGGGCCTGAGAAACATGCTTGTCTTCTAAACAGAACAGCACCACCTCCCTGGCAGGTTATAGGAGGGCACATGGAGCCCTACCCAGCCCTAGCCCTGCAGAAGCTGAGGCCTGTCCCATTGCTGTGTGTGTTTCCCTGCTTCTCTCCCCGCCCCCCAATATAAGACAAGAGTGTCGGTACTTCAACTAGAATAGTGGGTGGAATGTATTATAAAATATATACATGTAATATAAAATAATATTCTAAAATGCTCATCATGACCTCATATTTGTTGGCAAATAGTGCTGAAACACTTGAAATGTAGTTATATTTTTCCTTCTTCTCTCTCTTGGCTTCCTAATGAGATCTGTGTTAGTTTAGGATTTTTTAAAATTTCATAGAAAGCAGAGATATTTATGAATGTGATAATGTGAACAATAACAAGGGCAATAGGATATTATACCATTTATGACATTTTTTCGAAGCTCAGAGTCCTTGTATTATAAGGTATCATCAGTGATTTACATGGTAGGAATTTTGTCCAATTAATTGCCTTCTATTTTGGACAAAAGCCTATTTTTTTTTCCTTTGCTAAAACACATGACAACTGCCTCTTTTGAAAACTCTTCCTGTTTGCAGACAGTCAAATACATTTTCCCATTTATTTAATTTTAATTTTACCTGCAAATGGGTATGGGAGTAGATACCGCCCCAGGGTTGCATTCTTGGAAGATGTGGTTACACAGCAAAGCCTCAGCAGCCGGCCGGCAGAGCGGGCTCACTGCCTTCAGGTCACTCCAGGCGGTGTGGACAAGCAGTTCCTGGACCTCCTCAGGGTCAGCGTAGGAGTTGTTGAAGAAAACAAGAGCATCGTTTGCCAGCACAGCATTGCACACCTCCCCTCTGTACTGGGCACAGTAGCCTTTGCTATCTTTCTGTGGTTTACTGAAAGGAGCAAGAAACAATGTTCCCAGTCACATGCTATTTCTTAGCATTCGGTCTGCTTTTTTTAACATCTGCATCACAGAAATAGGAGAAAACTGCACTAGTAAATTGGTTGAAATGCTCCACCTGAATATTGTCTTCATTTCCACCTGCAGTTATATCACCTCTAGCTTCTTCAGAAGGCTATTGTGAGGATCAAATGTGATAATGGATGTGGAAAACTTTAGAAACTATGGGTATCCTTATTATTTACATTATAAATATAATTTGAATGCTCTTAGTTAAATAGCCTGAGATGCTTCTTACAAAAAATAAAAATCAAAAGAAAAATCTGAATCAGTTTTGAATAGAAATAAGATTTTGGTTGCAGTTTTGGTTTTTCTTTCTATAAAGTTAACTAGCCTGTGCAAGCCCTTTGCATACTGGGAAAAGCCATAAAATACAAAGTATATGGTTCTTATTACTTTTCTATGTCTCTGTAGTATTTCTGGGAGCATTAAAGTCTGTTTCTAGAATTAGCTCTAGGAGGTAAGAAATAATATACGGGAGCAAATATATACATGTTTTATACATATAATACAGGGTGGGGCAAAAGATTTACAGTTGTGAGTATACAAAACAGTTTATTCTTGTATTAGTATTAATTATAGTATTATTTTCCATACAAACAACTATAAACCTAGTTTTGCCCCATGCTGTATATATACATATAAGTGGACAGAGACATACTGTCCAGTTATAGTTTCAGAGTTGAAACAAATTCCTTTTTTCTCTCTTCTTATGCAGACTTATAAACCTCAAATTTTATGCAGTTATCAAATTTTAGAGGCAAAACATGAAGGCAAATTGGGATATTTTGTCCCTCAACCTCCCAGCCCTATCACTTAAACAAAATTCAAAAGGAGCTCACAGCAAAAATTGGGGGACAAGATAAATGCAAAGAACTGCCTTGATGTCTCCTGTTGTCTTTTGCGAATGAGGAGACCCCTCGCTGTGCAACTGAAGCTGCGTTTCTCTGCAGGCAGGAGACTGCCGATGGAGCAACACCAGAAGCAGCTGGTCCTGTTGTTCATTCGAACAGTGGGGCAGAGGTCACAGGGATCTGTACACAGAATGCTAGTTATTTTGGAATGATCTGCCGGACTATCTCCAAAAATGCAAGTTAATATTGCACATGGAGCCAGTCCCTCTCTTGCCTCCTGACAAACTAAATCTGGCTGATCTTCCTTTCTGTAAAGTTTCTCTTTTTAGAGGCAACAATGGATATTTAATCCCAAGTCTCCCTTTTAACTTCTTTTATAACAGACAACTCTCCTTGGTCAAATGGAATATTTAAAGAATTCTCATTACACCCTTCACTCATTTCTCTCTGCATTAACATGTATGAGTCATGTATTTAAAAGTGATCATGCAGTTCCTATGAGGGAGACCTCCACGCCCTTTGAATAATGCTCGTCCATGCAGACAGTCCACTGTGATTTGTTTGAGATACGGCAACCCAACTACTCCATTGGAAATTCTACCACCTTTTCCAGCTATCCCTAGGGGTGGCACACTTGTACCTCTCCTCTGATATGGACAAATCTCCTTTCCTGATAGACCAACTGTCTAGTCTCCCATTGTACTTGCCCAACAAGTTTTATGACCAGGTTCTATGCCACTTCCGATCTCCAAAGCAAACTTGGAATTTTTTATTCGTTCATGCCTAGTGTCTTTGTATATGATTCATTCTCTAAGGCAGTGTCAGTAAACACAACCCACAGGTCAAATTCAACCTGCTGCCCATTTTTATACTACCTGTGAGCTAAGAAGGATGTTACATTTTAAATGGTTGGAAAAAAAAAAAGTGAAAACTTTATGAAATTCCAATGTCCATGTCCATAAGTAAAGTTTTATTGGAGGAGAGCTGTGTTCAATTATTTATGAATTGTCTATGCTGTTTTTGCCCTGAAACAAAAGAGTGGAGCAGTGGCAACAGAGACCGTATGGCCCACAAAGCCAAATATATTTAATATCCAGCCCTTTACGGAAAAAATTTGCTAACCCCTGCTCTAAGACATAGATCAGATGTCATTTTTATGAAATGCCAAACCAGTGTCCTCAAGCAGAAGGACATGGCCTCCTCTGAAAAACACCTCTTGTGTTTCTTCTGACTAAAATTACTATACTACCTGTTTACTCTGTAAAACAGAGTGATATCAAGACAAAATTGTAAATATAAAAAATCTTGAAAATTTATTATATTAGCCAAGTATATATATATATTTTATATATTTGTACATATGTCAGTTATCAGTATATATACATAGGCACAACACATATAGTATTACATATATATGGTATAAGTACTATATGTAGTATACATGATATATAATATAACTTTTATAAATATGTTTTTATATCCTATGTTTTTACTTAGCATGATCTAAACATTCGCCTAGCCCTATGCCATCATGTTTTCAAAAGCATGGTCCTCAAGTCACATCAATTTATCTTATTGGTAGATATTGAAATTGCCCATACATTTCACCAAATTTAACTTCTACCATGTTTATGTTGTATGTCCCTCCCGTAGCTATTCAGCTTCACTGTAGAATCCGTAAGGATCGGAACTCTCTTAGAACTGTGATAAATGAATACATTAAAGCTATATGAATTGAGACAGGATAAGGAACTAACCAAATTTTCTCATGCAATGTATTCTTTCATTCCGCGGAATCAGAAGCAGTGGTTTCTGGTTTAGGTCCTGCTCAGCTACTGTGCTATCTGGGTTAGTGTAGAAGTTACCAATCTAAGTTCTTGCGTCTGTCTATCTGAGATCAGATTGAAACTTTGTAGTTTGCTATGTGGTCCTGGCAATTTTTGGTGCATCAGATTCTGCATATAAAAACATAGCGATAATAATAGTTCTTGCCCCATAAAGTTGCTGAAATGTTGATATGAGAAAAGTGGTGATCATAAATATACCACAAAACTTAGCTGTTATTATCATTATTACAATTGTTAATTAATTATTCTTAATCTCAGTTTCATCATTTGTAAAATTAGATAAAAATAGTTGTCACACTTCATGGAGTTTTTATGAAAGTCAGCTTTACTGCAAATGAAACTCTAAATTGCCAAGTGTTATATTACAAGGTGATACTTTCTTATCTATAGGATAAAGCAATAAGGGAGAGTTTGGGGGAGTCAGTGCTGAGTTCCATTTCCAAGCCTATAATTTACTAGCTCTGTAAGTCACTGCACTCTCCATTTCAAAGACACTCTCTTAGTTTCTTTTCGGTACAATAGGGATAATAATAGTACCTATGTCATAGGGATTTCCTGAGGATAACTTTCAATAATGCACATAAAGCCCTGAAAACAGTGCTTGATACACCATAAGTATTCAATAGATGTTACCTATCTCCTTTTTCATCATCATCTTGTAAGAGTATTAAAAGGATTCGAAATTAGAAAGTTTCTGAAAGATTACAGTGCTCAGCAAATAGACAATAGATGGCATGTCAGACACAAATTAAAACACAACAAAACAAAACATTGATATAACAACAGTATCTTACCTCCATTCTTTTCACCGGAAAGGAAATTCCCACAGGAAATCAAATTAAAGGGGAAAAGAAGCCAAAGTTAGTACATTTTCATTTTATGGTTTGTAAGAGATAGCTTTCATACCTCTAATTTCTTAAGTTTCTGAAAAGTTCTCTGCTTCTGCCAGGAAGCCTAATACTACAATGACAGGCAGATTTGGAGAAGGAGATTAAGAAAATATGGACCATCTCCAGGAACTGAATTCTTTTCAAGTTGAAGCAACCATGGACACCATTAGTCCAGACAGTGTCATAGCTCTGAACATTCCTCTGTTAGCCACCCAAGGACTTTGCATCCAGAAAGCAAGATGTGGAGGTTAAGTGGGAAGAGGTGAGAGAGGAGGGTTGGAGGAGAGATGAGAGAGCTGTTATTTCCACAGACCCACTAGCTTCATAGTCCTGTGACCTGTGCAGCCACACAGGGTCATGTACCCAGAAGAACCACATGCTTAGTTTAGTGCACTGCTGTCACCGTCTGAAAATATTTCATGTTTTAACAAAAGCCCCCACATTCCCATTTGTGAGGGTTGGTGACTGAGGTTTTTGTAACCTTGAATGTGTGAGTCTTTTGTCTTTTTGGGCTTTTTATTAAATGAGCCTGATGATGAAGCTCAGAAACCAACCTACATGAGGCACCACCGTGACCCAAACCTCATGCCGATCCTGCCACTGTATGGATAGAACAGGTGGAGGGAGACATCAGGAAATTCTTCCAGAGAAAATGGTATGTGATTTAGAGAGGTAAAGACAGATTCTAAGAGCAGCTGAGCAGGGAAACCTGTTGAAACACGAGGAGGCCAAGGTTATGTATATGAAACAGCCCTTAATTTAAGATGTAAGAGGAGGATTCAATATCATGGATATGTGCCAGTGCCAAAGAGAATCCAGGCATAGTACTTGGGAGGAGATAATAAGCTTAGATATGCTTCTATTTCAAGGAGAAGTGAGGAAAGAAAAATGTAATTAATTAAGGGTGCTTGGTTATCTGAAGAATATTAAGAAAATCTGAGGATGCCCTCATATACTGGGTTTCCCTATGTTTCGTATAGAAATTTCTCCAGTCACATTTTCTTTTGCCCGGGGGGTGGGGAACAGGGAAGGGATCCATGAGCCTTGCAATCATAAACAACTGCTTTTATCTCAAATAAGACATTTTAAAATTTTAAAAATTTCCAACAGTCATCAATATTTGTAGTATTTTTTAAATTATCTGGAAAAGTCAGCAAAAGTTTGGCTCTCTTCTAAAACATAGAGTGACTCTAATATAAGAAAGCTGCTTGATTATAAGAAGAATGCTCAGCTCTTAGGCCTAACTGCAGAACAGCTGGTAGCAATTCAGTGTGGCTACTGGCTGTTACTCATTTTTTCTTCCCCCTTTTATTAAAAACAAAACCAAAACACCTTTAGTCAATATGAAACCAGATAGCCAGGTGAGTACTGGAAATATTGGGGGGACCACTTTGTAAAATATATATGATTGTCTAACCACTATGCTATACACCTGAAACTAATACAAAATAATATTGAATGAAAAGTGTAATTGAAAAATAAATTTTTAAAATGTAACCATATAGAGCAGCCATGAGGTGCCAGAGACTGATGCCTGTTTGGTTGATAAGAATACTCTCTTCCTGTTGTGGCTGAGCAGCGTGTTCCTGCTACATCACCACATGTCTCATAATTGAGGAGATTAGGGACACATTGGGAGTGTGACTCTTAGACTCATCAACATGAGAGAGCATGAAACATGGTAGTAAAGCCCGGCCGGGCGTGGCTCAGCGGTTGAGCGTCGACCTAGGATCCAGGCGATCAGGGTTTGATTCCCGGTCAGGGCACATGCCCAGGTTGCGGGCTCAATCCCCAATGACTCTCTCATCATTGGTGTTTCTATCTCTCTCTCATCATTGGTGTTTCTATCTCTCTCTGAAATCAGTAAAGATATATTAAAAAAAAAAGAAACATGGTAGTACATTCAATCAGCTATATTGATTATGAAATATAATTCAAAGTTCTGTTTATTTCTGTAACAGTGTGAAACATCAACTCCTTTAAAATATAGAAAATGAAACTACAGTGGTCCCCTTTTATCCACAGTTTTGCTTTCTGCGGTTTGTTACCTGCAGTCAACTGCAGTCTGAAAATATTAAATGGAAAATTGCAGAATTCAACAATTCATGAGTTTTTAGTTGTTTGCCATTCTAAGTAGTGATGAAATCTCGCAACATTCTGCTCCATCGGGCCAGGATGTGAATCACCCATTTATTCAGTGTCTCCACACTGTAGACGTTCCCCCAACTGTTAGCGCTCTTGTTTATCGGATCAACTGTGGTGATGCTGCAGTGTTTGTGTTCAAGTCACCCTTATTTTACTTGATAATGGCCCCAAAGCCCCAGAATAGTGATGCTGGCAATTCGGGAATGCCAAGGAGAAGCTGTAAAGTGCTTCCTTTAAGTGAAAAGCTGAGGACTCTCACATCATCTCCAGAAGGGTGAGTGCAGTACAGTAGGATATTTTGAGAGAGAGTGACCATGTTCATATAACTTTTACTATAGTATATTACTATACTTGGCCTATTTTGCTAGTTATCATTGTTAATCTTGTACTGTGCCTAATTTATAAGTTAAACTTTATCATAGGTAAGAATGTACAGGAAAAAATGTAGTATACATAGGCTTCAGTACTATCTACGGTTTCAGGCACCCAGGGGGTCTTGGAACATATCCCCTGTGGATATAGAGGTAGTATGGAGGACTCCCATACTACCACATCATATTTCTTTCTCCCTACTGCCCAGTTTTGGTTTTGTTACAAATATTCATTTGAGCTTTAAATTTTATGACCAGAAGTTCCAGACCCTGAGGTCAGTCCAAAGAAGGGGCATTGCAGAAGTGGGAGTGTTGGTAGAATGGGAAATTGCTCATTTTAGAGAAGGGATGTGACCCAGGCTCATTCCTGTACCCTGAGGCTGGATAAGCACAGAGACAACTTTGGACATCACCCTCCCAGGAAGGGCCTATTCATGCCTTCGAGAATGGGAAATACAAATGTGTATTTTCTTCTCCTGAATCCCTGTCTTTGTTTTTCCCCAGCTTTACTGAGATATAATTGACATAATATTTTATAAGTTTAAGGTGTACAATGTATTGACTTGATACACTTACATATTGCAAAATGATTACCACGATAGCATTAGCTAATACCTCTGTCATATCACATAATTACTTCTTTTTTTTGGTGAGAACATTTAAGATCAACTCTCTTAGCTACTTTCAAGTATATTATACAGTATTATTAACTATAATCACCATGCTGTGTATTAGATTCCTGAACTTAATAATCTTATAACTGGAATTTTGTACCCTTTGATCAACAACTTCCTATTTTCCTCCACTCTGAAGCCCTTGATAACCACACTGTACTCGGGGTTTCTATGAGTTAGGCTTTTTTAGATTCCACATATAAATGAGAGCATATAATACTTACCTTTCTCTGTCTGACTTATTTCACTTAGCATAATGTCCTCAAGTTTCAACCATATATTGTCACAAATGGCAAGATTTCATTCTTTTTATGGCTGAATAATATTCCATTCTGTATATATACCACATCTTCTTTATCCATTTGTTCATTGATAGACACTTAAGTTATTTTCCTATCTTGGCTATTGTAAATAATGGACATGAGAGTGCAAATATCTCTTCAATATCCTGCTTTCATTTCCTTTAGGTATAAACCCAGAAGTGGAATTGTTGGATTAGATGGTGGTTTAATTTCTTGAGGAATCCCTATGCTATTTTCCATAGTGGTGAATCAATTTCCATTCCCACCAGCAGTGCTCAAGAAGTCCCTTTTTTCCATATCCTTGCCAACACTTGTTTACTCTTGTCTTTTTGATGATAGTCACTCTAATGGGTATGAGGTGATATTTCATTGTGGTTTTGATTTGCATTTCTTTGATGATTAGTGATGTGGAGCACCTTTTCATGTATCTGTTAGCCATTTGTATGTACTCTTTGGAAGAAAATGTCCATTCAGATCCTCTGCCCATTTTAACAATTGTATTTGTGTTTCACCTTTTTTAAGTTGTATGAGGGTTGTTGTTTTTAAAGCATATTTTGGATATTAACTCCTTACCAGATACATGATTTGCAAATATTTTATCCCATTCCATATGTTGTATTTTCATTTTGTTGATGGTTTATTTTGCTGTGCAAAAGTTTTTTAGTTTAAAATAGTCCCACTCATTTATTTCACTTTTGTTGCTTGTGCTTTTGATGTCATATTAAAAAAAAAATCATTGATGAAAACGATGTCAGCGAGGTTGCCACCTATGTTGTCTTTTTTGTCCTGATCTTAGAGGAAAAGCTTTCAGCCTTTCAGTGTTGAGTATGATGTTGCTTGTGGGTTTGTCATCTATGCCTCATATCGTATTGAGTTATGTTCCCTCTATACCCAATTTGTTGACCTTTTTTAATCATGAAAGGATATGGTATTTTGTTGGATGCATTTTCTATATTTATTGAGATGATCATATGATTTTTATCTTTCATTCTCTTAATGTGGCATATGACACTTACTGATTTGCATATGTTGAACCATTCTTGCATCCCAGAGATAAATCTCACTTGATCATGGTATATGCTCCTTTAATGCGCTATTGAATTCAGTTTACTAATATTTTGTTCAGAATTTTTGCATCTGTATTTATCAGGGATAGTGGTCTAAAGTTTTCTTTTCTTGTAGTGTCTTTTTCTGCCTTTGATATCAGGATAATGTTGGCCTAGTAAAATGAGTGTGGGAGTGTTGCCTCTTGGTCAGTTTTTTGGAAGAGTTTGAGAAGGATTGGTGTTAATTTTTCTTTAAATGTTTGGTAGAATACCTGTGTCTATTTTGATGGCCTCTGGCTCTTCCAGGATTCTGCTCATTAGAGGGATCATGGGCTGTCCCTGGTGTCTTGCTTGTCTCTGCCTCAGGACTGAGGATTCTGATGACAAAGAGAAGGCATCTTGCCAACTGTCCTATGATTTGAACCTTTTGGAGTTGTGACTGGAGGGGAAATGCAACTTCCTGGTTCATAGGGAGAAGTTCCAAAAGTTTTTCTGACTCCTTTTGATGACTAACAACAAATGTAAATGAGTCAGAAAGAAGCATATCACGTTTCTTAAACAATGCATAAGGATTTGGGCAAACACATGGAAGAGCTTTGGGAAAATGAAGGCTGATCTTTATTTTTTTTTCTTGTCCTTAAACAGTGGAAGTATCATTAGACTTAATCCTAAGCACTAGACCAGATTTTTCCATTTCCAGTTTTCCCGACCAGGATGAGTAAATAAACAGATGGAGTAAAAACTTCAAAGTGAGACACAAAGAATGTGACAACGGGGCTGTTGAATGCAGAACACTAGGGGAGGAAGGGATTGACTGAAATGAGAGAAAGAAGAATTTGGGCTAAGGACATTGCCAGAATGTCAAGGGGAGGCACCATACTGGACTCAAAGCTCTGGACCTCTGGCCAGCCCCATCAGAGTCTAAAGGAGAGAGGGACCGAAAGCAGAAATAGAGAAAGCAGATGTCATGCCCAAGCTCTGGAATATCTGGGCAGCGTAAGTCCAGGTTTCTTTGAAATGACTCTGAATTAGAGTAACTCAGTGGATTTCTTCTCACCAGAGCAGCCTCACTTCTCTACAACATTGTTCCAGGGAGCAGCCCAGAGTTGGAAAGTAGATTCCTCAATGATGGCAGAGGGACCTTCATGAGATATCTAGCAAGTTTAACTGAAAAGAACGAGTCAAAGCAATGAAGAAAAAAGGGCAGATGTCTCATGGTTGTTCAGAGGTCCTAGTCCATTGTCCCATTGAGACACCCTGATTGGATGTTCCTGGGGAAATTTTAGAAAAAGTAGGGAAGCTTCAAATCTCCTTATAGTCAGTGAGACCCAATAGGAAAACTGATCAGAGGCTGAACAAAGGGTCTTGTATCTTTTTTTTTTTTTTAATGTTTTTATTGATTTTTAGAGAGAGAGGAAGGGAGAGGGATAGAGATAGAAACATTGATGGGAGAGAAACATCATCAATCAGCTGCCTCCTGCATGCCCCCTACTGGGCATCAGGTCCACAACCTGGGCATGTGCCCTGACCGGGAATCGAACCAGTGACCTCTTGGTTCCTGGGTGGACACTCAACCTCTGAGCCACACCGGCCGGATGGTCTTATATTTTTTTATGAGTTAGCAACTTGAGGGCATTCCTCTTTACCCATCTTGGTGACTTTTTTTTTTCCATGTGCAGAAGGATTCAGATTTATTGGTTCAAGTACAGTACTTAACACTTGATCAACATGCATTTTCAGGCTTATTAACCAAAGTAAAGTCATTGCTGGTTCCATTGCCCCTACTGAGGACACTGCTTCCCCTCTCTGCTGCTATGTGCCAATCTATGTGTTGCTTTCACCATCTCTTTCCCCACATGTATTCTAGTGCTGTTTGCCCTGGGCTCTGTTGCTGATTGCCCCTGCCCTCACTTTGGTCTAGTCTCAACATTGACTGCTTTGCCCTGCACCCTGGGGCATTGCCTTTCTATGCTACTACAGGAGGAACCTTAAAGGGGCTGAGCCAGCCAGGAAGGACCTCTGGATTCTAACCGAGCCCAGAAATGAGATCATAAGTGTTCCAGCTGTAGACTTCACTAGAGACCAGGGTGGGTCCAGAGGATGCCACTGCATAAATTTAAGTCCCCTTCTCCTTCGCCATCTAAGGAAGGGATGGAAGGAGGAAAAGAGGAAGATCCTCACAGGGAATTAACCTTTGAATGACTTCATAATTACCTGACATGAGACTCTTTTAAGATTAACAATATTATTTCTTCTTTTCTGCCCAGAGGAGATGTAAATTGAACTAGATCAGATCAGTTTGTTTTTTCTCTTCTCTCTCTCTCTCTCTCTCTCTCTCTCTCCACACACACACACAAACACAGATACATATATATATAGTTTAAACATTGGGTTTTGATCAAATATAAAATAAAACATAAGATAATGAGACTAGAATAATACGAAGTAATTAAAAGGCATCAAAATTTTTAATTTTTTTTATCTCCTGAACCTTCTCATGTTCTTATGTTTTGCTTTGTTTTTATCTATTATATTTTGCCCTAGACACATTCCTCAAAATCTGATACATCTTAACTTATTCTGCTACCACATTGCCACATTCAAACACTTTTAAATCTTATTATTTCTATCCTGATAGCTCCCATGCATCTCTTCTCTTCTCTCTGTACCAATTGCTACCGCTGTTGTTTAGACCTTTTTGACATTTCTAGACTCCTCAAATAGCCTCTCAAATTCTTGCCATGCCTCCCAAACTTCTGACACCCAACATTTATTAATTTGATAAAGGCTGTATCTGACCATAATGCTTGTCACCTCTAAAATAATTAACCCTTTGTGGTCGTTTGTCTACTCTCAGCCACCAAAGCTTTTTTACCATTCTGGTCGTATGTCTGCTCTCAGCCACCACAGCAAGGAACTGTACAAATCTTAACTCTGTTCGTTCATGCATCAGTTCATAATTTCTCTGAAAGCTCTTAATTCCGACCAGTACGACACCCATGTCCAAATTTAATACGACCGCAAAGGGTTAATTGACTTCCATTGACTGAAGAATACACTCAGCCTACTTAGGCTCTTCATAACCTGGCTAGAGCCCACATTTCAAACTTTTTATTCCACTCTCCCCATCACCCCCAGTTCCCAGCATGCTCTAGACTTACTGTTTTCTGAATACACTTTCACTTTTTCATCTCATGTCTCGGCTCCATTCCTTTAAAAACAGCCTTTTTCCCCCTGCTTTTGTACTTTTTTTTTGCTTTTGCCATAGAACATAGTCTGTGCCATAATATATATGGCTGATTAACTTCCTTTCTAGATTGAAAGTCCCTGAAAGGCAGGGACTCTGTTGTTAATTTTCCCATTTGTTAATTAAGTTTGTATCCTTTACCTAACACAATGGCCTGAATCCAGTGTATGTAATATATGCTTATAAGAGTATTTTATAAACAACAAAGTGCTATGTAACTACTAATCATTCTATTATTTGTTAAATTGAGTTGAATTTACTTTTAGGATTCTCACCCATTTTCTCTGGGAGAAATGATTTCCTATCAGTGGAAATGTTAGAATAACTGATATGATGTCTTAAGACAATATAGGCAGCTATATTCCTGGAGAAGAAGACAGAAGGGAGCCTTGGTTTTGGAATCTTCTCCTTCCTTCACCGGCATGCCTCAGAGGTCCAGCTTTGCCCATTGCTCCCTATATATTTTTCTGTGGCCTCTGTTTACCTCGTGTTAAAAATCACAAACATTACTGGAAATTTCCCTATCAGCACAGATCAAAGAAGTGGCACTGTAGTAAGAAATGTCCGGCTCTGGAAAGCTGGTGCTGGGCACAGGTTCTACCGATGCTTGAATTACATGTGAGCGTAAGCATCTCTCAGCTGACCCTTGCGCAGTAGACATGCTATGAATATAACATGCTGGGCATTTCCTGATACAGGGATTATTTTCATCTCCAGGAATTCCACAAATGTCCTCAGAAGCCCTTGGGACATATAAATTTTAAAAATAAACCTTCAAAACCCAACACAAATATCCTAGAATTCCTTGTGTCAGCCTTTTTCCTTGAAACACCTATAAGTCTTGCTATCACTTGCATGAAACAGGAAAGGGAAAGACCACAAGGCAGATCACATACTCCTAAGTAAAAATGCCCTCAAGAAATAGCCATGAAGAAATGCGCATAACCATGGTAAATACCTGCCAAACTTACTCTATGAGAGCCTTGGAGAGTTAGATAAACTCAGAGAGAGAGGAGGAAGGAAGGGGAGGGAAGGAGAAGGGGAGGAGAGGGGAGGGGAGGGGAAGGAAGGGGAGGGGAGGAGAAGGGGAGGGAAGGGAAACAGAAGGGGAGGGAAGGGAAGCAAGCCTCTGGAAGCTGTCACCCATAACTTGGGTAGGTAGCTGAGGATTTAGTTTTTGTGGCAATAAATCAGCAAAATCAGCAATCATCTAGGTCAGCCTCAGGAGTTCAGCATGGAAGACAGAACAGGTCAAAGGCAGCTGGAGTAAGTGTGTACGTGTATGTGTATGCTTTCTCCCAGTGTGGTATTTGTAGTAGAGCGCCAACTCTTCCCCTCTCCTGGAGCGACGCAGTTGTCAAAATCTCTCCTACCTCCTATACTGACGGTGGCTGCAGCCTTAGCAGTGGTGAATTTCTCTCCATGCTTATTGGTAGCTACGCATGTGAAGAGTCCTGGCTTGGTGATAAACAGCTGCAGTCTTGAGTCAATCACTCGGTCTTTCACTCGTTCTTGAATGGCCCCGGAAGAAACCTGGTGGAGTAGGGAGAAACAAAAAAATAGAATTAGGTCAAAGGTTCCCTAATTTGCTGCATCAGTAGGCTTGAAAGAGAAAGGATTAGGATTATGATCAAAAGGCATGTAGTAGATTGTAGAAACATAAAAACGTTTCTGTCTGTATGCCCATGATCTTGCAATGTGACTTTGTAGCTCTTCCCTCAAAAGGTAGCATCTTTCTTCATGCTTTGACTACAGATTGGCCTTGCGACATGATTTAAAAAGACAAAGAGATTTGTAAAGTTCTTGCACAATGTGTTTTGCTGTCTTGTTGTTCTTGGAACCTGTGACCTTCTGTGAGCAAGCCAGAGATAGCCTGCTAGAGAATGAGGCACACATGACCCAGTTATTCCCACTGTTCCAGCTTGGAGCCAACAACAACAACCTGATGTATGATAAAACCATTCTAGACCAACCAGCACCCAGTTAACCTGCCAAGCAGAGGAGCTAGATCAGCCAAGATCAGACAATCCTTGTCCAAATCAACAAAACTACCCAGCTGACTCGCAGACTCATGAGCATTGATAAATGGTTATTGTTTTAAGCCAATAAACTTTGGATGGTTGTGATACAGCAATAGATAACTAATGAAGTGAAGGAAAGATATACCGTGTGGACTCCCCGAGATGCGTTCTCTGTCTTTTGAAGATAGAGATAATTAAGAATGAGAGGTTGTATACTTTTGGATTTATTTTCCTAACTCCCGTTCAGTTCCCCACAAATGCACATTGTATATTGGACGGTTACCAAGAAGAATGGTTGTGAAGCCGATTCTGTTTCTAAGGCATGACATACATAATGCCATACAACCTAAGTCAGAAAATCAAATGTCCTGGAAGAGGCAGGATATTCATGCAACATTAGCACATAATTGGCAGGTTAATATATGTAAGTGCTTATTCATTAGTCACCATCATTCCAACTCTGTGGGTGTCACTGCCCAGCACATTCTATATGTTGCAGAGTTAGAATTGGTACCCTAGTTTGTCTGACCCCAAATTCTGTGCTTTTATCATTGGTATAGTGCCTTCCCTAGTCCTACAAGTGAGAACAAATGAAGAGTCATTAGAAAACAAGAAAAGTAACAACAATAATCTCAACAAATCAGCCAAACATGAACAAAACCAATTTCTGACTTATATGCCATTGTTAAGGTGGTGGCATTTTTTCAAAATGGTCATTTACATTTTCCTTCAGCAGTATGCCATCTTTTTAATAACTATTCTTTAGTTATCACTGCTTATATGAGGGGAAAATGCCAGTTTGAGGGAAATTTGAATGGAATGACAACTAAGGAATTAGGCTTTGGTTTGCCTTGACCTTATGTTGGACCGGGGGAGGTGGGTCCCATGAGCCTCAACATAGATCTCTCTCTGTCCAGAAGAAGGGAATAAGGCTAGGAATGTGAAATTTGGAGCCAGTTATTTTACTGTTTTGCCTGAAGGGGGATTTTAGACTAGTAGGGGGTGAGACCAGCGAGTTTCCTTCCATCTGTAGCCAGGTGGCTGGCTGGCCCTGGGACCAAGCACTCCCTGTACAATCAGGCAGTAAAAGCTTGCCCAATTAGCTTCTTCATCTTTTTATTCTCTACTTGCATTACTAGTGTCCATCCTTCTGATAAAAACTATTTATGTGAACATTACTTTACCTTAACTGGGGAAATGTCCCAGGTCAGATCAAGTATTGTGGCATTTTCCCCAGATAAGCAGCCTGTACTCTGAGAAATTGACAAGGCGGAGAGAAAAGTATCTTTAAGAGACATACCCTCAGTTGGGAATTCAAATCAAAATAATTATTGTATTTATCAGAAATGCAACTTCTTATGAATCTGAGTGTCCAAGTTAGATCAAAAGGATTGAACAATTTGAAATACAATTTCGGACTTTCCCTGAATTTTAATACAAAGTGACAATGAGAGAAAAGCTAAAGACCTCTGTGCTTAGTCAACATGCCATATGCTTGCTATAAGGATGTTTCGTCTGTAAGTATAATTCCTTTTTAGTTTGTAGACGTGAAATCTGTGGAACAGTTACCTTCCTCTGCAAAGTTAGTCATCTCTTTCAAGAAGTATAATGCCTTGGAAATAACTCAGAAACGAGTAATTCCCCAGTGCTGACTGAACTCCAACTATTTTCATGTTCACACCTAAGACAGTCATTCCCAAACACCTCCTCAAGGTCAATGAAAACATTCTGGGTAGGAAAATAAGTGATTTTTAGACTGCTCGACCTCCCTTCTCCTGGATTTCATCCAGGTGTTGAAATAGTTGCACGAATAAACCAACAAGTTACGAGGCTCCTTGCTTGGTTAGGATGTGGCTCCTAAATGCTTTTCCTCCTGTTTCCAGAGGCCTGGCTTGATCCAGTGATCCGGTTTGTGACTCATGCACAGCAGGCCTTGTTAGTCATAGTTTGAATTTGTTTTTCTTTCTTTATGGATCATCCTGACCAACAGTTTAGTATTTTTGATGACCTAAAAATAAAAACAACCCTTTGCCCTGCATTTCAATCTTTTTGCCCTTCAGGTTTAAAAGATCAAAGGGATGAGTTCAGATTATTGCTGTGAGTTTTGACGGAGGTTTGCCTGAGCAACACCAAGACCTTAATTGAGGTGACTATCTGGTGTTTACAGTAAATATGTTATTTTCTCCAAGTCACCCAGGCATGCTGACCTGAAGGAGCTGGATAAACAGCTCTCTGCTCTGTGTGTGGTGTTCTTTCTGAGATAGTGACCTCACAAGGAAGCAAACAGGAAGCTCTATTAAACAGACATAATAGGTCACACCTGAGAAAATGGACATGAAACCTTTTAGAAGGTGGCAAAGTGATATAGACCTGTGGGATATTTAAATATATCATTAATATATTAATCATATTGTTCTGAGAGAATCTGCCCACAGTGCTGGATAATCTCATAGCTTCATCATGATTTGAATTTAGCATAAGACCTTTGAAAGGTATTTCGGTCTCAGTGGCCCTGCATACCTCAGGGAATTGTTAGGATGTGGTCCAGTGGGTCCATGTTCAGGGACTGGTAATAATGCCTGTCTGTGCATCATAGAAAAAGAAATAATAGACTGAGAAACATTTCCATAATGTTTCTGAGCAGCATAGCCATAAATATTGCCCTCTTTCAGACGGGCTAAGATATTCCACCAAAAATTGATATATGTAGTAACTTTGATTTACACAGCCTTTCCTGTGTTCTTTGGCTCTAACTGTTCAGGGTGTTAGTTTACTGGTATATTCACAGCGGGGGAAGAAATGAGCATGCACATCTTTTAGAGGACCCGTTGTACTTAGCAGTGTTAGTGAAGTTAGTTCACTAACTTGTAGTTAGTAAAGATCCACAGTTCAAACTCCGTTTTATTTTTTCTGCGCCAAATAGCTCCTGGGTATGCATTCATCTTCATTCAGTCCACCCAAAATGATATCAGGACTGTGGGCTCTTTTGTGTTCTCCTTAATAGACGTTCTGGTTTGCTACTTGCACCACATTCAATGCCTGAAATTGTCTCCATTTCCTGTGATTTGCGTCAGCACAGGCAAAGTCATCTCGATTTCCATTTGGACTTGGAGAGTATCACCAAGAACAAAACTTGGCTGTAAGAGCAACACATTCTCTCTGACCATGAGAACTACAGATGTACTTTGCTTTCTTCCTGGAAGAAAGTCACTATTAGTTTGTTTTAGAACCTGAGGCAATGGATCTATTTTGCCTTCTGCTTTCTGTGAATCACATCTTCACTGATTAAGTCTGGATCTCAATAAGACCAAAACTAACTCAAACCATCCGACTTTTTTATTACTCTTAACTCCAACAAATATAATCACACATTGCCCACTTCTAAACTAATAAAGACTTTTGAAAACACTGGATTCTTTTCTTTATTACTATTTTTGTGGAGTAAGACAAACTAGTAAAGTCATGTTGTCAGCCTCCCAGTTTTTTTACTGCGTATCTTTACCTGACTTGAGAGGCTTAAGACAACTACAACATCTTCCACAGAAAAGCCACACAACATATTGCCAAATAAAATTCAAATGACACTTGAGATTTAAGTAGAGGACTAAAGAACAGAACTACAAGTTACTTTATTATAACTTAACAAAATTAGAGAACATTAGCTCTGATGTCATATTGGACATCATCTCCAGCCACCTGACATCTCCGTCATTATAGACGGGGGAAAAATCAATGTCTGAGAGGTGAATGGACTCCCCTAAAATTACTTTAGCTGGAGAGGAGCATTTACAATTTAGGTCTTCTGACTCCCCACCTAATTCTCATTCTAGCTTCTTCAAGTTACAAGCTTATAAAATGACATCAATTTATTTATTTTAAAGAGATGGATGGTAGACCTTTAGAAAAGCTGAACCAATTTTAATAACAAATTATGAGAAAAGTCTGTTTGTTTTTTTTCAAGTATTAGAAAAGGGAAAAAAAACCCTTCAGCAGAAACAATAATGAAAACAAAAATAAATATATTGTAAGCTTTAGGGGTGCTAATGTAAAATTACTTTCTTCATTAGATGGGGTAGCCTCCGAGTGTGGCATCTTTTTCTTGGTTTACAGCATGCACCCACATTTCACACACTGACTCACTTGGTTTTCCACAGTATCCTAGTTATTCTCTTTTCTTTCCTCTCCTCTTTCTTTTATTTATTTTTTCCTCATTTGGAACACTCCTTGGACTTTAAAATGCTATCATTAATATATTATAATATGATAATATATGGACACTGCAGCCAAGATACCAAAAAGTTGGACAGAGACTATGCCTGCAAACATGAAAAATGAAAACAGCTGAGAACTCCTTCCATGAATCAAGGTTTGGGTTTGGGTTTGGGTTATTCATCTAGATTGAGAGCCATCCCCACCGTACCCGGAGGACTGGATTGAACACACACCCAATTTCCTTAAGACATAAAAGAGGGTCCTCAATAGGACCACCTAGAGAGTCCATATATGTCCCTTGTGGTGCAGTAAAAGGGTTAATCATTAGGTTTGAGATACTCAAACCCTGCACCTTAGAAAGAACTGGCCTTTGACTTTCTCCTGAGAGATAACCTTATCCCTGGGAATAGCCTGTCTGATAAGCATGTCTCTGTATACTTGAGACCTTGGGCCATGCCAGATAGTTCATGTTAACAATGTAAATTGTGATGAATATCTCTTTCCCTTTACCAGGGACCTTAGGCCATGCTGTATCAATTTGACCTTTGGATGGGGCTGGAGATTAGCTAAAATCAGTCCTGTGAGCCCTCCATGCCTATGAAACTAAGCCTTAGTAAAAACTCTGGACACCAAGGCTTGAATGAGTTTCCTTGGTATAATAATTTGTACATGTTGTCACACATCATTGCTGAGAGAATTAAGCAATCTCCATGCAACTCCACTGGGAGAGAACAACTGATTTTTTTTTTTTTTTAATGTATCTTTATTGGTTTCGGAGAGAGGAGTGGAGAGGGAGAGAGAGAGAGAAATATCAGTGATGAGAGAGTCATTGATGGCTGCCTCCTGCACGCTCCCGACTGGGGATCAAGCCTGGAACCCAGGTATGTGCCCTGAACCACATTCTCCTGGATCCCAGGTCGATGCTCAACTGCTGAGCCATGCTTGGCCAGGCACCCTTTACTGATTTTAGCCTGTATCCTTTCATTGTAATAAACTAGAACTGCAAGTATAACAACTTGCCTGAGTTCTGTCTTTCTAGTGAGTCATCAAACTTGAAGGTGATCTTGGGGACCCTGACATACCTGCAGCTTTTTGACACAGCAGACAATTCCCACCTGTAAAATCTTAGAGGCCGAGTCAGGCTACCTGGCAGCTTCAATGGAGGGAGCAAAGAGGTAGTAGCTCTGTTCAGTGGTCTGGACCCCAAAGTTTGTACTGTACATACAAAGGTTTTTAAAAGATCTGAGCTGGAGCCATTTTCAAATCTTTCTAAAGGACCTTCAGAGAGACTCCCCATCAACTAACAAATTGAGGAATAAGAGAGCAATAGCCATCTGAGGAAAATGCGTCACCGGTGTCATCTTGAATATTTCCTGACTTCTGAAGAGTCCATTTTTAAATACTTGTCAGGTACAGGGTTGGAAAGCAAACTTAAAAGTCAAGTTAGACTTAACTAAACTTAGTTAATTTTATTCAAACTTAACTAAATTAGAAATTTTCCACTCTAATTACTGCTCCTCCCTTCTTCCCACCCCAAATGTGTTTGAGTCATGAAAAGTAGTTAGGAAAGGGGGGGGTGATGAATGAGCATGAGCTAAGAAGCCAACCACAAGACTTTTATGGAAGGCAGGTACACACCTGCTAGAGCCCTATGAAAGAAAGGGAAAGCTCTCACCTGTGAATGCAGTTGGAGACTCTGGTTATTACTTGGGATTAGACACTTAAAATGACTCAGTTGGTATGCTGTTAGTGGATTTAAATCACCTGAAAGTTACCAGAAAAATCATGCAGGCCTCAGTGGTGAAAAAAGAACTTGCCCTGCTGAATAAACTTAAAATGGCAAAGAAAGTATTAAATAAGGTTGTATTATGTGCATATCATGGTTATTCAACACCTGAGTTACAATTATAATCTTAGTCTACATGTTAAAGCCTTCCTTTTCCATCTGAACTCCCAAAAGAGAAATAAAATCGTAAATGATCAAAAATAAAGTACCTTTACCTAGACCTCAAATTAATCCCTGACTTTTTTTTTTTTTTTTTTAATCGAAACAATACACAGTAGGTAGTCAAAAAGAACTAGGCACATAAGGAAACAAAACACAATGAACAAGAGTCAGCAGGAAAACATACAACAGAAGTAGGTCTTAAACTAAAATAAAAGCCAAAACTGTTACAATAATCTACACAAGCCTATATAATCCACAACCGCTAAAAGCACCGTTTACCTGTTTCCATTTTGCTCTCTCACCTCGAGCCACACTGTCGTACCTGCTGTTCTTCTCACATACCACGTGCACCCTTATTCAGATTTCCCCCGGTTATCCCCAGTTATCTCTGTAGCCTCTTCCTTTAGCTCCTTTAGATCTTAGCTCAGATGTCTTCATCATAATGAGACTTCCTGACACTCTATTGGAAATGCTGTCTTTCTCCTAATGTTGCATGTTTTGTCTCATTTTCTGGCTTTGCTCTTCTACGTAGCCCGTGACACTGTTCACATAGAATATATATTCTCCTCTGTTTTCTTTTATGGTTTGTCTTTCCCCATCAGAAGGTAAGCTCTTCGAGGGCAGGAAACTTGTTTTGTTTGCTCCTGTATTCACAATGCCTAGAATAGTGCCTGATGCCCAGAAGATGCTCAATATGTATTTGTAGAATAAATAAATTAATGCTTATATGTAAAGTGCTTAGAAAAGGGCCTGACTTATAGTAATCACTTAATATAACCAGTATAAAAAAATGAAAGAAACAATCTGTTGACCTGACAGATATGGGTTCTAATTATGGATTACTTTCATCAAAGGAGATTTCAGCAGTGAACGAATTCTTTTTTTTTTTCTTTTAATGTTTTTATTGATTTTAGAGAGAGAGGAAGGGAGGAGAGAGATATAGAAACATCAGCATCTCTCGGCTGTGGCTGCTTCCTGCACGCCCCCTGCTGGCGATTAAGCCCAAAACCCCAGCATATACCCTGACTAAGAAGCAAACCAGTGACCTCCTGTTGCATGGGTGCAATGCTCAACCACTGAGACACACTGGCCAGGCTGAACTAATTCTTAAGTGATGAGTTTTGTGGAATTATTTTACTTTTGTGGAAAGGAATTGCTAACACTTCCCTTTTATACAAAGGCATAAGGAAAGAAGTTGATTTTCTACTATTCCACGTGATGCAAGGAAAGAAGTAAATCCATGGTGTTCCATTTCTGTGGCAGTGACTTCTAGGATGAAAATATTAGGAGGCTCTGAAAAGTGGGGGTTCAGGGGGCACCAATGACAGAGATCAGGGTAACTCTACAGATATGTGGTCTGTCCTGAAACTCACCACCAGTGAGTCTTCCCCAGATAAGTCAGTCCCCACACAGGTGGCACTCACAGTATTCCCGTTTTCAATCCAGGTGATGGTGGGGACGGGGATGCCTGTTGCTGTGCAGCGCAGGGTCACAAAGGAGCCAAAGGTGACATTGTGGGATTCAGGAGCCCGCAGGATTCTGGCAAAAACTGTTAGGAAAATAGAAATGGTGAGTGACTCTCCCATGTGGAATGGTCAAGCTAGAGTGGCTTTTAAAAAATACAAATCAGATCCTGTTCTCTTGCATAAAATCTTCCTTGTTTCCTCTGTCATAAGGATTATACCAGATGCAATGCCCTGGCTTCTAAGTCATTCATGCTATGACCTTCCGTTTCTCAGCACTCCAGCACATGCCAAGCTTGCTCTTATGCTTGCCTCATCCTAGAGCACTCATCCCCCAGGTCTTCAAGGGGCAGGTTCCTTGCCCCATCCAAGGGCCTGTCTCAGTGTCATTTGCTCAGAAAGGCCCTCCTTGATCACCCAAAATTAAGTGGAACCCTCCCCCCATTCACTTTTTCATCACCCTATTTTATTGTCTTTGCAGGCCTTACTGATATCTGAAATTATTTATTTTTATCTATTGTTTATCTACCCCCCATAGATTGTGAGTTGTCAACAACCAAAAACCTTCCCTGTTTCATTCAGTACCTAGAAGAGTGCCTGACCAAAGTAATAATATTTAACTGAATTAATGAATAATTAATGTTTTACACATTCAACTGTATCATACAGACAAAATCTGTCACACTTTTCAGGGTATGAAATGAGCATACTGGGCCAAAAAGAAAAGGAATACTTTAGGCAAAGTGTGGACAGAAAAATGAGTCATTTATATTCCTTTCTGAGGCTGAATCCCTGCTGATTTGATAAGAGGAAGTTCTTTAGATGTGAGAAGAAATTTTACCTGTATCTGAAGAGTGGAAATGAGTCTCAGAATGTACAGCAGATTGAAGGAGACTTAGAATCACAAAATTACTAAACTTGGAAGAGCTTCAGAGATCAGCTATATTCCTGCTCTTATTAAATGGACATAGAAACTAAATCCCAGTTCATTTAAGTTGCTTTCCCAAAGTAATAAAACTAATGGGTGAGAAACTTGAACTCAAGTCTTTTGACTTCAAATTCAGTGTTCTTTAAACCATTATGGAATCTTTTAAACTGCCCATTATATTGTACATATAATATTTTATGCCCTTGCCTTTTGCTTTCGTAGACATAGTTCGGTAATAAACTCCCATTATTTTAGTGGTAGCCACAAACTGAAATTACATTCTAGGTCATTAATTTTCAAAGTCATGTGATATGTTTCATATCAAGTAAAATGTCCACTGAATATTCCTACTTGTATTTTATTTGCATGAAAGACAATATCAAAGTGTTTTTGTTACATAAACATGCTGCTTAGTAGAAGGAGTATGACATAGTAATTTGGAAAGTATCTGCAACTGTTTTGGTATGGCTTTTGAAAGAAAAAAAATTATCTGGTCTTCTTTCAATAGCGTTATCCATCTTTCTCCAGTTCACTGGGAGCTCTTTCCCACTTGCTTTCCTATTGTTCATCCACAATGTGGAAAATAGACACAGGCTATCGATCCCTGGGTTTTCTCTCATGGTATCTAGCGATGAGCTTGGGCCTTTAATTTCTATTGGGTAAGTTACAGTGCTAACTGCAGGTTGAGAATCTCATACTCAAAACGGGGCTTAAGCAGCCAGCGATTCCAAAGTCCCCTATAATATAACCATATCATGTTCTCGCTTTCTCTATCCCTCTGTTTCTCTCTCCATCTTTCGAAGCACTTTCAAATACATAAGTTTTGTTATTGATTACCACTGTCAGGGGTAACTTGAATTTGTAGTCAGGAGATACAGCCATTATTGACTCTGAAATTGTACTGGTGGCGCAGTGGAAAGCTAATGGACAAGGGACCCAAATTAAGTCCTGAAATTAATGAGCATTTGGCTTGAGATGAATGACCTCTCTTTTCCCAGTAAGGGAGTAAGACCACAGAAACACTTACGTCCTACATACATGCTGTTTGAGCAATTTTTTCAGAGGACACAGCAAGCTCGCATGGATTTCATTTCCTTTTGTTTTCTTTATCATTTTCTAGTTTCCCTTAAAGAAGTTTTTAAGGTTACTTGATTTAAATAAAAAGTGGCTGATAGGAATAAATTGAAAGCACAAACAAAACTAAACAAAAAAAATTACACAGGAGCAAGTGAAACGATTTTATCTAAATTTAGTTGTAAACAGCCTGATACTTAGAAATAGGACACAGCTCAACTACCTAATTGAGTTACTGAGATATGGAGGTGCCGTTTCAAATAATACCAGCTAAGGTTGATTCCTAGGGCCAAACTGCATTATATGGAAACTTGTGAATTTCATCCAAAAATATAAAAGTTTAGGTTAGAACAGCACACAATTTGAGTCATAATCAAGACAGAAGGTGCTTGCTTGGAAGGAAAACTCTTGTACAATAGAATGTTTTTTCCAAACAAATTTGACTTTCAGCCATTTTCCAATATATATATACACACACACACACACACACGTATGTGTGTGTACATATATATGTATGTATATATACCTGTGTACAATCAAAAATTGATTTACATTCAATTTGGTTTGGTTTGGAACAATTGCACCCTACTTGTCCTCTTGAAGTAATAACAGTAAAAACCCAGGATAGCACCTTGACGCTTCTACATTTCTTCAAAAATTGTAACACCTTCCAGCCCCCAAAAGGCTTTTAGTCAGAGGCTCCTTTCCTTTCCAGTCTGTGTGAAATCAATAGTCTTGTGCTGATTGATGCCATTTCACTTAGTATATTAAGTCAATAAGTATATAATAAAGCAACCCATCTAATAATAACGCTTTGTTAAATGCTAACTTAACATTCCCCATACACCGTTGGTTATTTCTGTACAAAATAAGGCACTTTGAGTTGTTTACAAGCTCAGCAGAAATAAACAATTGAATAGAATCATACATTTCAAAAGAAGCAGTGTAGAAAGAGAAAAAATACCTTTATTATCTTGCTCAGGTTCACTTTCCTCTATTAGAAATAAGACAAAACAAACAAAAACAACACATCGTGAAAAGGGAATCTCAGTTGTGCAACAAGATTAATTAGAATCCACTTATCTCTTATTTCAATAAGAAATAAATGTAATCAAGGGAAATTGCTGACCTTTTAAAAGCAAACTTTAAATGATGTAAACTTTCCAATTATTTTAGTCAAGCTGTATGACACAGAAAATAAGCTACAGCATACCAACAACATAGCTCACTCATGCATTTTTATTTTAATGTTGACAATTACCCTTTCCTTCAAGGTAACAGACTTGCCTACTCTGCTCTTACAAGTTGCGCTTCTTCTTGTTAGCTTGGCTTCTTCCCTTACGAGGCCTTCTGTGAGGTCAGTGATGTTGAATCTGGGATCTCAGCTATCATTTCTATGGCAGTAGACTCATGTTGTGGTAAACAGAGGATTAGGGGGTTTCTGCAGCACAGAGCCTATCACCAACAGAGATTCTCTGTCTCAACCCTCAGAGGCTGCTCAGAGAGCACAGAGGGTCAAATCATTATTCCCTAGGAAACCACGGGTGAAGGAAGCTACAGAGAAAATGGAAAAATGACTAAATTGGATACACAGAATTGGGAATTTATTAAATTTAAAAAGCCCTAGAAAAGATATAATGAATTGTTTCAAAGTGTTTAATATAAGCATATCAGATCTAGCAGATCTGAGCACACATGGAACTCTATTTTTCTTTCTGGGAAGGTTTATTTGTTCATGTTGGTTTAGACCTTTCTTCAAATTGGTGGTAAGCTAACTGCAACATATGTTTATAAGTGTAAAATAGCAATGCTGTCTTAACTACTTTTAATGCTAAGAATACATTGTATAGTTCTTCACAGATTATGGATATTTTCAAACATGATACATAATCTCATTTAACCCTGACCATAGCGCTCTGTACATAATTGATACTATTCAGCCCATTTTCCAGACAAGGAATCTGAGACATGGATTTGCTGCAGATGCAGAGCCAAAATTTCCAGCATCATGCCTAGCATCACAGTGAGAAGGCCTCATGTCTACACTTAACACCCAATCCTCTTACACATAAGTGAATTTATAATTTCCCATTTAAACTTTTCTCTGTCTGCACCTTTCCTATCTCCACCAATCAAGTCAGTGTCATACTCTTATTTTATTTTTTAAGTATCGAAGTCAAAGACTACTTAAAACTTCTGTGGACAAAAAAACCCTTATGTAATAAACCTGGCTCAGGGGGCTACATGGCAGCCCTGACAAGCTCAGTGACCGAGAGTAACCACACAGGATCGTCTGATCATAAATTCCTGACTGGGCAGACCACACAGGGAGTCATGTCCCAGGCCTGTAGCTTCCTTAGTAAAGGTGAATCTACCTTAAGTGAGCCCTGTCCACCGTTCTCATGCATGTAGGATAACATACCTTTGAAATGTCAGAGTAATTTTCTAAATTCCTGGAAGGCACCACTACAGGTGCTGAGCATAAGACCACCAGAGCAGGAGACCACAGAAGCCCTCATTATTTTCTTGTTCCCCGAACACCATCTCTGTGCTGTAAATGTTAATTATTAACTATCCTCTACCCAACAATATAAATGAAGTATGTGCTTCTCCATTTTGTTTTTTATCCATTCCTAGAGATTTCCCTGCTTTGCTTTCTCCAATCTCCTTAATCTACCACTAATGGATTCATGAAACTTCTTTACGATTTCTCCTTTGATTCTAATGCATAAAAGGAACTGGAAAACTGCCATCTTCAGAACATTTAAAAAAATCCATTGAGATCTTGCTTCCGGGCATATCCTAAAAACTTGGCTCAAAAACACTCTGATAAAACTTTTCTATAGGTTTGGATATTCTTTTGTCAACATGTCTAAATTGAATAGATTTATGGTTAAAAGGAGATGTGGCGGTTGTCTGTCAAACGTAGCTCTAAACAAAGCAATTAATTTTTTTTTTTTTTACAATATCCCTAACAGGTAAAGCATAGTTATTGGATACATATGAGTTTTCCCCATACTTAAAACTGGTCATCTGGACACTTGAAAACTGCAGAGATTCCCTGTTTGCAACAGACCTCAGTCAGAATAAATAAATGAAGGTCCTTGGTTTCACCAGATTAGGCCTGAAAATTTTCATTTGAATGCTTTCGGGCTGGGCATGTCTTTCTAGTTCTGCAGCACAATTGTGCTTATTTCCAAGGTTGGAAAAAACGCAGTTATTTTTTTTCATCAGCAGAGTATGTGTGAGTGGCTGAGATGGGCACGGGACTCCTCCCACAGAGGGTGTCTTATTTCCTAGCTGCTTTATCTGCCAACTTTTATCCCACTGGAGTGAGGCCTCAGTAGGTTTTGAGCATCTTATTTACGCATTCTTTTTTGCCCTGACACTTCCCTTCTTTGGGTTCTGGAGCAGGTGAGGTACTTTCTGACACTCCTTTCAATTTTGCTCTGGTGGTCTCTGACTGGACTGTACTCAAAGTGCGCTCTGCGGATTTTCCTTTGCTCTTTTTCACTTTGTTGTTACTGTTGTGACTGTTGTTCGTTTTGCTTGAATTTTTTGGAATTGGGAGCAGTGCACAGTTTTGAAAGAATGCGCTCATTTCCTCCACTGCAGATCTATAGAACCAGCTCAAGAGGTGAATGTCTAAGAGTTGCCATTTCCTAGAGTGAGGTTTAGAAGTTTTACCAGAAGTTACATTTTCATATGTAGACTCTAAAAATTCCTTTCCATGCATCAGTGCAAATACACATCTTTATACATACGTATTTGTATATGCTTATATGTTAATATACACACATGTGCACACATTCACACACAATTGAGGTTACTTTAAATTAGAGAAAATTATGCAGGCATCATCTGCAAAATCTATTTAAGCTTAAGTACACTCCGATTCGGTGTCTGAGACTGTCATTTCAAGGGCAAACTATAGTCCTATTTTTTCCATGTAGCCTACTTGCGTAGACTACTATGATTCCCCCTAACTTCTGAAGTTACTGTTTTTACCACTTATCAGTTTTAAAATTTCCTAGTTCGTGGGCCTTATTCCCATTTGATTTCTAAATTCTCATCTAACTGCTTTACGTGTAATGCATCTGTGGTCTTTTCTTCCAAATTGATTTGCAATCTCTTTTGGGGAGTGGGAGGAGGGAGCAGCATAGCCTACTTTACTTTGTGTGTGTATGTGTTTTTTCCCCGTAAAGTCCAGTATAATCTTGTAGAAAAAAAGAAAATACTTAGAAAAAAAGAGTTGAATTAGCAATGCATTTTTCTTCTGTTCTTTCTTGGGATTGTTCAGTCAGACATTTAGAACAGAGAATCAGACACTTCTCTTATTGGAATAATCTGAGGTTAATCAACATCCAAGTTAAATAGTATATCAGTTTTCTTGAATACTTTGATATATGGGGAACTAAGTACTATCAAACCAACGCATTTTAAACAACTCTGTTTAAAAAATGCTCTAAATCAAATGAAAACCAGTCTCCTTATAATTATCACCTGTAAGACCTAGTTCCTACTTCGATCCACTGAATCAAAAAAATTTTATAAAATACTTTTATTTGTCCAAGCATGCTGGCCTCAGTTCACCATCCTACTTGCTCACTTTTGAGCCTCTTATCTTATCATCTTAACCTTTTGGAACTGAAACTAACAAACACATAGAGTCTCACAAATTCAAAGAATGCAAGACTCTTTCTAAATACTCTATGTCTATGAATGTAACTTTGCATAAGTTTTATTTGCCCTCATATAATAATATAGTTAGATCATTGAAAATAATGAATATCCAATACTCATTTTTACACTTGCTCTTGTGAAGGCCTAGCTCTGCAATTTTGAATGTGAATCTGTATTTGATTCCTAAGAAAGATAAAATAAGTTTTTCCTACTCATTTCACTGGAATTTGGTGGGGAAATGTATTGTTATATAGGAAGAGGGAAAGCCATGAAGGTTCCTTGGTAGAAATAAAAGAAATACAGTTAGTAAAATTATACTGGTTGTATAGACCTTCTGGAGAGAAAGAAACAACCTAGAGAAGAAAACAGGCACAACTGTGGGATGGTTTGCATTCTTTTGACTGCAAGAGTGAGGAGTGCTATGAAGATAATAGGAATTTAGCCACCTATAGTAGACGTCTCACCGAGGTGGAGACAGCACACGTTTTTGCTCTTTGTAGGATGCCATTGTTTACAATTTTCTTCATAGTCAATATCTTAAAGAAATCCCTGACTATATGGTACTCTAAGAACACCATTGTAGATATTTTCTAAAGATGTACTCAGAAATTGGGAAATCAAAACCAGATTCATAGGATTGTTTCCTTACAGTTAGTCATACCCAGTACCCTTAAAACAATCCAGGCAGGTGGACCTGGGTTTGAATCCTCATTTTACTGCTTACTAGCTGTTTAATCTGGGCTACTGTAGTGCTCAATTTCTCTGAACTTCATTTTCTTAATGTAGAAAAGGTAGATAACAACTCCCAACTCATAGAATTATGGAGAAGATGAGATGATTTGTATAAAGCAACTCTTACAGCAACTAACACACAACTAGAAAGTACTGAAGGCAGGTCTTCTGTCCCCTCCCTCCCTTCCTTCCTTCTTCCTTCTTCCCGGAGCTATTTTTATCTCTAGAATGTCTTCTGGGCTCATGAAAGCTGTTTCCTCCACCTGACTTTAAAGAGAAGTATTTTTATTTTATTTTACTTTTTCAGTTCAGTCTGTCTTAGCTGGCTTCATTGCAGATATTGATCATGTTGAGTACCCTTTCTGTAGGTATTAAGCGTGTGCTTAAATCCATTCTTCAAATATCGAAAAAGAGAGAGAAATCACACTGTAGAAAGGGAAATCCATTCCTCATACCTTGTTATTAAAACATGGACACTAATCAGTGCTACATTTTAAAAATCTGTTTGTAAAGGCTACATTTGTCTCATCTAGCATCCTATTTTAGAAAGTATTGAATTGGGATGCCTGTTAGAAGACAGGCATCACAAAGAACAAAAAGAGTCATTTCAGTTGTTTTTATTTTTTTACTTAAAAGAAAATTTGGCCCAGGGATAGTTGAAGAGTGGTCACATTGAGGCTCTGTGGTACGTGGCTTCTGAACTGATTATTCTTGTTTTGTTTTCCACTCATTAAAAGAAAACCTGATATACATAACGATAAACTGAACTCAGTACCTGGTTTTCCTTTCCTGACTTCTTGGAAGCTAAAGCAAACAACCCAGACCTTGGTGAGCACTGCCGTTTACATTTCTGCCCCCTTTGAAGTAGAGCTGTGCTTGAGGAGGTTTATCCTCTGGGGCTCCATCTAGAAGGAATCCAAATGTAAGTCCCTTAGAAAATGGAGGCAGCGCCCTCACAGACAGCCACTCTGCTCAAAGGAGGCTGGCCCTTCTCTTTGACATCACCATCCTCTAAAGTGGCTTGGGTTGGAAACATTTCTATGGCCTTTGACATAATAACATTTTCCTAGCTTGTAAATATGGGCGGTGAATAGAGACTGCAGGCCCGAAGTGTTTACCAGTTAGTTCAGGGACGAGCCACACAAAGTTAACTTTTTTTCGTTTCAGTTTCAGATGTAGATAGACCAACTATTTTTTTTTTTCTTTCTTATTATTATCATTTTTTAATTTCTCTTTATTGTTGAAAGTATTACAGATGCCCCCTCTTTCCCCTCAATTGATCCCCTATACCTGATAGACCAACTGTTAAAAATATTTTTGTTAAAGTAATTCTGAAGATTTATTAGTGGTTTAACCACTAATAAAATATTGGTTTTATTGTAAGCCAATAAAAACGTTGGACTTCAGTTCCGATTCACTTTTGTCATTCTTTAAAAAAAATATATTTTTCCTGGTTTTAATGGGAGGAGATGCTAACTTGCTTAATTACCAGTACAAAAACCTTTTTTACTTTACCCTTTTAAAAGGTTTTTATTAAGAAATACTTTTAGATTTACAGAAGAATAGCAAAGATAGTATACAGAGTTTCTAGGTATTCTTCATTCAACTCCCTCTAATACTAACATCTTATATAATCATGGTACATTTATCAAAATCATAGTGTATTTTCAAATAACATTTTTTACTTACTTTCACAAAAAGAAAGATACCTGAGCTGTGACAGCAGTCAAAAAAGCTAAAGTTTATTAAAAACCAGAATTTATTTTTTGTTAATATTTTATTTATTTATTTTTAGCTAACCAGAAATTTTAGCTGGGAAAAGAAGCAGGAGCCATAACCTTGATCACATGGGACACCATAGTATCCTGGTTGTCTAAAGTGGCTTGAATTGGGAACATTTCTGTGACCTTTGAGATGGGATCTAGATGCCCAAATAGGGCCACAGGCCTCCACATTGTAGGTTCCCATGATGATGAGATACTAGATATAAACCCATTTAAAAATTATATCCAAGACCTTTCTATACCATAGAGTATAATCTCAGTGGGAGCCTGTGAGTCAAATCGCAGCTCACTGTGGTTTTCATAATACCACTGTCCCAAATTCTCTAGTCCTTCCTTTTCTCCCTGGTTATGAGTCAGTGTCAGCTGTGCTTGCATGATAAACCTGCGTTTTCCCTTCCTCATTGTGATATGACCTGTACTATGAGCTGGTTGCGATTCATCAATCAAAGCCCTGTTGGACCTCACCTTTCTGAAGCTTCCCCTGACCTCTCACTATCTCCCTTGGCCTGTGTGTGTATTCTGTACAGACTTCCATCATTGCAAATATAGTGAATTACTTCCTTGCATGTCTATCTTCCTCACTAAATAAACCATGTCTCATTTATCTCTGTATCCTTAGAAGTTACCTCATTACACGGAATATAGTAGGTACTCAACAAATGAATAAATTTGAAGCTATCCTGACATTTATCTTACTAATTATGGGTAAGCTAATTTTCTCCTTAAATTTTTAAGCTCCAACTGGAATAAAAACATTCCAAGTAGAAATCCTTGTTAGTGTTTGTCAGAATGTGGTTGATAGACTACCTGCGTAAGAATCATTTAGGACGTTATTAAAAGTATTTAACACAGACCTGTCAGACCTGAAGCTCTGGGACTGCATCTTGGAGCTATGCTTTTAAATAAGAACTGCACTGATGTTTCAGAACTACTGCCTTGAAGGAAAAGCTCCATGAATCCATCAACTTTGTCATTTTTATCTCTTTCCATACAGGTTTTGAAGTGAGTATAATCAATAAATTAAATAAAATAACACATGAGTATCAGGGAAAAGGAAATTTCTGATTGGTTTAGTGTAACATACTATAACTAAGCTTCAAATTGGATTTTGAGTAAACTGCCTGAGTTTACATGCCAGATAGGGCAGAAAATGACATAAAAGAAAATAAACAGTTCTCATTACAGGAAGTAAAACAAAACACCAGTTTCTCAAAAGAGACCATTTTGTTCCCCAGGCACTAAATTTTCAAAGCAACTTCTCACTTGAGATTTACTGCAGAACAGTGAGTGATGGAATGATCAATATTTTCAACAAGATTTTTGCCCAATAGCTATTTATGTAGTGAGTAACATATGATGTTAAGTTCAGGATATGTGCTAAGGTCACCTCCACTTTCATGTTGTCATACTACTTATTTATTAATTTTTTGGACAGGTTGGCTCTAAACAGCTCCTTTTCAGTTTTCCAGTAAAGGCACAGTTCACATAGCTTCTTAGATACGCTGCTTCACATCACTTGTCACAGTGGGGCCGCAGCAGTTATAATCTCTTACAAGTACCAAGAATGCAGGTACAAAGCATTGCTGCTTGAGGGTAGATTTATGATCTTTGGAAACAAGAGGAGCAGTTGGTAATGTTGACATTCTGTTTATGAAATTCGAGAATCCTAACCAGCAATATTCTCTGGGTAGAAGTCATCCAGCTCTAAAACAATGTAAGCAACAGACAGCAATACCAGCAACAGCCAATATTTATCAAAGAGCTACCAGGTAGGCACTGCATGTATGCCATCTTAGTCCATTTTAAGAGCCCTGTGCTCTAAGTGATATTGCCCCCATTTCACAGGAGAGGAAATGGACTTGCAGAGGTTAAGTAAATTATCTAACCTCACATAACTAGTAAGTGGCAGAAACAGGATTAACACCCAGGTTTATCTGATGCCAAAGCCTGTGAACACTATGGAGTACTGATCTACACAGCATAAATGTAGAGAAAGGAAAGACAAGAATGGAGTAATGGAAGATGTCCTGGCCTTGGAATCAAGACATCGAAGCTCCTTGCTAACTTGAGTAAAATCATGACATTTCTGGTCTTAAGTTTCCTTATGTGTAAAGTGAGGGGTTGAGTTATATGACTTCTAGGGTCCTCTCCAGATTTAAAGTCTATGGCTACTCTCCTGACAGAACCAAAGTTAATAAAAATCAACTCTACTTTAAATAGCAATTTTGTTTTTGCCGTTGAACTTTATAATTCTTCTACCTGAAAGATAAAGATGACACATGGAATAAAGAACTGTAATTGTCTTCACAAGTGTTTAGCTCATTCCTTTTGTTACACAGAAGTTATGTTAGCCCTAGAACTAACATTGACAACTATTATTTAGTGATTATTCTCAGCCAAGATTTCTTGTAAGAGCTTTAAGTATATTAGCTAAGTTTACCCCTCTACAACTTATGAGGTAAAGTATTATTAATCTCATTTTTGCATTTGGGGAAGCTGAGGCACAGAGATTGAGTAACTAACCTACCTGAAGTTACACAGGTGGTAAGTAGTGGAGCCAGGATTTGAACTCAGGCAGTTTACTCCAGCCTCGGGAGCCCAAAGAGTGTTCTCAAGAGTTTAGAGTCCATGTTATTAGCCAGTACATTAAGTTCCCTCCAAAATTTATGCCTTGACTATTGATGAAAATGTGTATTAATTCATGGAAATGAATATACTAATTAAAATGTGAAAGTTATTTCTGAAGGAAATAACTGAATGCAGATTATTCAAATTTCATTTTGCCATAGAGTTCTAATAGCTTTCCTTGATATCTTTGCATGATTCAAATTGTTACATTTTGAAATTAAGCCCAGTGAATGCCTGGCCTTCTCTGTCTTGCACAGTGCCTGGAAAACTACTCCATGAATCTTGGTTGGATGAATTAATGCATGAAAAGACAAAGAACATTTCCTCTTTGGTGTATATATATATATATATGTTTGTATATGTTTGCACTTGTGCATCTCATTTTAATACCTAAAAAGTGAAAATAAAAAGCTTACCCTAATTAGAGTATGCATATTTCAGGTCAAATAACTTCTCATTTCAAATAATATAATACAAACATTATATTAAACAATTCAATTATCTTAAATAATTTAAGACAAATTTTTGAAACACATTTTTTCTTAAAATCTGCCATGAAAGAGGGCCTAACTCTTCCTTAATTTGAACTATTATCTGTTCAGTACTATAATAATTATATAACTTTTTTTCTTAGAGGCCTTTACTGACAACTCTTCAACCAAAGGACCACTTTAGCATTGTTTCTCCAAAGCACTAGAGAACTATTTAGATGAGAATGCAACATAATATCTCCTAGAATCGGAATGCATGGGCCAAACTTTCCTTTAGAGCATGCATCCTATTAATCATGCACATTTAATTTTCCCTTGATAAGCCCCAGGGATAGCAAAGGGTTATGCCTTTTTGTTTGTTTGGCTTTTAAATACACAGGGTACTCATGACAGCAAATCAAATCTGTTAGTGGCATCAAAAAGTAGTAATGATGCCTGAAACAGGACCACTGCAAATTTTATTAAAATTGCAATCACTGAGAGCACAGCACACACTGGAGCTTTAAGTACCTCTCTCTGTGGCATTTGTCATATTAAGAGCTGCAGCATAAACAAAGGAAAAAGCAAATCAAATGTGTAAACATTACATGATTGCTTCCGCTTTTCTAGATGCAGCAAGGAATCTGATTTCTAGGAAAGAAGGCAGCCAGGGTTTAATATTTCTGAAGTTAGTCTTGATCTCGTCTAGTTATATTTATTGACATTTGCACATATATATATATGTAATTTATTTTGGACTTTTGGAACTTTACTTATTGTCTTATGTACTGCATATGTCTGCAAAAGTCCTTCAAATAAATGCCTTTGATAGAGCTAGTCAGCCCTAGGAGGACGTGGTGAAGCCTTTCAGACTGCCGAGCAATAGACTGACAGCGCTCAAGTGCCCTGACAAGTGAAGGGCACTCATGCTTTGAGGCCACTTACATTTACCACATGGCTGGCCTTCCATCCTCATTCCGCATGCTGTCTCTCCCAAGTGTTGATGCAGGGCTCTGCTTTGGGACCCCCCTGCAGATGGGAAGTTGTTTAAACCGTAGGGAAGCCTGCAACAACCCCCTGCCTCGAAGGGTTCTAGTTCTTGTCCTCAGTCTGCTTCTGGGGATCTCAGCTTGGTACTGGTGTTAAGCCACCTCTTCCCACCAGTACTGCTGACTGAGAACCCTTCCTTGGTTCTAGCTTCACCTTTGCCCAATTTTTCCTTAATGGCTTAAAGCTCCAAGGGTAAACAAGATAATAGAAAATGCAACCAACAGAAGCCCAGTACATTCCAACATCATCTATCATAATTTGGATCTCAGGTGTTCTACACTCAACCAGTTTCTGTACCCAAAACAGGATTCGCCTGAATGTAGTAAATAATTTCATAATAGGTAAGCCAAAGAATAAAAGGAAGTATAAGAAAATTAGATATTTGTAAATTTTTAAATGAATCTTTCCCAGTGATGAAAAAACTCATAACAGTGACCTCTTCAGGTATAAAAACAACAAGAATTAAATTATCATATCAAAAGCACTTAATTCCTTTGATGTAGTGTTTATTAAACACATTTTTTAAAAGAGAGAGTATCTCCCTGGTCAAAAACAGAAAGGTAAAATAAGAATCTTGCACCTCAGAGGTCATCTAAAGCCTCCAAGATGGAAGCCTCTCCCTGGAAAATCCAGCCCTACCACTTATCACATTCCATTGTCATATCGCTCTGCCACTGAGTGTCTGCCTTCCTTAGAGTACTCAGGAGAAAATTGTTTCAGTAAAGATATATAAGAGAACCAGTATGGATAGATCATTCTTTGGATACACACCATACCTAATAGAGAACATAAAGCAGATTGAAGAGACAGATGGACTGTCTCCTGACTTAAAAGAAAATTCATGTATTAGGGCACTGAAAAGTCACTTTATCTCTATTTTCAGTCTAACAAAACTAATATGCAGAAAATATAAATGTTAGGGGTGGGGAGGTTACATGGAATTATGCTACTGAACATGATGCTTTTATCTAATTAAATTAAGCAGAAGAAATATCTTTAGTAAAATAAGGAAATCTTTATGAGCCAATATAATTGATTTATCTTTGTTTTATCATGGTATATTCATCCTCATATTTGTAGAAAGCTAAGGAATGATCTTAGCTAGAGGAAGAAGCCACAGACCAGGTGATTGCCTTTAAGACCAGTAAGACAAACCTCGATTTCAGAGATATTAAAATGCCCAACAAGGAAACAAACAATTAGCCAATGGTGATTGTAAGAAACCAATGACTGAGATGCATCCCAAATATGGTAAAAGATTAAAAAATGAACATCTTAGATCTATGAAATATATAGATTTCTCTGGCCCTCATCACATCCTACTATGAAACCATTCCTAAAGTCCATTTTCACAAAGATACCCGAGACAGAGTTGGCCTTTCCAAAAGAAGAGCCTCCACAGTTGTGAAGCTGACAACTCTTTCCTGCATTCCAGGTGACTACGGAATTTCGGAAACCACAGCGTGCTTTGCTTTCCTGTGGGAATTTACCTTTGTTTTGCTTTATGAGTCAATAACACCCAACAAAGTATAGAAAGTGTTCATGGAGAAATCAGAACCCAAATTGAATTTGTGGTGGATCCTCCAAGCCAGTATAGAACCATAAGCTCCAGGCGTCTACCCAAAAGTAAGGAAGGCGCGTCAGATGGGGGAGAATCCCCCAGCAGCTGTGCATCTCTGAGCCCTTTCGCTTCCCACTCCACCATGGCAGCTCGCTGACTTCCGCACGCAGGCCCGAGCTTACTGTCCATATGGCTAGACTCCTTCCCTAAGAAAATGGCATGTTCCATGTCTGTTCACCAGGACTCCACAGTCAACCTCAGTTCTTCAGCCAAGTGCTGTGAACACCTAATCAACATAGGGATCAATTGCCTTTGACAAAACTTTTCCCATCCTTGAGTTTGTTCTAGAGCAAAATGGAGCAGCAGAACTGCAAAAATAATTCATCCAATCAGTGAACAGAAACATTGATGTCATTATCAAAACAGCATAATGTTTGGAGGAAATCATTTTTCCAAAGTATAAATACAGGTGTTAATCCTTCCTAATTATAAAGGTCTTTTAAAAATTTTCAAAAAAATATAGAGCTATGTAAAATATATGGGTAGAAGTTAGCTCCCCATGTAATGGTGAGGCAGAGATGATGACTATTAACCATTTAGTATATATTCTCTAATATATGTAGCATATTGTTCTTTAACTACTTTTTCACTTATGAATGCATTAATATTTCCAGTGAGATAATATTTCTAAAGAAATAGGACAGTGCCTTGCACATGGTAAGCACTATGTAAGTACTTATTAAATAAATAATTTGAACAAACAGATAATTTTGTGGTGTTGACAGTGTGCCTACATTAATTCAGGTTATCATTGCAACAACACAAGAGGTAGGTGCCATTTTTACCCCTGTTTTGGAGATGAGGAAACTGAGGCTCAGAGATTGGAGACAGACCCAAGTCACATCTATGGTGGATAATTTTAGAAATCACTACATATAGATCAATATGCTTTTTAATGGCTGCACGCAATGTCATCACATATTTTGTCAGTTTCTTATTGATGCACATTTAAATTCTTTAAACATTTTTATTATAAACAACTTTGTGATAATCTTCAACATATACTTGTTAATTCCTTTAGATAAATTATTAGCAGTTAAATTATTGAGAAAAATCTATACACTTTTTAAAGTTTGATTTTTATCTTTTTTAAAGAACAAGACCTTTACTAGGCTATCACAAATTATAAGAAGAGTTGCAAGTGCTGGCTTCTCCATATCCTTTGTATTGCTCATTCTAATGTCCTTTATAAATAATCTGTGTGTTTTTTGCTAATGTAACATCACCTCTTTGTCTTTTATATCCGTTCTGATGCATCTGGGTGTGAAGCTATTTATATATCTGGTCTTTATTTTACTGATTGGGACTTGGTGCGCGTCTCATACTTGAAGACAACTTCTTCATCAATTTTGGCAAGTTTGCGGTCATTATGTTTTTGAGTGTAGCCTAATGTATTTTTTCTGTTCTCTTGTTCTGTAAGTGATAGCCCTAATTATTTCTTAAATTCAATTTCATCTTTTCCATCCCCCTGCACTGAATTCTAAATTTTGAAGAACTGACTTCTAATGTATGAATTGTTTCTTTATCTCTAATATACCATTACTTATCCTTCCTAATGTATTTTTCTTTGTTTTTGTGTTCCTTTTTTTGTGTCTTTAATTAGTTTATTTTATTTTAGAGTCTCTATAATATTGTGTTATTAACTGAACTTCCTAGGCTTTAATCTCTTTGTACATTGTGTCAGCTAACTCTCACTCAAGGCAAGTTGTTTGCTGTGGATGCTATAATTTTGCATTGTGAACTCATACTTAGTATGGCTTTATTATGAAAAATCCTATCTAACTTGGGTAAGATATTTCTTTTTCTTTTTAAAAAAAATTTTATTGATTTTTAGAGAGGGAGGAAGTGAGAGAGAGAGGAGCAGGAGAGAGAGAGAGAGGGGGAGAGAGAGAGATACATCCATCAGTTGCCTCTCCTATGCCCCTGACCAGATTAAACCAGCAACCTACCATGACCTAACTGAGCCACACCAGTCAGGGCAAGATATTTCTTTTCAGAGCTTTTTTTCTGTTGTTAAATTTTTTGCTTGGGATCAAGTTTTATTTTAATTTCTCCAGCTGGGAATTTTCAGTCTGTGCTGGCGTTATGAGTTTGATATCAAACCTATGTGAGATATAGTCCTGAGTGTTGAATATTCATTCATAAGAAAATCTGTCTTGTTTTCCCTCATGCCTAGAGTGCAGGTAGAGACAGACAACTGTGTTGTCTTTCTGTGCCTGTCTGTGGATGGAATTTTTCTGGCCTATCTTTTCACGTGGGTGATTTTCAGTTGTATGCAAGGGCTGTGATGCTAACCTCTACTTCACAGGGTCCCAGAACCTTGTTTACTGTCCCTGAAGAGTCTTAAAACCAGTATTCTAGGTTGTAGAGATGGGCATGTCTCTCATTACCTCCAGGACAATTCAGAACCAGCTCATGAGCATCCTGCTCTGTTTTTAAAATTCCTATTCATTCCTGACCTCTGAAGACTTACATTTTATTCTTATGAGTTATAAAACCAACCCATCATTTCTGAGTGTTTATAGTCAGAAGGTTTTCATATTATCTTGTCTGTCAAATTGCTGGAGCTCTAAGTGTTTAATGTGAGGCTTGTGTTATCTGGTACATAAAGATTCTGTGGCTCATCGCCTTGACTATTCTCTTGTAGTAGTCTCAGATCCTTTGCCGTTTTATTTTGCCTTCCTGGCAAAACTCCAGTGCTTGATTCTTGCATTTAGAGTTGGCTTTCTACTTTTTCTTTTCTTTATACCTTTTTAAAAAAAACTTTTTGAAAATTTTTATTAAAAAAAGAAAACAAAAACACAGACTTCTTTCACTTCATTGCATTTTCCAGATCTTTCTACCATTTCTGAACTTACACCTGTAATGCTGAGCTACGCTGGGGGAGGAAACCTGCAAGTAGACAAAAGCAAAGAAACAAACAAAAAAACCACTCCACATTCACGTCCCATTCTCTGTTTAATGTCGCCCAGGAATCCTGGTTCCCCTTGTGAGTCATCTCTCCCATTCCCCACAGCTATTTTAAAATCTACTCTCCTCATCCCTCTGCCGCCCTTTATAGAAGTATTTTCCGAAGATAACCTTACTTTCTACTTCCTGCAGAAAAGAGAGACCATCAGAACAGAGTGTGCTCAAATTCTACCCACCAAATGCATCACTGGAATACAGCCCTTTCTCCTTTCTTCCTGTTACAAGGAAGGAAGTTTCCTCTTCCTGTCTAAGCATGGTGATCATATAATTTATCGTTGAAGCCTGGATACTTTTAAAAGTAAAAGAGGGACTCTATTAATAATTATTCCAGGATAACAGGTGTAAGCCAGAACGTCCTGGGAAAACTGGGACATGTGGTCACCCGCTGTTTAAAGTTCACTGCATCACTTGTCCCCTGAATACAACCCTTTTGCCTTCTCAAGCACCACCAATATTCCCTTGAATATTGATTGCCCCTCTCTTGGATGTTCAAAATTTCCTTCTCTCTGGTCTCCTTCTCATTAATATTTTAACATTTTTCATCTGTTAAAAAGAGAAATTCTGCAAAACAACACTACCTAGATGCCATATACACCTCCAGCTACTGCTCACTTTTTTGACTCTGCCCTTCTCTCTGCCAAATTTATCGAAAACTTTGTTTATACCCAACTGTCTCTCTCTATTTCCTATTCTTTATTTACAGAATTCTAGTTTCTTCCCTGATCCCCATTCTGACACTATGCTGGACAATGTCACGCATGGTTATCTTATCCTTTAATGGAACAGACAGTATTCAATGTTACTTGATTTCTTAGACACCTCTATCTGTGTAGTCTTGAGTCAATTATCCTCTCTATTCCTCAGTTTCCTAAAATAACACAGTGAGAAACCTTTGTCATAGACATTTAGTTCAGATTAAATAAAATAATCCACAGAAGGCATTTAGCATTTTAAAATGTTAGACATACTATTGCTTATCCTTTTAGAAAAACACCCATGTTTGACCATGCTTGAGTTAGAGTTCCATCAGTAATTTTGTACGTCACTGTCTGAACCTTGTAAGATAAGACAGAAATGTAGAATATCTTTGCATTGCCATTCCAGAGATCCACAGCCTGAGGATGGCAATCTAAAAAGATCCTGCTTCTGTGATGAAGGGCGTTTCTCTGTTTGGCACCTAAGACTTAGCGAACTCACTGTACCAAATCCATGGCCCAGCACGCATATCCTCATTGGAAGCTAGCAGTGGCGCACAAAGCCCTGTCTTTGTCTGGCATACTCACTTGGCAGTAAGTGTAGCTCGGAATCCAGTGGCACTATGGAGTTCTCCTGATTTGCTCAAACTAAGTTCCAGAATTACTGACACAATATATAGCAAATGCTCATCTGCCCTGACTGATCTGACTGTGGCCCAGATTCATCTTCAGCCCTCACTATTGCCAGCCTGGTAGGTATTTGTAGGCACTTTGGGGATTCTTCCAGTTGCTTCTCAGTTTCTTTTTCACCTGTTCCGAGTTGTTGGCTGAACTGGTCCTTTCTTTAAATAGGTCATGTCGCATTATAACTTGTGGAAATGCCTCAACTATTTCTTTAAGTGGAAGCCAGCCTTTCAGATCTTCAAGAATCAAAACATTTGCTGTAATTTTTATGTTCTAATAGTAATAATTATAGTTAATGCCATTTAAAAATGCTTATTATATACCAGCGACTGTGCTAAGCATCTCACAAATTTTCATGTATATCAGCTATTTGTTATTTATTTAGTTTTAATCCTCACCCAAGGATATTTTTTTCATTGCTTTTTTGTCTTAGAGTAGAAGGGAGGGAGGGAGGGGTGAGAAGAGAGAAAGAAATATCGACGTGAGAGAGACATATTGATTGGTTGCCTCCCACACGAGCCTCAACCAGGCCGGGGATTGAACCTGCAACCCAGGTACATGCCCTTGACCAGGAATTGAACCCACAACCCTTCCGTGTGGGGGTTGATGCTCTAACCACTTAGCAACACCAGCCAGGGCTACATGGACTATTTGGATACATCCTATTTGGACTAGAATGGAGTAGAAGTAGATATGTGTGATAAAATGATCGATCATCTTACCTACTGTTAGAATAACTTTAAATGATATGATCAGCTCTCAATACTGGCAAGTTTAATAAAATCTCTCACATATATTAACTATTAAAGCAGTGATGAGCATTTAAATGTTAGGAAGAAAGAAGAGAGTATTAAGTTTTGCTGATAGGTGTGATACAAAATTGAATGGCAAGGTAAAACCAAACTGTGTAATTGGACTCCAATAATTGAGATTTTTGATAATTTTCTTTAGGCCAAAGCTAAAGAGAATCATTTCAATGTGTATGGAGACAGTGACCTGAAAAATCAGCATCATATATGATAATGTAGAAGCTCATATATTGAGGAGGTAAATCTTTATGATAGCGTATAGAAATGGATAACATTGATTCTGTATCATTCTACATATAGTTCAAGGAAACACTGAATCCAGGCAGATATTCAGTGTGTCTAAGTGTGCAACTGAGTGTGCCTGTATGTTTATTTTTCACTGAATATTTAACATCAACTTGCTGTTGCATACTGACCTTTATATAGCATTGATTATTTAGAAGATACTAGATTATAGCAACTAGGCTGAAAATACATCTTTTATACATCTGACAGCCACTATGCTCACCAGGTGCATTCATTTTCATGAGGAGTTCATGGGGATTTTATGAGCAGTTGATGCAATAACATAATAAAAATGTTATCTCGAGTAGAAGTAAATGTGGGAAATGAGATCATTAGAGCTGCAAGGGGAAGATCTAGCTGGGAAATAAAAATAATATTAAAGGAGCTAATAATAGCAAACGATGTGACTGAGAAGGTAGAGAGGGGGGAAAGGTAAATTTTGGCTTAAGAGCAAGATGGAATCAAAGTCAGCTATGGGGAAGCCTAAAAGTCTTCCCCAGTTGCACTAGAACGTAATTGTGCCAAGTATGTGATAGTCCAACCACTCTATCAATCAGGTAAGAGAAAAGCAGAAAAATGGCTGGCGATTCTCATAGTCAGCACGTACTGAGGGCCTGCGCAGGGGCAGGCCTGCTGAATACTTTCAGTACCTCACAGAACAATCACAGCAGACCCCACTGTACTGGCGAGGCACTGGGAACCTGGACAGTAAAGCCATGACTTGTAACAGGGAAGAGCTGGGAAGAATTTTGTACTCAGTTTGCCCACCTGGTGCAGGTGTGCTGATAGTTTCTATTTTTAAGTAGAACATGATGTAATTTTAGGTCAAGAAGGGTCCAATGGCCCAGTGGATAAAACAAAGGCCCTATCTGAGTTCTGATTTCTCAGTGAAGGACTTTCACAAGCAGTTGTTGAATTGGTTGACTGTAGAAGAACACTTTTAAAAATGAAAAAGTATTTTTACAGTGTAACTCATAGAAGTAAGACTGGTTTTGGTTATACAGTCTGAGTATTTTTTTTCCCAATCTTTTTTGACAGAATACAGTTTGAAAAAACTAATTTTTTTCTTTTGATAACATTTTAAAAGTCATGTCTACACACTGTAAAAGAGCAAATGTCTTCAAATTTATAAACAAGGAAGACTTGTCCATGCCTGTCAGACAATCTAAAGTAGTATCCTATTGTTTTAGTATCATAGTGAATTTAATCTGTTTTGGTCAAAATTACCAGCAATTGTAGGCAATAAATGACCTATTGTTCCAGTGAAATTTCCTCGCTCTTTTTAACTGTTTCTTTCACAGTCTTGACCTTGTAGTCTAATACCTGGAACAGCTGAAGGAACCGGACTACCTTCATCTCTGCTTTTGCCAGCTACAGTGCAGCCTTCACGGTAGAACGTGAGGCCCTCTGACAACACTCAGGGGAAGGAATACGGCTCCTTACCCTCAACTTCCAGCTTCACCAATTTGGAATATGCCGTCCCGAGGCTGTTTTTTGCCACACATCGATAATGTCCTGCATCTTCCTTTTGCACATTATGAATCCTTAAACTCCCAGATTCAAGAACTGCAATGCGGGAATTTTCCTGCCAGGGATAGGGACATGAATTTTAAAAGGCCCATGGCTCTTTCAAGGACACATTTGCCACATTTCATCAAGTTATTGTCATTGTTATCATCAAGAATATCATTTGAACATTTTTATTTGGCAGTTATTGTGTATAACATATGATATTAAATGAGATAGTACAAGATTACCTAAATTAATTTCAATAATAATCCCATAAGATCAGTTTATTTTCTTTTCTTTCATCACATGAGAACACCAGGCCTATTTGATTTCCTAAAAGTCACATCCAAGTCTGTTTGATTAAAAGCATTGCTTTTTACTACTATATTTACTGCACTCCCTATGTAGTATCGTTAGGGGAATGTATGTCCTTTGAAAGAAATGGAAAGTCCTACAAATAATGCAAAAATTGGTTTTTGAAGTTAAAATATTACATTTATCTTCTGGGACTCTCAATTCAATAATATACATGAGCCACCCCTCGCTTCTATTGTTGGAAATGTACCAGTACTTATGACAAAAGGAAAGCCAGAGAAGTATATAGATTACCATAAAATAGTTAACATTACATGTTTTATTTTAAATTTTAAAAAGCTAATTGATTTAATACTGTATTTCAGTTCTTTAACCTATATAATTACCTATATATTCCCCATGTATTCTGTTATGTAGGTATACGATATGAAAGCAGTGTGAAGTACACTTGTGAGTAACAATTTTGACGGTTCTTCGTGATTGGGGTACTTGTCAAGCTATTTGCTTGTTTATCAGACTTGAGTCTTCAGGTTCTAACTTCACTCCAAAGTGTTCTCGTTCCTTTTCTTCTAAACCTCTTTTCTCTCCCTCCTCCCAGAAACTATTTGTCAGGTCTAAAGCCTGGGTTTTAGTTCCATCTTTTTTTATTTCCTAAGTCTGTATGATTCAGTGTTGAAAAATGTTCAACCAGCCAACCAAACAGCCCATGGCTTTGCTTTTGCTGTGCCTCCTTTTTCCTCCCTGACACTACTGGTTCCCATCCCTTTGTTCCCTAGCCTGCCCCAACTACAATGCCTTAAAATTTGCATATATGGGAACAGAAATATTTAAGTTTGGTTGAAATGTTGTATGTGGAAAAAATCTTACAATCACAGTTCGTAAGTGTGTAACTGAGATCGCAATGGATTGTTGTATTTGAAGGCATGTTGTATATACATGTTTTAACATAACAGTCACTTACCCTGAGAGCGCTGTCTCCCTTAATCCATGACACGGATGGTTTGGGATTGCCCATTGTAGTACATGGTAGAACTGCCTTTAATCCTTCTATTATTTTTACATTTATGGGAGGACGAGTTATTTTAGGTTCTAAAGGGAAAAAAAAATTCAAAATTAAAAAGGCAGTATGGCTTTATTAAACTTAGAGTTTCTAACTTTCTATTTAATTCTAAATATCCATTTTAAGAATAATTTTAGGCATATTAGAGTGTAAAATTCACCAAGTGCTAGAACAGGTTTTTAGTGGATAACAAACAGAAGTCATTTCTAAAACTTTAGGTTATCTCTGTGTTATTAATAACTTGAGAAACACAAATTTATGAATCATATTAGGAGTCTGAAGTTATAATATTCTTCACTATAAAAGATATCAATGCATGGGTGGGGGGAGGGACATCTGTAATACTTTCAACAATCAAGATAAATTTTTTAAAAAGAGAGTTAATAAAAAATTGATTAAAATACATTGTCACCATAACAGTTCAACATTACTTAATTCATAGACACAGACATGAAAACATTTGAAAACAATGTTTTAAGCTTATATTTTTTATATAATTCTGAGTTATGACCGAGTTTCCCTTTAGTTTCCATCTTCATTTGACTATTAAATATTACTTTAAAAAATTAGGTACATTTATCCTCTAGAAAGTAAACCAGATGTATCACTAATCAGATTCTGTCATGTAATTTGTGGTTAAACTACTCTGCAAAGCAAACTTGGGTAATTTATCATTTTATGAAATACTCTTAAATTAATTCTTTCAGAAGAAATAGTTTATGTCAGCTAATTTTTAATCACCAAGCTTTCAGAGGAAGAAATTATTAAATCTAATACATAGAAGATCAACAGCAATGAATGCCTGCTTTTAGACAATGTCCAGACACCTCATTTGTGAGCTGGGTGATCCTATAACTGCTGGCAAAAGCTTAGCTTAGGGGTTGATTTTCCTATAATACAGTCAAAGAGAGTGTTAGCCATTTCTTCTACTAGTTTCGATGTACTGATCCCTATGGCAAGCCTGATTCACATATAATGCCTTAGGCATTAAACCTTTGTTTAAAGCAAATAAATCCTGTCTTTTCAGGGAACTAGGATCTGTTGGGTGAGAGGTGAGAACTCTTGTGGGAAATTGAACATAAAGTAAACTAAGAATGAACTGAGTATTAATGTGGATTCATGGATTCCCTATTCTAAGAGAACATAAGCCATGAGTACTGATGAATCAGAATTTGTCATCTTGTTGAAGCAGGATCCATAATGAAGTTAAGAGAGGGCACTCCTGTGGGAGGCCCTAAGATAGTTGGAGTAGCGATGGGGGCAGGGACCTTGGGGTGGGAGTCTCTCCTAGGAAGCAGCCCTTTACCAAGCAGTGTGAAAGCGTTCCAGAATTTTAACAATTGAGATGGTCACATGACCATGCTGGTGATAGTGTGTAGTGGGAGTAAGGGAGTGAGAGAGGTAGACTCTGTTCTTAACTGAGAAGGAGACAGATGAAGATTGTGCCTTCTGCCTGACGGGCGTGGCTCAGCGGTTGAGTACCAACCTAGGATCCAGGAGATTGTGGTTTGATTCCTGGTCAGGGCACACACCCTGGTTTTGGGCCTGATCCCCAGCAAGGGGTGTGTAGGAGGCAGCTGATCAGTGACTCTGTCATCATTGATTTTTCTATCTATCTCTTCCTCTCTCTGAAATAAGTAAAGACATGTTTTAAAAAATAAATTTATTTAAAAAGAAAAAAAGATTGTGCCTTCTATTTGGAGGCATATAGTGAGTCTGGGAAACTGCTTCCCTCATGAAGCAGAGCTGGAAACATAAGTGTTCATGTTCAGGGTGTGAAATACTAGAGTCTAAAACTTTCAATGCAGTTCATTTTCAGGGGTGACAGGTCATTGATTGGGTTGGCTGATAAAGAGTTAAGGCAAACGCCACTGGACTTGTGGAGGTCAAGGAATTGTAAGCATGAAGTGGCTGGTGGTTCCGTTTAATGACTGTAAAATCCCCTAGGGTGACAGCAAGAGTAGGGGTGGATAGAAAGATAATAAGTCTGGAATCAATGTCTAATAAATACAGGGAGTGCCTAGAAGTGAGTAGGTGACTTGACGGGTAGAGTTGGTCAGATGGCGTAGATCCTTGGGAGAGGAAAGATTTTGCACAGGAATACACAATATGATGGCTTAAACGAGGGCTAGGAGATCAGCCATGAATACTTGCAAGCCTTGTGGCCGGGAAGTGAGGGGAAAATAAACAGCCTTCATGTAAGTAGAAAAGTCACTCAAGAAAGTCAAGCTTGAAATAAGTCAAAAGGGTAGAAGAAATGTTTGTTAAGAGATTAGAGATAAAAAAAGAAAAGAGGGCAAGTGTTAGGTTGTAATGGAACTGTTCTAAAGGCAGAGGGTAAAAAATTAAGAGGGAGGTTCCTCAGTGAAAGTCCGGGTAGAGCAACTAAAGAGCTTGTAAACGCAAGAACATGGAGAGGACAGGAACTAAGACTTGCCTCTAGGGTGGTGGTGGATGGTGGGAATAAGGGGTTTGCAATGAACTGTCTCAAGGTTGTGTTTTGAGCTTGAACTTGTCTAGTTTCTGAACCTCCAGGTGTGTGGGAGGCTCTGTTTATTGCCTGCTCCAAAATGTACCTAGTCAACTTTAAAATCAATAGATGATTGTCTTTCTCACTCACTCATCTTCACTTGCAGAGCCCCACAGCTCTCCGCAGCTCCTCCTACGCCATTGTCGGCTATGCAGCAGTAGATGCCATCATCACTGTCTTCCACACTCAGGATGGTGAGGAGCTGCCCGTTCTCCCGAATGCTGTACCGGGTATCGAAGAGCCTGCAGGTCACAGAGGAAAATGCCAGGTGAGGGCCTCACCTGTGACTCTTTGGCTATGGTGAACTGATCAAAAGGGTGACTGGTCAATGAGGAAGTAGATTAAAGGTAAGAAGAAGTTTGAGTGAATTCTGAATAATAAAATCTTATTTAGTAGTATAAAGCTAACATATTCTGATCTTTGCTAGGCTACAATAATCAAAGCATGATTGAGTCCTTGAAAAATGCTTTCAAAAGGGAATGTCTACTGATAAGATGAAACATAAGGTTTACGTTATTCAGGAAAGTATATTATTACCAAGATATAGGGTCGTCTTTCCACAATTACTGGGAAATAGCAGCTGGATTATGCACACACACACACACACACACACACACACAAATGTAACTAGCAGAAAGGGTTAAATATTTATAGAAGTAAATTAACTGAGTATTTATTCATTCATTAAACAATACTTGGTGGCTGGCTAACATGTGCCAGGAATAGTTCTAGGTCTTTGGATACATAAGAAAGCAAATAGCCCTGACTTCCCCATGTCAGTTAAATCACTGTTTTGCTTTGAGTGATTCCCTCAACCTCACTGAAGCCCAGATCTTACATTTTATAAAGGGAGGACATTTGCATTTTGTATGTTATAGAAGGTGAACTTTAATACTGCCAAGAGCTGTGGTTGCATTCATGTCAAGATAAATCGTAAGGCAGCATTGGCATTCTTACCAGAAAAAGGCAGAATACTTACTTAATGAGAATTTTATTTCTCGTCCAGGAAATTTCAGGCTGGGGATAGGATTCCACTGCACACATGAAAGTAGCCACTTCTTCAACTAAGGCATCCACTGTTTCAAGAGGAGTGGTGATGACAGGAGCTAACAGAAGAGGAGAAACAAAATGAGAGCTGTTTACTAACCCCTGTAAGCAGTCAGAGGCCACCACATGCCTGAATGAGAATTATATTTTTACATAGCATACATTTGCCGCAAAGAAGGAAAATTTTATGTAGGGAATTTTGTTTCTAATTCCAAACTAGGCATTTGAGAATCAAAAAAGAAGACTTTTAGGAAAGTAGGACGTAGCATTTATTATATATGAGTAGGGACAGGTCCAGGTTTTGTAAAGCCCAAAGATATATAATTTGGGTGCCAAATTATGAATATAAAATGTCTGTGGCCATCCCAACACCAGTCAACTTGAATGGAAGTGTGACTGAAGGGAAGTCAGAGTGCAAAGAGATGGCAGTCTTAACAATTGTTTAAAAACAATTTCCTCCACATTTTATAAAAATGTGCTTATATGAACACATTCTTAGAGTCCGCTGAGGGTCTTAAAAGAGGGTTCTGCAAAAAAGAAACTCTGAAGTTCAAGTTTCAACAGATTTATAGAGAATTCACATCTGCATATGAGTAGGTTAAAAAAGATTCTATAATAAAAAGATAAATAACCCAAATTTAAAAGTGGGCAAAGGATCTTAATAGACATTTTTCCCAAGACTATGGACAAATGGACAACAACAACATGAAAAGACACTCAACATCATTAGCCATTAAAGAAATGCAAATCGAACCACAATAAGATACCACTTCACACTCTCAGAATGGTCATACTCAAAAAGAAAGCAACAGCAAATGTTGGTGAGGACATGGAGAAATTAGAATATTTGTGCATTGCTGATGAGAATGTAAAATGGTGCAACCCCCCCCTGAAAAACAGTGGTTCCTCGAAACATTAAACATATAATTATTCTATGATCCAGTAATTCCTCTTCTGGGTACACACCTAAAAGAACTGAAAGCAGGGACGCAAACAGATTTTTGTATACCCATTTTGATAACAGCATTACACACAATAACCAAAAGGTGGGAGCAACCCAAGCGTCTGCCAACAAATTAACAGATAAACAAAATGTAGTTCATCCGTATAATGAAATACTCTTTTACAATAAAAATAAATGAGGTATGGTACGTGTTACAACATAGACGAACCTTGGAAATAATAAGCTAAATAAAAAAAGCCAGCCACAGGAACAACTTATTGCATAATTCCATTTCTTTGAAATGTCTGGAGTAGACAAATCTATAGAGACAGAAAATGTATCAGTGATTGCTTAGGGTTGAGGGGAGGCTGGAGGGGTTGGGGGAATGACTAGAAGCAGAACGATGTGTCTTGTAAGGGCCTGCAGTCTCGAAGGCAAGGTAGGGTAGACACATAAAATGACCAGCTGTGATAATCAGTTAGGCCTACTATCCTGTTATAATTATTAACAGTACCCCTTTTGCTCCAAAAATATCTTCGTTTGGACAATAAATTAAATGGTCATTTTAGATGAAACATAAGGTGCCTATGAAAACCAAGTAAGCAGTGTGAACAATATTTGAGATGTGGGCTAGTTGGTGACAGCCTCACGAAACACCAACAACAGGCACATTGGCCATAAAAGACACACCTACTATCTAATTACACCCTCCCCCTCCCCCCCAGTAAACTCAAAAGCAAACTCATTGGCTGAGAGTGAAGGAAAATGGAAAATGGTAGTTGGGAGTGTTTCACTTAACTCATATCTCCCTTGTTAATGTTATTATTTTCTTAAAATCCTGTTTAAGCATCATCTCCTCCCAGTTTCCCTGATTTGTTAGGTAGAGCCAAATGCCCTTTTCCTTAACCTTAGTTCATCCTGTATATGTCACTCTTATAGGACTTGTCACACAGATGCTATTAAAATGATCTGTTTATGTCTTTGTTCCACAATCAATTATAAAAACCTTGAGCTTTCTATCCCCAGGTCAGCACATTTACTGATGTGTTATTGAAATAAGCCAGTCTATATTTCTGAGGCCTTTATAAAGGCATATATTTTTTTAAAGGTTGAAAGAGAATAGCTGAAATGAAAGAGCAGAAATTTTAGGTAAAATGACATATATAGGTCATTTCCAATTTTCCACTGAAATAACCATTAAAATATAGAGAACGCGGTACAAAGAAATAAAGAAATGAGAGGTATTAAAGAATAGTTAAGAGACAAAAAATATAGATTGATAGGCACTTCTAATGGAAGTTCCAGAAAAATAAAACAGAGGGAATAGCCTAGAAGCAGTTTGTAAAGGGAGACATAGCTCATCGTTTTTCAAAACTGAAAACAAAGCATGAATATTCAGATGGAAAGTTACCCCAAGTGTTAAGGCAGATGAAGAAAAATAAATTCATCCCTAGATATGTTGGATTAAATCTATAAAAAAATTTAAAATAGAAAATCTTAAAACCTACTAGAAAGAAAAGACCAATTACTTTAATAGGAATGCCAGTTAGGCTGACATGAGATTATTCAGCAACAATTGATACCAAAATGCAATGGATGAGATAAAATGACTATTAGCCTGGAATTCTATAGCTGGCTTAGATAATAATTTTAAAATGAAGACAAAAGAAAGACACAGACAAATACTGAAATTGTTTACCAGTCATAGACCTTCTGTGAAACGGTGAAATAGATGAACTCAGTAAGAAATAACTTGCACCCAAAAGAAAGGGATAGAGAGAGAACAATAGTAAACTTAGATGGTGGTAAAATATGATTGCAATTTTAATTCACTATGGAATATTGAAAAAACTAAATGCTAATTTTTGTGTTTAAAAAAGAATGAAACTAAAATTACAGATAAACAATTATAAGATGAAAGATCAGGGAAGTTCAGTGGATAGTTAAAACACACTAAGCTCCTTACTGTAAACAGAAAGGTGATAGGAGTGCTGAGGAACTACAAACACGGGGAGACAAATGCATGGTTAATAGCATGTGTTAAAATTTTAGTAATGTTTGTTTGTCTGTTTTGTTTTGTTTTGTTTTTTTAGATTTCACATGGAAGGGAAATCATATGGGATCCATACCTAAAAAACAAAATACACGGAGAAACGAACTCCTAGATTCAGAGAAGGTATCAATGGCAGCCATATGGGAGGGGTGGGGGGGTGGGTAGAATGGTGAAAGGGAGGAAGAAATACAGATTGCCAGTTATAAAAACAGTCCCAGGGCCTGGCCGGCATCACTTAGTGGCTGAGCGACGACCTAGGATCCAGGAGATGGCAGTTCAATTCCCAGTCAGGGCACATGCCCGGGTTGCGGGCTCAAAGTCGGGGGTGTGCAGGAGGCAACTGATCAATGACTCTCTCATCATTGATGTTTCTATCTCTCTCTCTCCCTCCCTTCCCCTCTCTGAAATCAATAAAGATATATTAAAAAAAATAATAGTTACAAGGGTGTAAAGGATGGCACAAGGAATATAGTATAAAGTAGTATTAATGGTTACCACTAAAAGAATACATTAAAAAACAAACTTCCAAAAAGGAGAGACTTTAACTGTATCAATCAAAAGGAGGAGGAGGAGGAAGAAGAGAAAGAAGGAGAGAGGGAGGGGGGAGGGAGGGGGGGAAACCAGGATAAGTGAGCCCAAGAAAGGCATGGTGAACAGAAGACACAAAATAATGTGGAAGAAACATGCCTGAATATATCAGAAATCACAGTAAATGCCAATGGTATAAACTGACCTATGAAAAGGTAGATATCACACAGTATTTAGAAACACAAAAGACGCACCTAAGTAAATTAAAACAAGTGTTGGAAACAGAGAAGGAAAAATATGTAAAGTAAATGCTACTTGAAACAAAGTGATAAAGCAATAAACCAGTTCTAATATAAGAAAAAATAAAATACAAGGTGATAAGCATTTATTGAATGAAGAGGAATACTACTTAACTGATAAAAGGAACAATTCAAGGGGAATACACAACAATCATGAAGCTTAATTATTTAAAAATAAAGACCTAAAGCAAAGCCGTAAACATTACAATAAAGTTATAGGTGCCTAAATTTTTAAAGAAAATTGTGCACGTGGGTGGGCGGAGACACACACACACGGGGGGGGGGGGGGGGGGAGGGTGAGAAAATGGAAGAATGAACACCAAGCTGTTAAAAGCATTTTCTCCTGGGGGGTGAGCATTATGTATAATTTATACTTTTGCTTTGCTGTATCTTACAGCGTTACTAATGAATACATATTATCATTGTAGTAAAAGGTTATAACAAATCTGAATGCCACAGAAATGTTCATTTTCCAGTGCAATGAAAGCAAAATTGTAATTGATAAATTTTGAGAAAGTCAATCTCTTAAGAAAAAAGTATACATTTTTTAAACAAACTGAATAAAATAATCAATTGTATAATCACATAGATATTAAGATAAAAACAAAAAAATATCAGGTTTGTGGGATGCAAGTAATGATGGGCCCAAAGGTGAACTGATAACATTAAATGCTTTCATTGTTTAAAAAGAAAGACTATTGAGCCAGGTAGGCACTGAGAGGCACTGAAGCACAGGGTTTGAATTAAAGTTCCCACTCCATCCCTTCCCTGCCCCATCAACTCACTTATAGTGCCTCTTCAACTATAGATGGAGACGATAATAAAACCACTGTATGGGCTTGTCATGAGGATTAAATAAATGAATATATGTAAAGTACTTAAAATTGTTCTTGGCCCATATGGAAGCCTGTGTATTATTTGACTCTAATTTAGAAACAGAAACCTGAACTGTTCAATTGTTCTCATGGTCTCTGGATTCCATGCAGATTTACCATTAACATTTACTTCTGGGAATCTATCCCAAGAAAATAATCTCAAAATGAGAAAGTATGTAGATGACTTTCACTGCACAAAACAGATTAATTATACTAAATTGTACTAACTTTATGAAAGTGGGAGGAGAGGTAGGCACACAGCTTTGTCTTCTAAGTGTGGTCTGAGGGAGCTGGCTTGTACTAGCTTGCAAGAATCAAGCAATAATTTTTAGAATTTTATGAGGCAATTGTTAAATACAGCCATTATTAAAAACTGTTATATAAATTTGTAATTGAATTATGTTAAAAACAGAGTTAATACTCAAAATGTATCACTTTCTAATTACTATTATTTGTGTTCTTGAGGTTATTTATGTCTAATGTTCTGTATGGTAGAGAGAGTATATAAAGGCATGCTTTTGCACATCTCTTCCCAATTCGGTGTTGGTAGCTTGAAATTAACTGTGGTTGGAGTATTTATACTACAGAAATCAACAAATGCAACAAATCAGGGCCTTTTATTTATTTATTTATTTTGGTGTAGAGAAACAGATATTTAACATATACCAGCAGCTCTTATCTAACCAGAATGTTACAGTCACTGCAAATGGTATTTTGAAGAATATTGATAACATAGAATGTGCTCATGGTCTAGTGTTTAGTAAAAGTGGCAAGCAGCAGAATTGTAAAAACAATTCCATTATGATACTTTTTTTTAAAGATATATAGAAAAAAGGGAAGAAAATATACCAACATGTTAACAATCCTGTAATTATGGGTGACTTTTTCTCTTTTCAACTCTTGTATTTTTGTGTTTTCAAAACCATTCTTAATAAGCATGAATTATTTTTATTTAAAAACTTCATTCATCAGTTTTACTCAGTACACAGTGCAGAAATGACTGAGGTAATAGACATATTATTATCTTTCCAGTGGGCTAACACAAACTCTGTGGAGATCAGTTAAGATCAAAGAAGTAAGTGTTAGTATGTCTTGACAAACTTAGGCATGGAGAAATATGTGAGGTGTTAAGAAATTTATTGAGTTAACACCGTCCCATAATGTTCTGTGGTATGACAGTTTTATGTGACGTTTGACCCTGTTTTTAATAATTTTAGCATCTTAAATGGATTAAGAACCTGCTATGGACCATGCATTATATTTTTCATTCATTATCTCATTTATTTATCTCAATAAACAAAAACAGATGCATTATTCTCATTTGCAGATTAGAAATGGATGCTAAGAATGGTTAAATAACTTATCTAAACATAACAAAAGTACAATGTGATAGAGCTGAATTTCAAAGTTAAAATTGATTTAAAGTTCCTGTCTTTTAACTCAGCTCTACCATGTCTTCGGCACAGTACTAGTTACTCACAGATGAGGGGAGGATAAGATTTACATCAATATCAATTTCTTTCAGCAGAATATAGTTGGTTAAGTCCATTTTGCCCATATTCCAAAATTATCTAAACAAATCTGCTTTCAAAATTTTACTGACACAATCACATAGTTGTACTTAATGGTACTTGTTGACTCAGCAGACTGTCTCTTGTTTACTTTCATTCTACTACCCAGCTTTCATCTCAGCCAGAGCCTGTGTAAACTAGGGCACTATTTCTTCCCTCAACCCAAGGACCACATGAAAACAAATACATGAAAATGAATGCAACACTTTTCTGGACCCAAAGAGTAAGCTAACTTGAACACTAGCTACTAGATGAGAAGAATATACTATTACCCTTTCACGGGATTTAGCATATGAGCTCTAGTCACTGACATACCAACTTTTTTGACTGAATAGTTGCTGATTAACATGACCAAGTGATTAAGTAAGCAAAGAAGTCAGTTGTATTTGCTCCTTTCTGTTTTAGTAAAATTTGGGCTCAGACTTGGAAAATATTCTTGTTTTTCTAACATCAAGAATACAGTATTGTTTTCTCAGTATGAGAAAACACTTTGATATTGGAAATTTTCCAAAGCCCCCAAAAAAAGGATATTCAGTATTGCTCATCACTTGGCATATCTTGGAAACTAATTCGTTTATTCTACTGGTGATGTAATAACATATAAGTTATTTTTTATTATGTCTTCAGAACTTGTAAGGTTTATTGATAGTCTCAGTAATCACTTATTAATGCTGTATTATTAATTCTTTGTCTCAGAACACACTCTTGGTCCTTCAGGAATGACATTGGACAAAGGCAGGTAAGAATTCTGGCTCAGCCTGTTAGAATTTCTGAAATTGCTTCTCCTGGGAGCTTTCCTTTTGGTTAAGACATAATCTCCTAGGGATGCATCTAAAATGTGCATGTGCCAAGGAGTGATCCTTTCACCAATCACTGACAGCCCTTAGCATAGTACATAACATCATATGCCGAATGCCGGCAAACACTTCTCCAGGCCTTGAATGTCCTTGTTCCACTTTCTTCATTATTCAACCTATACCTCATAGTATGCTGCCATAGAATCTCAGCTCTCTTACTCTGTAGTCCCTTAGCTGCACTGACCCTGGAGCACCAATCTTGAACTAATCCAGCCAGCTGTCCTTGCAGCAACTATGTTCATGTATTATTGTCGGATAAAGTGAAACCACAGAGCAGATCAGAGCCACTATAGAGATGCAGTCCCCAGCCCCAGCTGGGTTCTCAGCATAGCCCAGGTAGTCCTTCTGCATTCTCTGGTCTACTCCTCTCAGCTTCCTGAGTGGGGCCACTTCCTTCATGTCTTCTGGTCACCCCTCACTTGTCACTTTCCCCCAGTGAATGGCCTACTCCTATTTCACTGCAAAGTTGCCCACTTCACCTTTGGAAATATGGTAGAAATCTTGACATTTCCACATTTTCTTTCTCTTCTTTGAGGTCCGTAATGTTTAAAGCACCTTGTGTTTCCCCAAACATGCAATGAGCTACTCGTACAATGAACGTCAATATTAAACATTCATCCAGGACTTGGTGTCCTGGATTTCAATGACAGCTGTGCCTGCTCTGAATTAGTCATATGTCAAGCCTGTGAATCCTATCCCTGTGTGCATACGATTTAGAAGAGGAGGGTACTCAGATATCTCTAAAGCAAATCACTCAGACGGAAAGGTTTCTAGATATGCTAGTAAATGGGGAAATTTTAAAAATGGTGTTTAGACAGGAGCTCTTTGTGCATTTGAACAAATTCAGTGCTGCTTACATGAATTCCTGTACCCCCACAGTTAAATTCTGCCGTACACTTAATGCTTCATGATAAAGCATTAAATACTTTTGAAGCATGTTGTTAAGGTGAGCAATTCAGTGAAATGTTAGCTACTTTCATATATGGTGGTTTGTAAAGTTCTCCTGCTTGTGGGTTATGATATTGAGCTCATCGTTGAAAGTATCACAAAAAGGTAGTGATTTTTCTCATCTTTTGAGTGTTAGCATCTAGATTAAACTGAAACTAAACAATAAGCTGTTAATTTCATGAAGTTGGTTATTAATTCTATTGAGAAAATAGTATGCTGACAGGAAAGAGTCCACTGAATACCTTTGCACTATTTTAAATCTGCCAGCCTCTTTTGTAGATATTATTTGGGAAGGTCCCCTGATTCATCCATGATAAAGGACTTAGGAAAAATGGATTCTATCTAAAAAACTTTAAAAATTGCCTTCTGCCAGGAATAGAAAAAACAACTATGAAATGGTTTGTGTGGAACATTTTTATCACTTTGAATAATATTAAAATAATAGTGGATTATTGTGTTTTCTTTGTACCAACGTATTCTATGCATTTCAACATTTACAATTTTAAGGGCTATGTTTTCATGATAATGTTTATTCTCAGGACTGGGGTGTGTAGTTAATAGATAATTGGGCATGGTGTTTTTGGCTTAAGGTTGATGTTAAATGCATATTAATTTATATTTTACAATAAATACAGAAGACTAGGCAAAAATACCATTTTAATTTTTGAGTTTCACTCTAATGATAGTAGCACGTAAATTATAAATGAATAAACAATTGGATTAACAACTTGATTATTTTATTTGAAAGCCCAGATATTTGACTTTGTTACCTTTATGCCATCATATTTTGAAGATTTCAAAATAGAGATAGTGTGAACTAAGGGCTTTACCTGTAAAATTTGGGAACTGAAAATCATTTCTTTCTAGAGTATAAATTAGGAATTGCTCATATGAAGAGATTGTTACTGTTTTCTATGAATCACATTCTAATTAGAACCATCAAAATCAATGCTCCCTATAAGACTGAATTTCACTAAATTTTAGCATTTAATCATGTCATTCTATGTGATTCTGCAGTTTAGATTAGCACAGATTAGACATAACAATCCATAAGTCCTGACATCCAGGTGCTGTCTTACCAGACATCCGTTGTATGATCAGGAAGTATTAAAATAATCTGAAGCCAATGTTAAGTCTTTCTGGCTATTATTAGCTGTTTGAAAAGATCTAGATTCTTTTTTATCTGGAGATACCTCAAAGTATTAGTTGACAATTAAATGTTTAAATGCATTTGAAGATATCATTCCACTTATGGGAAAACAAAACAAAACAGGACAAGTCTATGAAATTAGGCTATGAAGAAAGCTGTATTTTGTTAGTGTGTGAATCTTGACCTTGTGGCTCCAGAAATTTTAGTGAACCACAAAATCTAAAGGTATATTTCCCATCTACATACAGATACCACCTTCAATTATTTATACAATGCAAGCGTGTTCAGTTCTTTGATAAAGTAACATATAAAGGGAAGATAATTTAAGTGTGTCATAAAACACAGAAGTCTCTTCATGCTACTATAATACATTTAATTTGAAAACTCTTTAAATGATACCATTCAATCAGCCTTCTCATGTGTTTTTAAAAAAGATTTCAATGCAGCCCTTAGTCACTTTGCAAATCACATATTTGTCCAGTCTTTCTTCCTGATTTGAAATATATTAGTCTCAGTTTCATAATGCACTGGCCAGAAACCATATCACTGTGGACATTCTTGCTACTGCAACAGGTGTTCGTCAGTTTCTTAAGTTGCTTTCCTTTCCTCTGAGGTGGTGTTATTTCCGGTACATTCCAAAGGCTCTGAAAAAAACTTGCACAGTCTTTGCCAAGCCAAATCATGACTCGGCCTCAAAGTTACTGAGAACCCATTGTCTTCAGGCTTTGATTAAGTGGGCAAATTATGTTCATCTTTCTCTAATTCTGTTTTTTTTTTAGGAACTAAAATATTTATGAAGCATTGTATAAAATTAAAAGTGAAATGGAAATGGTTTTTTTGTTCGAAAGCCAGCCCTCTGGATGTCTGGGAGTAGGGTTGATTATATTCCTGAGTCAGAAGGTTTTCATCACCCATTCAGACCACCCTGAAGTTTGACGTACACATAAACAAAGCAGATCTTGATAACATGCAGTCTAATGTTCCTACCTGCTAATGTTTCCTCTACCAGTGAGGGCTCTGCCGGCACTGTACGGCTGAACTTCTTATTGTAGAACTTAAGACAGGGAAGGATACCGGTAGTAAGGAGACCATCAATCAATTGCTTTTTTATATAGCTTTCTCCCTCTGCACACATTGCACCCCTGCTTTACCATCTAAAACCTAAGCCCACCATGATATGAATCAGTTGTGATCAGAGCACACATACACACATACACACACACACTTTAGAACTGTGACAAGGCAACAAGAAGACAAGATTGCTCAAACCAACCTTTTGGAAGTTTCTCAGTCCCGCTGAAGGCAACCAAGGTAAGAATATGTACCAGTGGAATGTTGACGAGCTCTCTCATGATTAATCCAGGCTCAGGCAGGAGAAAGTTCCTTCTGGACAATGCAAGGAAAATGCCCCACAGTTTACATTTTAAAGCATAGCTTGTTACAAAGGGGTCATCTGCTAATGACCGTTTGTGTCAGCAGCTCCACAGGCTCTGAGTATAATCAGGAATTCTCAGACTTGGCTGTAATGATGGACATGGCCAGCTGGTGAGTATCCACTTAGGCCAGTAACGCAAGTGTAGGGCTGGAGGAACAAGGGAAAGAAAATCCCTTTAGAATCCCTTTTAAGACAGTGGCAGAAGGACAATACCAGATGCCTTTTGCAACCGTCACTGTATTCCCTGAGGTATAGGTTTCCTGATCTTCTGACTCATCTCGCCACCTCTCCGCACTCACCCCGGAGCCCTGGGTGTATCTAATTGTGACTCCTCCCCCTCCCACTCCCACTCCCAGCCCATTACCAATACCTACAGATTGTACCAACTCAATAGTCCTTGACTTCTTCCCTCCCTTTGGTTCCAACTAGTATGCTATCTCAGCCTCTTTTTTAGACATTCATTTTCTCTGAGTGACAGTGATAGCCTCCTGTCTGTTCTCTCTGCCTTGTAGGTCTTACCGTCCTCTAATATCCTTTCATATAGCTTCTCCTGCTCAGAAGCCTTTAGTGGCTCCTCATCACATAAAAACATGTTCAAACCTCCCTAATATGATATAGGAGGCTTTGCTGGACTCTGCCTACCTTGTTAGCCTCATCTCTTATAATCCAACCATACTTATTTTAATACTTAGTGAACTGCTGATGGTTCCCTGTATGTATAGCTTTCTTGCCTCCATAAATTGTTCATGCAGTTCCAGCCCCTTAGCATGCTTTTCCCCTCCTCCCCACCCAGTTAGCACCTACCTCAGCTTGAATGTCATCTCCTCCTGGGAGCCATCCCAGACCCCAAATTCTGTATCGCCCCAAAGTTGTGTTAGGTTTGCCGCCTCTGGGTTTCCACAGCATATTCTGCGCATCTTCATCACTGCACTTGCCACTCGGCTTTAAGATTTTCCTCCCCTTGCGTCAGTGGCGTCCTTGCCCTTTGGCCTCGGGCGTCCCCTGAGTCAGCAGCTGTGGACTGTCAGCCACATTACACCCTTTGCTGCAGGTTCTCCTGAAGGCGCACCTCCAGTGGCTTCCAGAACTTGCCACTGCGCATTGCCTTTTTCCACTGAACAGTGTGTCTTGGCGACTTTGCTGTGTTATGTGCAGCACTACCTCATTAGTTCTTTCGGCTGCGTTGCCTTCTAAGTCATGGGTGTGTGATGGTATATTTAACTGCTCCCCAGCAATGTATGAGAGAATCCATTTCCCACACGCTCATCAACACTTACCTTTAAATTTTTACTTTTAAATAAAATTTGTATTTCATTTTTAAATTTATGTTTATTATACTGAATACTATTGGAAATGAGAATTTTCTGTATAGACATTTTTCTCTTCTGTGGTTTTTGTCTATTTTCCTCTTAGGTCATTTTAATTTTGATTATTAATTTTTAGGAGTTTTCTTAATATTCTGGATGTAACTAATTTATATTATTTGCCTGTTATATGTATTGCAAATGTTTTGTACATAGAATATCTCTACTACCTAGCTATAGTGATTGGTTCAGAAATGGGTTTATGGCTCAAGCTGGTCAGTTCAGGGTCTCCCTGGTATATTATTGGACCTAATGCAAAATAAGCTCTTCCTTCTTAGGCACCACCTACGAGGGCCAGGTAGTCCAGGGCTGTGGGAGGCTTCCATGCTCCATTAACAGGAATCGTTGTGCAAAGCCAGATCTACCCATTGGAGTTCCTTATTTAAATTTATAAGCCCCCCCCCCTTTTTTTTTTACTTGGCTAATATTAGCTTAATTTCTTAAATTACAATCAAAATAATCCTAATGTAATTTTAATAGAAGCGATACAGATTTGATCAGATTGCCCCCCGGGGAATATCCTGCAAATGCCACATAGTTCATGGGAAATTTAGACATTAACAAGAGGAGCTCATTTTTTATGTGAAATTCAGGACTCAGCAGGATGAGTCAGTAGCTACCTCTCAATCCCATAGGTAGCACTAGGCAAAGCACAGTGTTCTGGAAATTGGGGTGACTATAGGCTTGAGAGCTAACGTTTAGCTTAGGATCAGGAGCAGCCATCAGTGGAGGGCAGTCTAAGGCGAGCCAGTCCAGGGGCCTCTTCATTCAGATGCCCAGGGGCTTTGTGCAGGAGCACTCTCCACCCTCTTCTCCGAAGGGAACTGTGCCCTCTAGACTCCACGGCCCCAGGAAGTTATTCCCTACTCCAGATTCCATCATAACCTGAGCCTGAAGGTGACAGTAGTCCTCTCTAAAGCTCACGGAAGACAAAAGTCTGCTGAGGGAAAATGAAGCCAGAATTTGAGGGAGAGTGCTGGTTCCCCATGAGTCCTTCACTGGCCGAGAGAGTGTGGCTTAGGCATGATCCCAAAATATGGCAGCTGGAGGCTGTCAGCCAGTTATGTTCTTTGCTGCAGTTTCTTGGAACTTGGCTACAAAATGGCCTTCTACCCTATGATACGAGCAAATCTGTTTCTTACAATAGTAGACTCATTCAGCCACAGAGAGTGGAGACAGGGTGTCGGCGAGTTATTTGGCTTCTTGCTGGGCATGTGGAATGTATATGGGTTGATGGTGAGTCTTATCTTTAATAAAGTCAGTCATCAATGAAGCTTGCCTTGCCACCTCTAGTATCTTTGCTGCTTCATCTCAGAAGCTGACCAAGACTCTTGGGAGTAGGCTCAGAGCAAGTAGCACTGTTCTGAGCCATGTCTCGAACTAGACACCAGAATTCAGCTGCACAACAGCTGATGAGACCAGCCCATTTCTGCTGGAGTCAGCGCATCACCGAGTAAGCTGTCCTGGTCTGCACCATGCTCTCATACATCTGGTGAAGCTTGGCAAAGAGCCCCTTCTAATTATCACAAAGGGCAATGACCTAATTTTCTGCCTCACTGGGCAGTAGACAGCAGGTCAGAAATGCCACGTGGATTGATTGCCCTTTCCAGAAAACTCCGGAGGAGTCAGAAAGATATTCTGGGATTGTATTTTTTTGAAAGGATAGAATCTCCCATTAAATATAGGATAGTGATTAGAGATGTATCAGTATTTTGGAGGCCTACAAATTATAAAATTAAGAGGGGATCTTAGAAAATGTTTGTCCAATGAATGAATTATATTGAGTACCTACTATAAACCATGGAGCTTAAAGTCTGGTTATGGGGTAAATATTATACAATTACATAAATGGTTAAGTATAACATGGAGAGACATATACTGTATGGTAAAATTATATAAAATTGAACCTAGGCTAGTCTGAGGGCTCAAAAATAATGCTCTGAGAAAGTGTCACTGAGGATATGTCCTGCAGGATAAATAAAAGCCAGACAGCCAAACCAGGGAGGTCTGGGGGTGGACTGTAACAGGCAGTGGGAGAAGAACTTGGAAACGACCAGGAGGTGAAGGAACACACTGATGTGATGGCGATGAAAGGTCCGTGTGTTTGGAGCACAGGAAGTGAGGGTCAACGCTGCAGGGGCAGGTAGGGAGGGTGGTTCAGGATCTCGTATGTCTCAGGAAGAACATCATTCTAATAGCAGTGAAAAGCCATGGGAATGTAATTGCAATGAAAGCTATGAAAGTGAATCAAATGAGATGTGCTAAGGAGCAACTTTAGAAGGAGAGGAAGCCCTAGAAGTGAGCCATAAAGCATTCCAAGCTTTAAAAGTCAGTAGCAGACAAAGCTAGAAAAAGCAATTGCCAAGAAGCAGCTAGTGAGATAGAAAAAAAAAAAAGTATCGCAGGAAGGAAAGGGTAGGAAGAGGGTGTTTCCAGGAGAATGTGCTTCCCAGGAGCCTGAGGAATGCTACTGAGAGGCTAAGCAAGAAGAAACTGAAGGGCTGCCATTGAAGTTAGCCACTTCGACGAAATGCATGACCTGGTTAAAGGGCAGTCTCAGGAAACAGAAGGGCATGAGGTGAGAAAGCAGAGTGGTATATATGGATTGAAGACACAGTGGCATGTATGGAATGGGAAGTAAGTGAATGGAGACAGTGCATGGATATGATCCTCTCAGGAAGAGTAATTGTGAAGGGGAGGAGAGAGTTAAGTCGCAGCTGAAGGGAGAAGTTGGATGGAGGCAGAAATTACTTATTTTTTATTTATTTCAAAGGCATGCTGTAAGCGATCCCAGAGAGAAAAAGAGGTTCAGGACATAGGAGGGAAAAGAGACTAGATATAGTTCAAGGTCTCAAGGAAGGCGGGAGAGCCAGAGTCCTGAGCATAGGACCTTGTAAGATGCACAGAAGAAGGTAAGGAGATGACTAGGGAAGTTTGCAGAGTTTACTGAACCTTCATCTGTTGACTTACATCATCTTTACGGTGGAGAAGGTGAGTTTGAAGAGGATTTCACGATTATTCTGAGGAATGAGAGAGCTCGTAGTTGAGGTTGCTCACTATGGGGTTAATACTGATACTGAAGTTTTCTCTCCAGCACTTCTCAGCTTCCAAAATGACAGATGTTGAATGGTTAGGGTTATTTGGGGGCGTTGGGGTGAGGAAAGCGTATTAGTTAGTGATACATTAGTCCAAGGAAGCAGCATTCCAGAAGAGAGAATGAACTGTGATGCTAGGAAGCAAAGTGAATATCAAAAACAGAGAGAGTCGATAAACATGTTACTGGTAGGATGAAGGTAGGAAAATGGCCAATGGGAGCAAGGGTTGTAAAGGGAGGGATTCAGCGAAATAGGTAGGTTTCAGCCAGTTTAGGAGTTCACCCTAGGAGTACAGCCCATGCTGAGATCTTGGCCATGGTGCTTGCCACCTGACTGCCTTTGGTTCCTGCCTGGGTCTCCAGCATTCCCCAGGATTCCACAAGCTACCTAAAATTCTTCCATAAATTCCTTTTCTCCCAGCTTGCTTAGTGTTGGGTGCTTAAATCTATGCTTTTGGCAGAGAAGAAAGATTATGTTCTTTACCCAGCTCACTAGGGGAAAATGGTAGGCAGAAATTCTGGGCGTATTCTGTGTACAGGAAAGGAGTGAATTTGGTTTGGACATTTCCTCGGCCTTTGTCATTTGGGAACCTGAAAGTGGTGGTGAGCAAATGTCCTTCCTTGATTTCTCTCATAATAAAACCGGTACCTGAGTGCCCTGAAACCTCCCTCCCATATCCTCATCTCCTCTGCTTCCCTCCATCATAAACCTCATCCAGACTTTCCCGAGGCCTGAGGAGACACAGAGAGAAGTCTAAAAATTGTCAGCTAAGCCCCTTCCAGGAGGACAGATCCATTCCACTCTCTCACTGCCTATTCCTACCTCCTTCTTTATTAAAATACCTAGAGTGTTCCAGGTTTCTACCACATACTTCTCAAAAATATTGTGGAAAAGACAGGAAAACACTAAACTAGATTATCTCCAAAGGGAACATCCCATATTATGAGCTGCATTTCTCAGTTTAGTCCCAACCGTCAGCACTGTTTATATACTCTGACCATGGCTTAGAAACATACAATTCAGCTGAGTTCAGTAGGTCATTGCAGGCCCTATGCCAGGCATTGGAATCCAAAAGAAACATCAACAACTGCTTCCACTAGGCCATTTGGCAGTGTCAGGAGAGAGTCTCTTGGCAGGGCTTGGAGCACTGCAGGAGGGTCAGAGCAGTCCTTGCCAACCTGCCCTAAAGTGGTGTGGTGGTTAGGCAGCCTCTAAGATGGCCCTCAAATGTGGAACACCTTGTGTTGTCCCCTTTCCTTGAGTGTGGTGTGGATTTAATGACTCACTTTAATGAGTAAAACACTGCAAAAGTGATGGTGAGTCACTTCCAATATTGGGTTATAAAAAGACTGCTGCTTTATCTGAGGTGAACAAGTGGACTTGGTGAGGCAGATGGAGGCTAATGCTGAAGATTGGATTAAAAAAACAGTTTAAGGAGGAAAATGTTCTTAGTCATGATTTTGGATTTGGGTGTGAAGTTTAAGTCATATGACATCCAGCTAAAACCATCTTCTAAGCAGGTCGGATTCAGGTCTGGAGTTCAGAAAAGAGCTCTGCGCTTAAGTATCAATGTGGGAGTTTACAGCATGTTGATAATTAATCAACCCTGAGACAGCAGAGCTTGTCACAGCGAGTATAGATGGGGCTCAGCTGAGCGTTCAGGACTGAGCTCTCAGTAACACCACTGTTTAGAGGCTGTGTTGAGGAAGAAGGGCAAGTCAGCAGGTTACTAAGCAGTGGAGAGCGAGAAACGTTTGTCAGAGAAGTGAAGGGAAATCAAGGCACATGCGTTCCTGTGGGAGGGAGGAGGAAGTTCCTCTGGGAGGAAGTGGGGGGCTTGGTCAGAGGCTGCTGAGGGGGCGGGATTTAGGAATGGGAGGTGTCCATCTAACATAGCCACTGGTGGTTACTGGTGACCGTGACAGGGATAGTTCCAACTTGCAGATTTAAGGGCTAACATGAGCACAAAAATACAAGATTAGAGACAGTGTTTCACATGATGACTGTTTAGGAAATCTCTGCCTCTACTAAATTTCAATTTGATTTAACTTGATTTATGGAATCTTCATTTCAGAAAACTAACGCATAATATTTTTGAACTGTTAACATATTTAAAGTAGCTTTGCAGATCGCTTCCCAAAATTACTAGCCCCTGTTTTTGCCATGTGATTGGAAGATCAGAAAGTGAGTCAACTCTCTCTTCTCCTTACTTAGCAATAATTTCGATTTGCGCAGACGGATTATGAAAATGCTTCTTTATGTGATTGAATGCAATAACCTTGAATAAGTCTAGAAGATGCTAGATGCTTCTTCTGTAACTAGCTCAGTACACTTATAGTGGCTGTGCTAGATTAATAAGGGCTCAGGAAGTGCACTACTGCGAAGGATGCCTAGAAAAGAATTTCCCAGTTTTGAAAATATATCACCTCAGGGAAAGAGAATCCTTAACTTAGCCCTCAGCAGCTCAGCAGCTCAATAGTACAAACTAACACTAGGAAAGTTACACTGCACACTGAATCAGTATGACGTAGTCCATTCGTAGTCTATTTTTGCAGTGATCACGTAGAGCTATGCAAGGATTAATAAATATGGTTTATGCATAACTCTGACACTCTCAGGAGACTTAATTTAATAAAAATATAAACCCACATATAAGTGTTATTTTTGTAATGTCCTGGTAACCACCAGGGTTAGGATAGGCAAAACAACCGTGCTTTTGGCCCTTTCTCAAAGCCTTGTGTGTGGCCTATGGACGAGCCGAGAGGTTGCTTTAGGTTAGCCCAGGGCAGGGGCCAGACTGAATGTGCTGACTCAGGAGAGCAGTAGAGATTTTGAGTTGTGATTTACACAGGCTTTTATGTGTTATTATAATATGTACTCAAGGGGACATTTTCTGTGGTTTTCCACCTTCATGAGCAAAGTATGATTTTTGAGATGTTTCTTTGGCAATAGTCTGATAAAACAGTTGTTGGTTGCCTGTCTCTGGATTAGGAAATATTTGAGGACTGCAATAACTAATATGATTTTTAGGCACTCTTTGTTCTCTGATATTTTCTTTTTAAAAGTCTTTTTCTGAATTTAGCCATTCATTGTAAAAAAATAAGAACAAAACAAGCACAAAATATTAACAATAAAAACAGTAGTCAACCATTTAACAATAGTACCCAAACTTAGAAAATAAACATTATTTCCATGTTTGTACACTTCTCAACTTCCTTCATATTAAATATATAGAAAATGTGTTAAGTAAAATTGAAGCACAGTGCACATGGTTTTGTGTACATTTCTACCATCACTGGTCATTATAAATTTTATTTTTAATATACGGATATACTATTATCTGTGTAATCATTCACCCATTTTATTTATTTCTGATTATTAACCATTAGGAATAAACTGTCAGCCTCTCATTAATTTTATTTCATGTGACCTTTTAATTATGGCCTTCAGAGAAATATGAGTCAAAGTTTGTGAATATTTATGAAGCCCCTGGTGTGTCTTTCCAAATTTCCTTCTATTTGTTTTCACCAAAATATACTCTATTGTGCCATTACCATGTTTTATCTATCTATAATTTGATAGATTAAAAAAGAATCTTGTGTTATTTTGTTGTCAGTGTGAAATGTAACCTTTTGCAATATATGTATTTGCATTAATCTCTTATAAATTATATGAGTTTGTTCTGTCTATTTTTCCTCTAGTATGTTTGTTTTTCCTTATTTAAAGTATCTTTATATTTTAGGAACTTTATTACATACAATGCACTCTCTCTAGCCCCAACTTTTATAGTATATTGTGAGAAAAGATAATATTCACCTCAATTCATCTTTCTCTGTCTGGCTTATCTCATTTAGCATAATCTCCTCTAGTCTCATCCATTGTCACAAATGACTGGATTTCCTTTTTTTTAAAGGCTGAATAATGTTCCATTGTGTGCATATACCATGTTTCCCTTATCCATTTGTTTACTGATGAATACTGAGGTTCTTTCCTTATCTTGGGTATTATGAAGAATGAGGCAGCAAGCATGGGAGTACAGATACCTCTTTGATAGCTCAAAGACAGTGATTTTGTTTCCTCTGGCTATATACCTAGAGGTGGGACTGCTGGATCATATGGTAGCTCTATTTTTAATTTCTTCAGGAAGCTCCATACTGTCGTTTATAGTGGCTGCACCAATTTACATTCTCACCAACAGTGCTCAAGGGTTCCCTTGTGTTCACATTCTTGCCAATACCTGTCTTTTTGATGATAGCCATTCTAATCGGTGTGAGGTTATATCTCATTGTGGTTTTGATTTGCGTTTCCCTGATGTTGAATACCTTTTCATGTACATATTGGCCGTTTGTATGTCTTTTTTGCCCATTTTTAAGTTGGAATTTTGGGGGTTTTTTTGCTATTGAGTTGTGTGTGTTCTTAATATATTTGGGATATTAATTCCTTATAAAATACATGATTTGCAAATGTTTTCTTATACTCCATAGGTTGCTGTTTTATTTTGATGATGGTTTCCTCTGCTGTGTGGAAACTTTTTTGTTTGATGTAGTCTCACTTGTTTATTTTTGCTTTTATTGCCTTTGCTTTGGTGTCAAGTAAAAACAAAAAATCATCACCAAACTGATGTCAGGCTTTTCTCTTATGTTTTACTCTAGGAGTTTTATAGTTTCAGGTCCTACATTTAAGTCTTAAATCCATTATGGGTCCAATTTCATTCTTTTGCATATGTTTATCCAGCTTTCCTAACACCATTTGTTGAAAAGACTATCTTTTCCCCCTCATGTAGTCTTGGAACCTTTGTGGAAAATTAGTTGACTGTATATGCATGGATTTATTTCTGGGCTCCATATTTTGTTCCATTGATCTTTGTGTCTATTTTTATGCCAATACCATACCATACTTTTTTTTATTACTATAGCTTTGTAATATAGTTTGAGATCAAGAAACGTGATGTCTCCAGTTTTGTTGTTCTTGCCTAAGATTGCTTTAACTATTTGGGGTCTTCTGTGGTTCTATACAAATTTTAGAATTTTTTTTTTCTATTTCTGTGAAAAATGCCATTGGACTTCTGACAGGGATTGCATTGACTCTGTAGATTGCTTTGGGTAGTCAGGGCATTTTAATATATTGATTATTCCAATCCATGAACATGAGATTTTTCCCATTTATTTGTCTTCTTCAGTTTCCTTTACCAATGTTTTATTGTACGTTTTGTTTGTCTGTTTGTTTGCTTTTTTAAGGACATCCTAGCAACAGATGAATAATTGTATAAGATCTTTGAGTTTGGTCCAATTCTTAGATTCAGTACATTGGTTTACTCTGTGGGATATTCATATGGACACAGACTAAAATCTTGTTTTGTGGACTGAAAACAGCAGAACCCCTATGTGAGAGAATAATTTGGGGATTCCAAGCAGAAAGGAGATGGACAAGTTAAGCCTCAACATAGAAAGGCACATCTCAGAAAGGCCTAATTTTGGGTTTAGTACCACAGTGTCCTTAAAGTAGGGAAGAGGTAGGCTTTGACATAAATGTATTTTAATTTCAAGTAAAAAGGCTCAGTTGTGCCTGAAAATAGGCTCTTTGAATAGCAGCTACAACTAATGGTTGAAGAACACACTTTATGTGTATATGGGGTGAGGAAAAATCACTGCTTCAGTGCTTGCTCACTTTGTCCCAGTCATTCATTGTTACAAGTGTTTTACGTCCACTGACTATGTAATCCTCATTAGAATGTTATAAAGCAGGCACTATCACTGACCTCATTTTACATATAAGGAATCTTATTTTGTTTTTTATTTAGGCTCACACAGTTATTAAGGGGCACAGCCAGGATTTCAATTGAGGAAGCCTGAATCCAGCACCTGTGCTCTCAGCCTCTACCCCATGCAGCTCCTGGATGAGCATTCATTTAACAAGTATGTACTGAATGCTTGCAGATGTGCCAGGCACTGTGCTTGATACTGAGAACCTAGTGGAACTCAAAACAAACATGGTGCCTTATGTCCCAGAGCTTACAGTGTAAAGGTAGACAGAACGTAGAGCAACAGATAAATACATGAGTATAAATGGAGGCAAGTGCTATAAAGGGAAATTACAGCATTCTCTGGAGTGTACAGCCGGAGCCCTTTCTTAGATCAGAAGTCCAGAAAAGGTCTCTCTTAAGAAAGTGATAATTAAACTAAGAGTAGGTGGATTAGTCAAAGTCAGTGAAGAATGGGGAGGGAATGTCCCAGGCTTTGGGAAGAGCATGGCCAAGTGTTTCTAATCCCTTTGACAAGACCTCAGAGGAAGATGGACATACCAGGCTCTCAGCGCCACGAAAAGTAAATTTCTCTGTGTCCCCCTGTTATGACTTTATGTTCACTAAACAATCTTACTCTGATCTGGCTTCACATGTAGTTTAACAGCATGAAGAGAACATGCTGATTGTGTAGACTTGTAGTATTATGGTCATCCTAAGAGTCCTTTCTCCTTGTAAATTAATAAATTCACATTTGTATCAATCTCCAGTACATTCTCTTCTTGTTACCAAATTTGTCAGCCTCAGACTCTGAGCCTTCAAAGCAGAAGACCAAATCCTCAAATGGTATGACCTGGATTCCAACTTGAGTCCTTGCCCAACCGGCCTTTCCTTTGGCACTTTAAATGCTTATGTCTAATCCCGCTCGTTTGTGAAGTTGTAGTAATATGCAGTATTTAGTAAAGTAAAAGAAAGATGAATGCTTTAAGAAAAAGATGAAAAATAGATTTAGTGAGCACATGATCCATGATTATCCAGATTAGTTTTACTGAAAAGAAAGTCCATCTGGGAAAGAGTCTGAATGAAATCATGGTTTGAATATTTAGGGAACAGAACAGACACCATCTTGTCTTAGCAGTCATGTGCTGAGTGAGTAATGCTGGTATTCTTTTACGAGATTGTTTTAGCATAAAACTGTAGTAAATTATGCTAGTTAGTGTTTCCCCACTACAAGCATGGAAACGAGACTTACTCATAATATTTATTTCTCCTCCAGAGTGCCTTTGCAGCCCTGAAACATCTGAACTAACAAAAGGCCTCCAACTTATAATATAACACAGCTGCTCTGAAGGATAGCGTGCGGGCATATGTGTGTGTGATGGGAGGGGATTTCCTAATATTTATTCATTTATGTGCCCTCTGGAGAAGGAGCAAGTTTAGTCCAACTGGAATTCTAAGTGCCTTTTACTGGGCATTTGTTGGATGTAAAAAGTTGGCTCATGTCAAGAGTATCTTCCAGGCAGTGTGCAGCTGAGAGCCATAAAAGACAAAATTATACATTGTTTAGGGTCAGTGATGCTAATGGGTTGCATTTCACAGTGAACAATTAGTTTTTCTACCAATGCAGACTAGTGCATTTATTATGAAGAAATGGGAATTATATAGAAACTCTTATCAAAGATGTCTTTATTTACTTATTTGCTATCAATAATTATTCACAATCAATGTTAACCTCTAACGAATGCACTATGCTTTTTCCTCCCAACACCCTCTCCCACCCCCTCCCCCACACAGTAACCACACTGTTGTCTGTGTCCTTGAGTTCTTTCTCTATCTTTTTCTTTGTTGCTCAGTCCCTGCCCCGCTTGCCACACCCCCACCTCCCCTGCCAGAGCTGTCTGCCTGCTCTCTCTATGAGTCTGTCCCTCTTTTGCTTGGTAGTTCATTTTGTTCATTAGAGTCCACATATGAGTGAAGTCATATGGTACTTGTCCTTCTCTGCCTGGCTTACTGCACTCAGCATAATGTTCTCCAGGTCAACCCGTGCTGTCGTGCTGTCGCAAAGGGTAAAATTTTCTTCCTTTTAATGGCCAAGTAGTATTCCATGGTGTAAATGTGCCACAGCTCTTTTATCCACTCACCTCACCCCTGTGAGAAGGGCTGTCATCAATAAATCAGCAAACAACAGGTGCTGGGAGGGCGCGGGGAAGGGGCGCCCTCGTGCGCTGCTGATGGGCACGGACAGTGCAGCCGCTGTGGAGAGCAGTGTGGAGGTCCCTCAGAAAATTAAAAATGGAGCTGCCCTATGACCTAGCAATTCCACATCTTGGAATTTATCCAAAGAACCCCAAAACACGAAGAATACATTCCCCCCTATGTTCACTGCAGTGTTATTTCCAACAGCCAGAATCTGGGAGCAACCCGAGTGCCCGCGCACTGTGCTTTGAACAGAGCACAGACAAAACTGGTCATCAGCTCAATAATCCAGCTTTTTCTTTCTTTGTCCTTCACATTTGTTCTCCCAAACTGGTGGAACGAAGCACGAGAGATCTTAAATGCTGTCAACTTAGGAACAATCTAGAGCTTCCAAGGAAACTTTCCTTCTTGTCTTTTCTGTCTCTTGTCCAAACCTGCTCGTTCATTTGACTAACTGAACTTGACCCTAGGGAAACAGTGGCGAGTAGGTCTGTTAGGGAACGGACAATCTGGCTGGGGATCTGGGTGAGCACATCAACAACGGCCAGGAGTCAGTAAGTGATCGACAGGCATGTTCAGAGCACTCGGCGGGGAGAGTATGGGTCCTTACCGGGGGCAGGCTGGTTGTGAGGGCAGGCTGACATGACTCCCCGGAGAGGGTAACATTAGAGCTGAGCAGTTGTTAACTATGTAAATGTTAGAGCCGGGAGAAGAGGAGAGCTCCCGGGAAACAGTCTCTTCAAGATGTGGGGAGATGAGGAAAATGTGCTATTTTCTTGCCTGAATCATTTTTGCCTCATGCCTTCCTATGAATGAATGCCAAGAGAAAGTAATGAGACAAGCATTCAGAGGAAGAGGTGCAATAAAACATAAAAAGAACAAATGTAGATCATGTTGTGGTGTGGGACAGCGGTTACTTGACAACATATGTCTAGCATTTCCCTTCTTAGTAACTAGTGAAATCAACCAAGAAATGGGG